>NC_090939.1:738469331-738772362 GCF_040938575.1 Ambystoma mexicanum | reverse complement strand
ACTTAGTTCGACGGGGGAACAATACTTTTTTGTATTTCTTGTATTTTTTACAGATATCCTTGGAGTAGGATCTGTGTATTTGGATAGTGTGGAAGACTATACTGTAGATAAACTACATACGTTAATCCTGAAAATCTATCTGGTATTAAATAATTTATAATTAACGTGAGAAGTTGAAATAATTCTGTACATAACTCCTGACCTTGTTTCTGTAAAATGTTAAGTTATGTAATTAATAATGAACGGCTGAGTGTTGCTATGTGAGTGATGTTGCAGTGCATCAGGAGATATTTACTAATTTATTTTATTTTCTATAATCTGAGTTCCTGCCTTAGCAGTCGATCTATAGGTGGTCCTTGTCCAGCAGGCAGTCATGACTAAATGTCCCAATGGAGGGGCTATCTGGGGCACTTTCCCAGAACCAAGAGTGAACTGTTTAAGAGGTCAGAAATTAAAGCCGGACACAAAATGTTTTTGGTTAAAGACTTCTATTAACTTAAACAGGTTGGGGAGATGCCTCTCTGACCCTGCTCTAAGAGGAGGTTCCCTACCAAAAGCGAAGCATCTGTCTTTGTCAGGATGTCAAAAATCAAAAGCTATCCTTGTGTTCAAAATGTTCTATCCTGATCCTCAAACTACTAACAACATAATTGTCAAGTCTAATGAGGGATGAAAGGGTTTCAAACCCCTCTCCCGAACCACAGAAGCCGAATAGATCGACCCTCCCACCGTGGTTGGCACGGGCGTCTGAATGTAAATACACAGATAACCACGTGGCAGCCATGGTATGGCACCAGGATATCTCAAATGGGTTAAACTGTTATACAGAGCGCCACTAGCTAGAGTGAAAACAGGAGCAGTGGTTTCTGAAAGATAGCAACTCAGTAGGGGTACTAGACAAGGGTGCCCATGGTCCCCCATGCTGTATATCCTAGCCTTGGAACCCCTGGCGATCTATCTAAGGCAGCAGTATGATGCAATAGGTATTGCCGTGGGGGAGACACCACATTTAATTTCATTGTACGCAGATGACATGTTACTGTATTTGCGCTACCCAGAAGAGAAACTTCAATATATATTAGAAGTGATGAAGAGGTTTGCAGAACTATCAGGCATAGCAGTGAACCCCAGTAAGTCCTGTATGTTCCCGCTGGGTAGATATAAAGGGCTCCCGCTAGAGCATTTGCCGATCCTACAGATACCGTGGGAAGTTGCCACATTCAGATATCTGGGGGTAGACATATATCACACTGTAGAAGCTGAACAGAGGCATAACACGGAAAGAACAGTTAAGAAACTGGAGAGCAACATGAAGTTTTGGGAGAAGCTCCCCTTGGCAATGATGGGACGAGGGGCGATGGTGGCACTACCCAGATTGTTGCATTGCTTCGCGAATATCCCATACGCAATACCCAGGAAATTCTTTACTAGGCTGGACGGCATATGCAGGGAATTCTTATGGCACGGGATGAGGAACAGGGTAGCCCTATGGAAATTACAAAATCCATACGAGAAAGGAGGCATTAAATTACCAAACTGGGAAGTCTATTATGTAGCGGGTCAATTACAATACGTGGCTAAATGGCTCTCAGAAGAACCTAATTTAGGACACAGGCTGTTTCAGAGGGACTGCGCCCCATATTTCCTACGAGAGATGGTATGGTTGCCTAGGTCGGAGTTGGAAGGTCGCCCGGGGATGATGGGCCTTGGGTGGGAGATGTGGCAAAGAGCGTGCCGGTTAATGGGGAAGCCATCTCCGTGCTCCCCACACAGCCTATTGGTCACAGTGGTGTGAAGAGAAAAACAACTGAGGTTAATGATTAGGAAGCACTGGGAATTGGTTGTGATAGTAACGATGGGGGATGTATGGCAGGAGGGGAAGATATTGGAATTTGGGGAGCTGGTTGAATTAATGGGGCTGAGTGTTGGCCAATATATCACGTATCACGGGGTGGTGCAACAAATTAAAGACACCTGGTCGGAAGTGGCAGTGGCGGAGGAACCGGATGCCACTATAGATACGATATATGACATAGCAGAAGGGGGACATGAAATATCTAGGTTATATGAAATGATAATGTCCCAAGTGGGCAAGGAGGTGGTGCATTTTAGACTAGACTGGGAAGAAGAAGTAGGGGCCCCAATGAATGATGGGATGTGGGAAAGAGCACAAGGATATCATAAAAAAGTATTGAGAATTGCTAGGCTACAGCAGATACAGTTGTATATAACTCACAGAGCATACCTGACGCCTCAAAAGGTAGCTAAATTTAAAAACACCGGACGTCAAGTGTGCCCTAAATGTAATGAGGAAAATGTGGGAATGGTGCATATTTTCTGGGCGTGCCCACTGATAGAGAGATACTGGGGAGAAATAGCACAGAAAATGGAAGACAAAGGGCTCCACATGAAGGTGGATACTGCGTGGGCTTGTTTGATAGGAGGGTTTCCCAGATCGCGCAAGCTTAAACATGTAAGCAAATTGAAAGATCTAGTGTATGTCTTGGCAAAAAGAAGGATTGCTATGGCTTGAAAGGCATGCTATAGACCCCAAGTGGAAACGTGGTGGAGGATCTGCAGAGGTGGGCGGAGGAGGAAACAGTCGTATGGCAGGAAGCGTGTAAAGGGGAGATGGAAGAAGAAGCTGGAACCCTGCAGGGTTGAAGGCAACTGATAGCCGAATTATTTGGGCCTTCACAGCAGGGACCAAGTGATGGAGACCCAACAAGTTCTGTCGAAGAGGAATCCCCGCCGCAAGAGGTAGAGACTGGAAATGAGAGGGAGTAGGCTGGGGAGGGGGGAGGGAAGGGAAGATGCAGCGGGCCGGAATACAGCAATCTGTGTTTATTTGTGGTTGACATTATGTATCCACTGTAAGTTTGGTTTAGTTTGTTATTTATTTTGAATAAAATCAATAGAATTGTTTTAAAAAAAAACAAAAACACGTGGCAGCCAATGGGGAGAAGACAGAGTTAAGGAAAGGGGGTGGGATGACAAAGGGAAGGTAGGGAAGAGAGAACATGCATGCATATATATATATATATATATATATATATCACACACTTAATACTGAAACTACTGCATAGCCTGTCCAACTCCTGAGTACACTTAAGTAGGAACTAGGGTTCTTAATTACCCTACACCATACCCCTGACCATGTGGGTATCACATATAGCAGACATGAAGCAACACAAGCTGTATGGCACTCACAAGGGAATCTTCCCTACATGAATTCAACATGACATATGGCCCTGTGGGCTGACATTTATCATGAGCAAACAGAAGCAAAAACATAAATCGCAACTTTCCTGTCGTGGTAGGACTGGACAACCTTGCCCCTTCCAATTAGTAAAGATTCCTCTCTTTACTGCGAGTATTGCCTCATACTCCGAGTATAACCCGTGCTACTCACACCGGTTTACCTAACATCAATTACTCATGAAGTCTCTCAAAACATAGCACATAAACATAATGCTCGCAAAATTCACATGAATACTTGAATTTACTTATCTTAGGGTCCGGATGCCTCGAGAGTACACCCGGACATCAGGACATGCCGCCGTAAAGCGCCGTAGCATCTGGGAGCTACTGCCGCGCAAAGTCTGAAGGCAGCGGTATGAAGGAGTTCACCGCCTCGGCCCAGGGGAAATGGGGGCCTGCCGCGTGACTCGCATGGCCTCCAGAGTCAGCCAGCAAGGATCCGCATGTGCGGGCCGGCAACTCTCTCTCTCACTGTTGTGTTGCCTGCAGCCCCCGTTCGCCTCTGTGAATGTTTCTCATCAGCTCACCATCAGATCGTCCAACGCTTCTCACACGCCGTCATGACCGCCCGTGCTGCACAACCTCAATTATCAGCACCTGTGCACGGGCGGTCAACGGCTAAATAATCTGCTAATGGCTTCAATTCCATAGACTACATTTCGCCCCTAAGCATGCTGGGAACCGTAGTTTTTTCCTAATTTTCTAATATACTGTCTCCTGGGCTTGCCCCAGACCCTATTCCTGACAAAAATAAAGTGAGAAGGGAAATGTCTTTACTTGGTATTTTCAAACGTCTTAAATAAAGATAAAGTAGCTTCAACATGCATTTTCTCAAAGATGGAAAAGGCCTTAGTTCCAGAGGGTGATTGCCTTCCCCTGGATTCCACACTTGTATCATAAATGTCTCTTGGTCTAACAGTTCCTTGTGGCTTTCCTGACCCATAACATTCCTGTTAGGTACAAAGCTGTTAAGTCTTGTAAGTGCTTTTTAACAAAAGTTCCTTCTTCTTTGCTTAACACTCCTTGTAGGTTTGAAATGTTCCTGATATACTCCCCTGCCAAGACTCTTAATATGCTTCCAACTGCCCGGTGTACTCTCCTGCCAGGACTTCTCTTGCACTCACAACTGCCTGGTGTACAACTACCTGGTATACTCCCCTGCCAGGACTTCTCTTGCACTCACAACTGCCTGGTGTACTCTCCTGCTAGGACTTCTCTGTACTTTCAATTGCCTGATGTATGCTTGCCAGGACTTTTCCTCTTGTACTTTCAACTGCTTGGTATACTTTTCTGTCAGGACTTCTCATATATTATAGTTCCTCTTTACATCCAAACCGCATATACCTTTCTTAGCTTGGTACATCTACTTGTTTCACTGTTCTTTTAATCTTTCCCCACATCTGCACTTCATGCATTCATTTGTTGGTGGGGTTCAGATTGGCACTGTGTCCTTTCGATTCGCTAACACTCTTTTTATTGTTTCACTTTCCATAACTTCATAATGTTCAAATAGTCTTTGGCACAGGTGTCGAAATGCCCTGGGGTCCCCACCCTGCTTTGGCTGACTCACCGGTTTAGTGTCTTCAGTCTTGTCCGCGCTTATGCATCGTACCTTTGCCACTTGCTCCCCACTATGGGTGGCTCTGAAGTCTCTCTGGATTTTCCCGTGGCTTCGCTCCTGCCCACCTTCTTCCCTTCTGCTCTCAGTAAGGATAACTCTGCTTCTCCAGCATTGGATCTTTCATAGATTCACATGCTTGAATATTCCCAGACGTTAGACTGGGAATCCTCAGTCATTTAAATAATTATAAATATATTAAAACCGTTCCCTTAGGGTAAATTCTACACACTCCGCCCCATAGGGCCTGTGCAGCCCCTCCACCTCTTTTGGTCCTTTTAGACCCTAACCAATGAGGTGGCAGGGCTTAAGCTCCACCCCAGGCAGCCATCTTCAGATCTTTCACTGTGGTCTTACTGAACTGGGGAATCGGCTTAATTTTGTTCACTTTTACCACATGAAATCATATTTTCTCTACTTAGAGTATTTTCTACCCTTCATTGGGACTGTCCCTTCACTGGCCTGGTGTTACTGAGCTCAGGTCACTCCTTTTTCTATACAAAACATTGAGTGTTGATCTGCCTGGCTGACACCTCCTGGCAGAGACTGAAATGAAGGCTGCCAAGGAGAAGACCTCCCTCTTCAGGGAGTACAGCACATGTGACAAGAGGGTAATCTTTACTAGAGGCCCTCGCACATATCGTATGTATTTCTTATAACCTCACTAAATTCAGGCTTGCAAAATTTGTAAGACCTTCTCCAAGATGTCTCTGGAGGACAGACATAGAAGACTACTGCTATATCTGGAAAGCAGGCCAATGTCTTTGATATGATATGATATAGCATTTATAACGCACCTATACACAAGTGTTCTAAGGTGCAACAAGGCAAGGGAGGGGGAACGGAGGGAAGACGGAGACAGCGACCTTACTAGGCCAGGTGACCTTGAGATTGACGAAGAATCTTCAAAAACTGCAACTTCAACTTCCACCAGGCAGACTGAGAAGCAAGCTCCAAAAAGGAGAGCTTCCTCAGTGGACATGACAGTCTCCACTCGTACCTTCCACCCCCAACCCCCACGCCAAAGAAGAGGAGGGAAAAATCCATTCTGAGCCCAGGAAATGTTTCCAAGGGCCTGCACAAGGAAGATCTTCATAAGAAAGGTAAATACTTCAATCTATCTCTTTGTCGGTGGAATGGTCGTCCACAGGTGCACCATCCATGCCTAGACACTCTTCACTGTCTACGAGTGGTATTCCACCAAGCAAAACGCCTGCACCATCGACGGAGAAATCGTTGTCGACCAAGAAATCCATTACCTTGTCGACGAAAACATAATCGTCGAAGGAGCCGTTGACTAAGCACTCGTCGACGAAGACATCATCATTGACGGAAACCCTGTCGACGGGAAACCAAAAGAAACAGAAAATGACACTGTCAATAGGCACTCCATGGTCCACAGCAGCGGACTTCGTTGAGGATCCTCTGTTGCAAGTACTACAGCCACAGGATGCACTAATGACACTAGAATTGCAGACTCCGCAACTAGGGTGCTTAGAAGGCACAGCACAACTATCCACCAAAACAGAGATGGCAGAATTGCCTGACATCATCCTATAGGAGGAGTTCTCAGAGGGGAGGAGCCATAGCTAGTGCAACCTAAGGAGCACAGTCCACACTGGCAACCAGTCATGGAGGACACTGCAGATCCCTTTGACCCATCTCTGATGCAATCCATGCACAGAATAATGGAAGAGTTTCAGAGGAGACAGAGGGCAAGGTTGATTGCTACCCAACCAGGTCAAGAGGGTAGACCCTCGCGAAGCAGGTTTCCGCCAGACTGCACTAGAAGCAAGTCCCCCAGTGCCCGCATCCCACACCATTCACCACCTAGACAGTGATCATAGTCTGTCAGTAGTCACCAGAGGCAGCAATCACGACACAGTGCTTCACCCAGACCTCAAAAAAGGAGACATTCTCCCTCCCCATCATGGTCCTCACCCCAAAGGACCAGAGAACCCAGAGCGTCATCTGTCATCACAACCTCGGAAGGCCTGGTGACCCCACGGAAGACTTGTGGGAAACGAATGATCCTTTCGAGCAGTTTTCGGATACGGACACACATGGCGGAGAACCAGAAGAGGGTGAATTAACACAAGATATGCCAGACACGGACCCAGACGATTGGCAATTGGTCGTCATTGCAAAGCAGAAGAAGCTCGACTCTCCAGGGGGTGCTTCTCCTCCAGTCGACATTGTCTCGTTTCACATTACTGTCATAAAAGTCAGCAGAAATTTTCAAAATTCAAGTAGCTTCAGAAGAAAAGGTATCAGTCCTCTATGAATATAGGGATAAGTACACCGTACAGGAACCACAATCGCAATATTGGATACACCTTGGGAAGCGGGGGAAAAGATTCTGGCCACCTCTCCAGCAATGGTGGGAAGGCCAGGCCCCCGATTCAGCACCATTGTGCCTAAGAGGTCACCGTAAACCTGACTCCGTAGTCACGATTGCAGCAAGGAAAAAGATGCCAAAACTCAGCCTCTCCTCTCACAGCCCCACCTGATAAAGAGGGACGCAAACTAGAGGCAATGGGGAGTAAGGTCTAAGCAGCAGCTTCACTGGCTGTAAGGGCTAGTAACGCCATGGCAATTATGGCCAGGTTGGACAGAGAACTTTGGCTCTGCATGTCGCACCTAGTGAAGCACCTGCAGGACGAGTTCTAGGAGAAGGCTAAGACCATGATTACAGACGGCGGGGGTGTCTCAGACCACAAGATAGACACTTCAGTGGAAGCAGCCCATTGCAGCTTTAGGCAAATGGCACATGGCACAGTCTTGCTTCATCAGGCTTGGATGAAAGCCACTAACTTCAGACTGGAAGTACAGGCTCATATTTCGGAAAGAAAATCAGCACCCACTTGAAAGTCATCAAGTCCGACAAGGACACCGCGAGGGCCATCAGTTCCCTAAGAGACAAAGAGAAGGAGCCCTGCCCTTTTGCTCGTTTGGAGACTCCAGTTCCAAATATCATACAGTAGGTCCTTCCAGGGGCAGGCACCATAAGCAGGAGCCTACCAAACAGGAGGCAGATACCAACAGAGTTCCACAAGGTGTCAGAACCAGAGAGGCAAGAGGGGTCTGGCCAGGGCAGAAGCCAGGCCAAGAAAAATTGACTCCGGGACAACACGCCTCTCGCATCACACCCCGGTGGGAGGAGGCATATCCCAACACCTGGGACAATGGTACGCCATCACTTCAGACAAGTGGGTACTGCAGGTCGTAAAAGGGGGCCACACCATGGACTTCATACAGCGACCTCTGTCGCGACCGCCTAGAGCAAGGAACACTCATCTGCTGCAACAACTGCGGGCAGAAATAGACAAGCTAATACAAAAACCTGCAATGGAGCAGGTCCTGCTCCAACAAAAAGGGAAAGGTTTTTACTCGCACTTCTTCCTGATAAGGAAAAAGAATGGGCAGTGGCACCAGATACTGGATCTAAGGGCCCGCAACAAATTTGTTGGTCGCCTCAAATTTAAATGACCTTTCTCCCATGGATCAAAAAGGGCGATTTCCTAGCCACACTAGATCTAGAAGACGCCTACTATCATGTTCCCATCCATTCCTCCCACGAGCAGTTCCTTTGGTTCTCAGTCGGGGAACAACATTTCCAATTCAAGGTCCTGCCCTTCAGGCTCAAGACAGCACAGAGTCTTCACAAAAGGTCTAGCTCGATTTGCCTCCCATCTCAGATGATCGGGTATACACGTTTTGCCATACGTAGACGACTGGCTCGTAAAGGGTGATTCCCTGATAGCAACGTCGGAGGCAGTGGAAAGGCCGACAATCGTACTACAAACTCTAGGATTTTCGATGTAGCAACTCAAATGGCCATCTTCCTAGAGGCAGACCTAGATACTCGAGTCCCAAAGGTTTGCCCTTCTCCAGACAGAGTGACGACAATGCAAAGTCTTGTCGCATGGTTCCAAAGGAAAACAAGCTCCGCTGTAAGACAATGCACATCCCTCCTGGGCATGATGTACTCCTGTATCTTCCCCATGCCCAATTGCAGGCTGAAGATGAGACCGCCTCAGGAGGAGCTGGACATGCAATGTGTCCAACACAGCAGATCATTGGAGGATACTGTGTACCTCGCACAATTTATCACAAGGCCCTGAAATGGTGGGCCAAGGACATCAATCTTCTACAGGGCATGCCTTTCCAAATACCCATGTCCACTCTACTAATAAGGATAGCCTCTTTGCTGTCGGTATGGGATGCCCACTTAGGCGATCTACAGGCCAGCGGGATGTGGTCACAAGCAGAATCCTGTCTGCAGATAAATGTGCTGGAACTCCGGGCCATCTGATGGGCACTGGGATCTTTCCTGCCAGTATTCACCGGGCAGGTGGTGACGGTGCAGCCGGACAACACCACGTCAATGTACTACACAAACAAACAAGGGGGCACGAAGTCCAGCATCTTGTCACTAGACGTGCAAATACGCTGGAATCGGACATTGCAGCACAGGATCTACATGAGGCAGAACATCTTCCCAGAAAGGACAACATACTGGCGGACAAGCTCAACAGGCAATTCCTACAATCCCAAGCATGGGCACTGAACAACCGGGATCTGGACAAGCTGTTCTGCAGATGGGAGAAACCCGAGATAGACCTGTTCGCAAGATTCAAAAATAGAAAATGCAATCAATTTGCTCCCAGGTACCCAGAGACATACTCCCTGGGGGACGCATTCTTGGTGGACTGGAGAGGGGAGTTCCGTGACAGCTTCCCTCCAACACCTTTTTTTTTCTCCAAATATATTTTATTAGTGAATCTGCACAAATAGAATATACTTAGCCAGTTTCATCGCATTTGTTGGACATTCACCATGCAGATTTTCTATCCCCCCCCCCAACAACAACTCACCCTCCTCTAACCCCTCTACCCATGCCCCCCCTCCACTCTTGTGCCTTGTACAGCCCCAGGGTTAGTACATCAGTAATTCTATTGGAGCCTGTTTTTCCGAGCTCCTGCAGTTGTTCGTTCCATCTCCTATTTAGAGTCTTTCTTCCATGTTCACTTATGGGATCTGCATCACCCCCTCAGGGTCTGTGTTGTGGCCCACCAACATTGTTCGTTCCCACTTCCCCCTTTGTCTGGCACACAATGCTGCCCTCCACTTCTGCCCCCCCCACCCTGGTTGTGTCTGTAGTGCCTTGCTCGTTCAATCCCCGCTGGGCCCTTCATAGTCTCCGGGCCCTCCCTCCCATCACCCAGTTGTGGCCTCTCCGGGTCGTATTTCTCGAGAAAGGCTGCCCATTCCATTTCCCTTGAAGAGGTCAGATCATGTATTTGTCTAGTCAGTTGCTCCATTCAGTACAAGTCCAGGGCTTTCGTGGCCCATTGCTTTTCACTTGGGTGTCCCTCTCTCTTCCATCCCCCTACCAGGCATTTGCTGGGCGTTAACAACAGGTAGTGTGGCATATGTGAAAGTTTCACCCAGTCCCCTTCTACCCTTTCCATTCCGAACAATACTAGCAGGGGGTCTAGGTGCCTGTCCACCCCTCCAGGCTCTTTATCCATCCCAGAATCTCCTCTCGCCTTGAAACACTTGTTTATAGGGGCGTTATAAATGCCATATCATATCCTTCCAGTACTTCTGTACCTTCCCGCACACCCACCACATGTGCCAGTAGTCGGCCGTTTGCCCGCATTTTCTCCAGCAGTGAGGGTCCGCCTCTGGGAACATTTAAGATATCCTCACTGGATCCCACTGCCACCTATATAAGAGTTTTAGCACATGCAGTTTATATTGACAGGCCACTGATGTACTTTGCACACTCACACATAATCTTCTCCACTGGTCCGCTTCCATTTCCCTTCCCATGTCTCGCTCCCACCTCCTCTTAAATGTATCAATTTCTCCCCCCTGCGCCTCTAATAGAGCCTGATACAGTTTGGATATCAGACCCCTCGTACCCCTCTCCGTGTTCAGTATCCTTTCTGTGCCCGTCAATTCCCTTTGCAACTCCCCTTTCCATTCCTCTGAAATTAGTACCCCTTTAAGCTGCAAGTATTTGAATACAGAGATTTTCCCTATACCCAGAGTATCTTCCAGTTCCCCCAGGTCTATAAATTCATCTTTCTTTAGGACCTGTCCTTTTCTCTCCAGTCCTGCCTCATACGAATCCTGGAACCTCTCGTGGTCCGGGATGCGATCCTGTATCTGGAAACGGGGGGCCCATATGTGACTTAGTGGTGAAGGCCACGTTGTCACCCCCTTCATTTCCCTTTTGACCCTCCACAGATTCCAAAGTGGGCCCAAAATCTTGTGTGATTTTACCCCTTTAGGGGCTACCTTCGCCAGCGTCCAAAGCCACTCTCCCAGCATGACCGGTCTGAATAAATAGTTCTCTATGCCTACCTATTGTTTTTCATTGTCCATTCGCAGATGAGGGATCAGAGCTCTGAATTGGGCCGCTCTGTAGTAGGTGTGTATCTCCCACAGACCCACCCCACCTTTTTCTTTTGGCTGCACCAGTACTCTGTAATCCACCCTTTGCTTCTTCCCTTGCTACAGGAACCTCACTATCCTTCTTTTCAGCTCTATGAAATGCGAGTCTGGTACCTCTATTGGCAACGCCTGATACAGGTATAGCACTCTGCGGAGAAGTATCATTTTTATTGCATTTAACCTTCCTAACCAGGAGATGGTAGGCCTAGACCAGGTTTCAAGTTCATCGAAGAGTTTGCACAATAGTGGGGGGAAATGTCGCTCATATAAATTATCCAGATCTTTGGGTATCATCACCCCTAGGAATATTATACTGTCCCTCTCTACCGGTATCCCTAACCCTTCCAACTCATCGCTTTGCTCGCCTATTGGCTCCTGGAGGGGAAGGGGAGTTGACTTATTTACATTTACCTTGAAACCTGATACCATGCCATATTCTTCCAATATCTTGAGCACCCTCATGACTGACCCAATTATTTCCAAGAGATATAGCAGTATATCATCTGCGTACATGCTTACCTTATGGCTTTCTGCCCCCACCCCAATCCCTTTTATCTGATCGTCTTTGTGTATCTTTTCCCCCAAGGGCTCCATTATCAAAGCAAACAGAAGGGGTGACAGTGGGCATCCTTGCCTGGTGCCCCTGCCAAGCCCAAATTCCTGTGACTTCGTCCCATTTACAACCACCCTCGATGTTGGTTCCGAGTAGATTGCTCCAATCGCATACCACATTCTTTCCCCCACCCCTATCTTCCGTAGTATAGCAATGAGAAAGCCCCATTCAACTCTATCGAAAGCCTTCTCTGCGTCCAAGCCTAACAGCGCCTGGTCTCCTGGGTCTCCCTGAATGTGTTCTATAAGGTCCAAGGTCTTTCGAATCGCATCTGGGCCCTGTCTACCAGCTATAAACCCCATCTGATCTGGATGTCCAATGCAGGGCAGTTTCCCTTCAAAGCGTGCCGCTTGGATTATCGTGAATATTTTCTCATCCGCGTTCAAAAGAGAGATGGGGCAATATGATGAGCATTGGGCTGGGTCCCTTCCCTCCTTTGGGATTATCTATATTAAGGCCCTGCTGAACGTGGCGGGTGCTTCCCCCGTGTCTAGGATATGGTTGTACAGCTTCACCATATGTTGTGATAGGATCCCAGCGTATTTTTTAACCCTATGGTGTATCCATCCTCCCCCGGTGCTTTTCCATTCGGGAGGCGCGATATCGCACCCTGCACCTCTTCAGTTGTTCTTGGGCTCTCTAGGTGTTCCACCTCTGGACCTGTGAGCCTGGTCATGTTCACTTCACTCAGGTATTCCCCCACTATAGTTTCCCCGCTAGGGGCTTCAGATTTGTATAACCTCTCTGTAACGCTCACCTGGTATCCATTTGGGACGTCACTCAACCTGTTCTGACCTTACGATCTCGAACCCTTCCCTGGAGGCTAATTGCCTGGCCTTGTTTTCTTGGATAGTGTGCTCTCTGTCCTGCTTTCAGCGCAGGGGCGCGTTGATTGATGCAGGCTCGTTGCTGCCTAGTTACTTCACTGGCAAGAGTCCGACAGGTAAGTATGAGTCTTTTGAACAGTTCTCTAACTTCATTCCTTTCCTTCCTTAGATGATGGCCGGTGTCCGGGGATGGCAGCGTGCTCCTGAGATGAGTAGCGCTGAAGGTGAGTGAGAGCGCGATGCGCGATGCGCCCCTTTTGTATTTGCATTGAACTTTTTCTGTGTCTTTTAGGTGCCGCGACGTTTTCAGCGTGGATGCTGGTTATGAAGAACAAATGCGGTGGGTAAGTGCGGTATGCAGCGCCTCCAGATGTTTCCACGCTAACCTGGAGTGTCTTTTCCCTCTTGCAGATGGATGAGAAGTTCCAGGGACAGAGTTCCCCCAGAGTGGCTGGGATTCAGGTAAGCGTTTGAAGCTCGTACAGTATTTAAAAATAAGCGAAGATTTGCAGCATGCTTACTAATGCCTTTCTTCTGTTCTTTTCCCTTTTCCTTAGAAAGCCGCGTGCCGGGATGAGAATAACACCGCCGAAGATGCCCACAGAACAGAAAAAGAGATGAATGATGAGCAGAAGTGCCGCAAGGTAAGGCTGTTCCTAACAGTGTTCTTGTTCTTGCAGGAGCTGAGCGCAGAAGAAAGATGCAGGCCTACTGGAGACCGATCCGAACACGGTGAGTGTCACGCTGCAGGTGCAGAAAACGCAAAGCATGTTTCTCAGCCTGGGTGTGGCTTAAATAGTCTCTGGGTATCCCAGGTGTCTCTGGGCTGAACCACACCCAACCAAAAGACTAGACCGCACATGCAGTTCTGGGAACCGAAATATGTGGGGGGATCCATCTTGTCCCCATCCATGCAATACAAGTCCAATCCCCAATGTTATCCTATGGAAGTGAGTGAGTCTGGTGCCACAAGCGCCAAGTCTGACTCCAAGTGGGTCTTTGGAGGGATGGAGAGGCCCTGTAGGTGATTGTGGCCTGGCTCCAGCCTGACGTCTTGGAGGGCTGGGGACATGAGGGGCAGGAATCATGACACTCTTGTAATTTCGTGTGAAACCTTCAGCGATATCTTTTGGCGAGTCCTGGCCACCCCACTCGGGGCCTCTCAACGTGGACACCCATCTTTCTGCTCTTTGCGCCCAGCGCCTCGCTGCTAATAGCGCATCTGCCTTATCCCATTTTTTCATAGTATTTCTGTACCTCCGTTTCCACAGGGTTTCCCCCATCCCCAATGCTTTCAGCTCTGCCCTCTTTGATAACAGTTTTTTATTTTATCTCGTCTGTGTTCCCCTATGTAGCATGCATCTTTTCCTCGCCCTCCAATATCTCTTTCCTCAGTCTCTCTTCCTGTAGTCCCCTTTACCTTTTCAGCCTAGCACCCTCTCTATCAGCAGCCCCCTCCAGGTTGCTTTCCCCGTATCCCAGACCACCCCTGTGCGTACTTCCCCAGTATGATTTATTTCAAAGTATCCTGTTATAGACTTGGCCAGTTGGACTGCAAAGAGTGGGTCTCCCCAGAGTGATTAATTGCAATGCCAGCTACTGTCTGGCCTGTACTGTCACCCTTGTACCCTGGTCCTTGTTTAAGAGTAGGTAATCAATACTGGTATATGTCTTGTGCAGAGCTGAGAAAAAGGTGAAGTCTTCCACCCGTGGGTGCTGGCTTCTCCACACGTCCACTAAGCTGCGTGTCTCGATTGCCCGTCCGAGGTGCCCCAGTCTGTCTTCCCCTCTCTCTGGCCTCTCCCCCTTTGCGCTTCTGTCCCAGGTTTCATTAGCCCAAGAGTTAAAATCCCCTACTATGACATACAGATTGGCTTTGTGTCCTTGTATTGCATTAAGCGCATTAAGTATAAATTGAGCTTGTCCCTGGTTGGGTGCGTATGCAGCCGCCAGTAGTACTCTCGCCCCTCCCATGGTACCCTGCAATATCAGCAGCCTCCCTTCCAGCAGGCTCGTGGCCACACATTCCTATAGCCTCGGCACCACTATACCAACACCTCCCCTCTTGGTATTTCCGGATGCCCAGTGGAGCTCTCCTATACGCCCTCCTCTCCACGCCCGCTATTCTCTCGGTATTAGGCACGTTTCCTGCAGAAAAAGCACATCTAGTGAGGCCTTGCAGAATTCCCTCGCAACTAGGGACCTCTTAGTACGGGAATTTAGGCCCTTCACATTCAATGTACCCACAACCAGAACGTTATGTGCTTTACTTTTTCCCATTGTGATTGTACCTCCCTGCCCACCGTTTCCTCCTTTGCGTGGTTAGCGACTCTCCCCTTTCCTCTTCATGTTTCTCTTGGAATCTACTTTTCCCTTGACTGATGTCCCTTTCCCTGAGGCTAAGCACCTTACAAAAACTCCTTCTTAACTTTTCAACCATTTGTAACCTTAACTTGTATTTAACTAAAGTCTTTGAGACGCCCTCTTTCCCACAGAGGGCAACTGTGGAGCGAAGTCTTTTATCTCCCACCAGCAATCCATTTGCATACCTTTAATTTTCAACCCGATTATGCTGTTCTCTCACCAGCTT
The DNA here is from genome assembly GCF_040938575.1 of Ambystoma mexicanum. Taxonomy (NCBI): domain Eukaryota; kingdom Metazoa; phylum Chordata; class Amphibia; order Caudata; family Ambystomatidae; genus Ambystoma; species Ambystoma mexicanum. The sequence continues at coordinate 738,756,988 of NC_090939.1, read as the reverse complement.
TCACACATTCTTTTCCATGGAGTCCTGTTCCGGCTGCTGCTCCAGTGTTCTGGGTGTCTTGTGGGGTGACAGTCTGTTTAGTTGCATATATATTCTCCCTGTTTGCCCCCTTCTCCTCTGCGGGCCGGGTGCCGGTCTTGCCTGTTCTCTGCTTGTGGTCGGCCCCTGGGGGCTCCTCGATGCAGTCTCGATATCTGCTGTGAGATGGCATAGGGCCTGCTCCGCTTCCTCCGCCAAGGTTATACGGCAGTCCACTGTTCCACTTCAAATTGCAGTGAAAAGGGATAGCCCCACCTCTACCTAATACCTTTGTCTCGCAACCACTTTGTAAGGTGCCTGCAATCTCTGCGCCTGGGGAGTGTGAGATTTGAAAGATCTTCAAAGTCCAATTCCCTTTGTTGCTTAGCCCTGTTCAAAACATCAGTCTTGTCTTTGTAGCTCAGGAATTTCGCCACTATGGAGCGGGGTCTGTTCCCGTAAGGTCTACCGCCTCTGTGTGCTCTTTCAAGTTGCACAGGTTTTCCTCCTTCTGCTCCGAAGAGATGGTGCACTAGTGCCTGTACTGTCTCCTTCAGCCCTAGTATCCTTATGTTCTTGCGTCTCTCTCTGTTTTCCAAGTCATCCATTTTGAGCATCTAATTTCAACCATGTCTCCGTTGAGTTGGTTGTGTTCAAGACCCTCCACTTTGCTTTCAACTGTAGTCAGGTCAGCCAGTGAGAGTTGTATGTCTCGTCTCCCCTGAGGGCCTTGATTTCCGCCAGCATATATCCTGAATCTTCCTTTCTCAAAAACAGTGACCTGTCGATCGCTGTCTTCTTTGTTACCTCCGGGGCCTTCTTTGTTGCCCCTCCTTCCCTCCCTGGTAGTGGTTTCCCAGCGTCCATCTTTATCTTGCCTCCGATCTGGGCGCCCTCTTTGTCTTCTCTTCGTTCTTTCCTCCTTCCCTTCCTTCTGACAGTCTTTTTTTTTTTCCTCCTTCCTGCAAGCCCAGCCTTCACTATTGACTTCTTGTCTGTCTACTCCCTCCTTTTGGTCGCGGCCCTCTCCTCTTCCGCTCTCTGTAGGTTTCAGCAATTCTTCTCTCTCCCCTCTGTACCTGTGCCTTCTGTCACTGTCTCACCAGTGTACGCCCTTCGCCCCTTCATGCCGTTTCAGTGGGCAGTAACCCTGTGTGCCACATTTGGCTGTGCTGTGGCTGTGTCCTGTTCACCTATTTACCTCACATGTCTATCCTGACCAGGTCCCTGTTTCTCCTGTGCATCAACCAGTGGGTGCTGGGTGGCTGCCAATGCCGAGCGCCCAGCTTTTTCTCCCCCCTGTTTTTGTGTTTTGAGCGAGCTTCAAGTTGTGGCCCTTCCGGGTGGGTTTCAGTACCATCACTGCTCCCTGTCCCAGCACTCTGCACCACTTTATTCTCTGGTCGCAGGTTTTCTGGGCCTCACTCTATTCCTCCTAATTGCTTATATGGGCTCCTCTGCCCTTTTCCGTATGTCCTGTTGCAGATCAGTCTCCCAAGGGCAGGGAGCATGAGCAAGAAACCTCTTGCCACCTACTTGGTCTCTGCCTGCTCTCCGCAGCCTTCTGAGGTGCTCATATGTGGCGCAGACTTTCTCCTCCTTTTGTTTTCCTTTTCCTTCTGCGTCATCGGCAGCTCTTACTCCCAAGGGGCTCCTTCACCTTCCCCTCATGCTAGTGTACTCTGCCGGGGGGCGTTGCTGGCTGAGAACTCTGTGGCGCACCCTTGTTGCCCCACCCGAGCTAGACTGTGTCGCTGAGGAGCATACAGTCCATCTCTGCTTTCCATGCTCTCCTGCAGGAGTGTTGTCCCCACTTTTGAGGGCCGGGGCTACCCCGTTGCACAGTTCACTTCTCCCCGGTTTCCTCACTTTCCCACCACCTTCCGGTGCCGGTGTGTTGTCTGTCCCTCCTTGGTTAACAGGGCCTTGGGGGGGGTGGTGGGGTTCGACCGTACCTTCTGTGTTGCGCTGCCTTGTCCCGTGCCCGTCTGGCTCCTCAGTTTTCCGCTCTGCACCGGGGTGGCCTCTCCTCTCCCACAGGGGCAGCACACACCTTCTTTGCTGCCCAGCCTCCTCGTCCGCGTTGGGGTCGCTTCTCTGCCTCCTTCTCTTCCCGGACCACTGCACCGCACCATCTTCCTTTCAGTACACCTCTCGATGGCACGTCCTATCGGATCTCTATCCGGACACCTCTTTCATGAGTCAGCTTGCTGGGTGCACACCGGCTAGCACTCACTGTGCCGTCGGAGCTGCCTGCCACTTGACTCTGCACGCATCCGCCTTTCAGGCAGGGCCTTTCTGTGCTGCTGCGTACATGTCAGGCTTCCGGCCATTACACAGCTCCTTCCTTCGGAGGGCCCCGCCGTCTCCTTGTGCCTCTGTCCTCCCTTCGCTGTTTACTTTCTTTCCTTTGCCTTCAATCCCCCAAGTTCACTTCATAGACGCCCTCCTCCTGGCACCCTTTGACATATATTTATCGGGTGAAAATGCTCTATATATTCACGTTTTGCTGGAGGGAGAGGGAGCTACGAGCCTATGCAGCCATCTTTTCCCGCGCCCCCTAGTAATCTCCCATCCAACATTTTTAATTCTGCGTGTGCTCCGGAGAATGTACGAACAACCTTGCACCATGATCATGATAGCCCCGACATGGGCACGTCAGCTATGGTACACTGCACTCCTTCAACTAGCACGGGAGAACCCCATCCATCTCCAACCACATCCACGCCTACTGTCGCAGCACAAGGGCAAGTTGCTCCACCAAGACCCAGCCAGTCTGTCTCTCAAGGACTGGCTTCCACAATCTTGCAATAGACTGTGAGTGCAGAGGCATACTCCTAGCAGCCAGTGCTCCGTCCACAAGGAGAACATATGCCAAAAAGAGGAAGCGCTTCAAGGTGCAGTGGGCAGGGAAAAGTATGGATCCCCTCTCGGCATTGGTTGAACAAATCTTACCTTATCTTTTACAGTTGGCAAAAAGGGGATTAGCGCTTGCATCCATTAAAGTTCACCTCTCCGCCATCTCCGCTTATACCACTTACCCTCATCAAGGCTCTCTGGTCTCGGATCCGGCAGTCAAAGCCTTCCTGACAGGTAGGATGTGCACCTTCCACAGATAAACAAAAGCCATCCCTACTTGGAGTCTTAACAGAGTTCTGGCAGCACTGATGAGGGCGCCCTATGAGCCTATGCACAGATGTGGCATAAAGTTCCTTTCTTGGAAGACAGCCTTCTTAGTGGCCATCACGTCAGCCATATGCATTGGGGAACTACACACACTTTCCATCGAACTACCATGTACCATCTTTCAAAATGAGAGTCATCCTCCGACTTCACCCTAAATTCATTCCTAAAGACATGTCTGAGTCTTCTTTTGGAACAGATTGTATTACCTACATTTCTCGGCAACCATACAACTACAGCCAAGCAAACACTGCATTCACTGGACATGGCTAGAACACCGAAGTACTACATAGAAAGGACTAAAGACTTCAGGGCCTCCAAGAGACTTTTCATCGCATTTGCAGGACGTACCAAGGGTCGATGCATCTCCAAACCGAGCCTGGCACATTGGGTCTCCGGCTACATTACCCACTGTCACCAAATAAGAAACGGCCTGCTACCGTCCACAACGACAGCGCACTCTACCAGAGCGAGAGAGGCTTCGGCAGCGTTCCATGCAGGGGTGTCGCTAAAAGACACGTCGTGCTGCCACATGGAGTAGACTCCACACGTTCGCCCTGCATTACTGCATGGAAGAGGACAGCAGAAGGGAAACGGCAGTAGGACAGGCAGTGCTTCAGCACCTATTTGCTTAAGGTAGTTGCAGCCTAATGTTCTTAAAATGTTCTCTCCTTATCCCGCCTTCTCTTTGCTGGTGTAACTATTACATGTACTATGCTAGGCTCATTTTCTCTAAGTGAGTTCTTCTACAGTCATGGGTAGCTTTACAGTAACAGACGGGTTATATATTGTGTTTATCGCAATATCTATATATATCTATATCTATATATATCTATATATATATCTCCACGGTAGTGGCTATGTAGTTATGGTTAAGTTGCTAATCCCATAGGAAGAGCACTTTTTGGGTGGCTTATAACTTCGCTATCCCTGGACGAATCGTCACCAAACTTTGCAAAAAAAAAGTATATGGCTCACTCTGAATCTTTTTGCAAAGTTTGGTGAGGTTTGGTCCAGGGGGGATAAAGTTATAGGGGGGGTCCCAAAATGTATTTTTTTTCCCAGAGACTGAATGGGGAAAAAAGTTTGCGCACGCCTTCAGCCCAAACAGCTGGACGGATTTTCACCAAATTTGCGGCAGGAGCAGCGGCTTGGTCCCGAAAGCATGCTTTTGTAAATTTGGTGAAAATCCGTCCAGTAGTTTTTTAAAAAATGACTAAAATGTAGGTCACAACAAATTAGTGATATCTATGTCCGCTCCGCGGACACACTTCCCTGTTCACTCCGTGGACAACACACCGATTGGGTAATCGGCTTGCGTCATGTCTGCGGACATGCGACGTGTTCGCTGATTGGCTGGGATGAAGCGTGAGGTGCGTCGGATTGTTTTGATGCACCCGCAATCTTGGATCCGTGTTTGGTGTCCGCGGACATCGCGGTAAAAACAAATTAAAAAGCACAACATTGCACTTGTCAAACTTATAAGAATAATCTCCGGGAGGTGAGGGGTGATTGGGATGGGATATGGCTGCAAGAAGCAAAAAACAGGTGTTTTTTGGTCGTGAAAGTCACACAGTAGATTTGGAGGTGTTCCACAATATGTACCTAAAGTACAGGCCAAAGAGATTGCATTTTGGCATTCAAGGGATGGAGATGTATAATCATGGAATTGTGGACTTGTAAACATAGATTGTTGCTTCTGCAGTCTGCAGCCCCAAACTTACCTTGTGGTATTACAGAGTAATACTACATTCCAAATGATCATTCCTCTATATTGTTTATATTGGTTGCCCAATATTTATTAATATTAAATAGAAGCAATTTCAGGTTATTTTACACTCTTAATTAAAACGCTTGATGTTTATAAATTGATGTGCTGGTGCTACACCCAGAGCGCGGCAGATAAAGGTGCTAATGATGTCTGTCTTAAAATGTAATTAAAATAATAATGGAGTCAGACTAGCGCCCCCAGAGCCTGGTACCTCAGGCAGCCACCTGCAGTGACTGATGCAAAGACCGGCTCTGCACTTGCATCAGAATAACAGTTCTCATGGATGCGGTGAGGCAAGTTGTTGAAAACTAAGAATGTATGTTGATTCTGAGTGAAAGTCACAAGCTTTGAATTTTTGCTATGCGAGCTAAGGAAGCCCAAGCATTGGACACACAGTATAAGGCTCAATTGTTTTTTGACCTTGAGAGAAAGGGACCATTCCGAAAGGAATTGAATGAAAGGACGTTTGTAATAATGCAAGATATGATAAGGTTATGCATTCCAAAACTGGGCTCAGAAACATGTACATTCAGTTTATGAAGAATCGCTGGTGCGAACGGAGTGTGCGTTACGGTCTGAGTTATGCCAAGAGAATGGAAATGGTGAATATGATGTAAGTTTGATTTTCAACGATTTTATACTCGCACAAGCATCAACTTATTATTATCTGACCATTTCTTCTGGGTTACATTCTATTTGTTTGTTCTGTGTGGTATATTGCAATGAAACGCAAGTACAACCTTTGTGTGTAGTGGTCTTTCTAACGTGCACATGGGGGGAGTTGAGCATCAAGGTGCATGTACACCACCACTCGGTTCCCCCAGGTTCAACGCTAATATTTTATTAAAATGTCATGGATGACCATCTCGAATTGTGTACCACTTTCCACATTGTTTTCTCTCTGTTGAGATTGTTTCATGTCTGTGCTAATCGTTAGTTTAAACTCTATGCCGAATTAATAAGTCAATAGATAAATTGTAATAAAGATCGGGTAGTGAGACACATTTCTGTTATGTTTTTGAAACAGGTACATCCTGCCATTCTGCGATTGTCATAGATTCCAGATGCCAACTGACAGGTTTTTTAACCGGCAGCTGCAGATAGTTGTGAAAAACTGGATCACAGTGACTCTTTTTTGGGACGATCGCCAAGGGCCCATATGCCCTTGCGCTGTACTAGCGATTAGGAGCAACATAACATCCTTTACGGTGGTCTAGCCCCAAGTTGATGCAGAAGTCCTGGAATTCACTGTGCGACCCAAGCGCTTCTTTTACCGAAAACGAACACCTTGTGTACACAAAAAGAACAACGCGTGACTCACGATAAACATTTTGGATTGCGAGTGAAGAAACAAATTTGCAATTTAATTGAATATGGCAATAGTCAGATGTTCTCAGAGCGTTTATTGTGAAATAAAAGTACTTTACAAATTGTACAGTGTTGTTTTCTTTTAAAGTACGGTTTAATATTCCGAATTGTGACGTGCTGTGTTGTGAGTTGATGTGTGTTGATTTTCGTGTTCTGCGTCACGTCACGTAGGTGATTATGGGCGCGTTTGGCTACACTGACGAGGAACTTCACCGAGAAAGGTGGAGAATATAACTAGGTTTGGTGATGTGAGGCTCAGGGGCGGGGCATATGATTTAGTGACGTCAAGGCAGTTTACCTTAGGCTGATGCAGCAATGGATAAGATTAGCACAAGATGGCCGCGCCCTGCTGCCAGATTTCGCATGTTTACAAAAGAGGAAAACTAAAGGTAAGGTGCATTGGAAATGTTTGTGCGATGGATCAACGTATGTATAAAAATACATGCCCGAACCCTCGGGTCAATAAAATTTTCTGAGCATTGCACTTGTCAAACTTATCAAATAATCTCTGGGGAGGTGAGGGGTGATGAGGATGGGATGGGATATTTCTGACCTGATTTTGAATGAGTTTACAAAGTTTGGTGGGATTCTGTCATGAGTGGGGGGGAATTAGAGGTGGGGGTCCCAAAATAATGTAATGGCTTATAAATGAGGTGCCATTTGACGAATCTACACTTAATTTGGCAAACTGATAATCGATCTAGATATAACTGTTTTTGTGAAGTTTGGTGGGATTTTGTCAAGAGGGGGCAAAATTAGAGGGGGCGTACCAAAATAATGTAAAGGCTTTTAAATGTGGTGCCATTTGACAAATCTACACAAAGGTTTGCAAAAAGATTATAGATCTAGATATAAATGTTTCATTTGACACTTTTGAAAAATAAAACGTGGGTGGATTTCCAGCAAACTTGTGTAAGGCGCATTGGCAAGGATCTACAAGCATGGTTTTGCAAATGTGCCAGTGTTTTATTATTTGACAAGTGTCATAATGTAGTTGACTGAGGGGTAGCCTGTGCCCATGGGCAGTGGCCAGATTGTCTGGTTCATGGAATAAGGTCATGATCCGGACAATCTGGCTACTGGCCATGACCACAAGGGACAACACATAGGATTAAAGTGGCCATGTCCACTTGGGACTGGCTTTGTGGTTTAGTTATTCGAAATTAGGATAGATCTGAAAGGGAAGAAAAATGTGTTCATGGTAATATGGTCATAGGGTTCTCTTTTTGCCTTCTGCAGGCTGCCATGGAAAGCGAAGAGGGCCCTGTATGGAACCCTGGCCTTCTCTTTCCATGGTGGCCATGTTGGAAAAGTATTTTCCTTCCTACACCGGGACGCCTTAGGCGTCCCGGTGTAGGAAGCAAAATCCTCTTTTTTTAGCACCTCGGGTTCCCGTTTTGGGAACCTAGGTTGCTAATGGCCTTCATCCCCCATTTCTGGGGCTGGAATGGGGGGATAATGGTCCATAGACCTAGTTATCCACCCTCGCATTGCTTGGGCTGATAACTTGGGCTGCTGGGCCGGTATCCACCGTTCCAGTCCCTGGAACAGAGAATGAACGCCACAATATTCCCATTAGCATAACACAAAATGCAAATGGGAATGTTGGAAAATCTTATTGAGTCTATGTACTTTACTGAGAAATATAAAGTAGATGGAGTCTATATGTTTTTTTTGTTCTATTTTTTAACTGTGAAAGGTGGTTCCTAAAGGAACATTTATTTTGTTTTTGGATGCATTTTTTTGGCAGCAGATCTTGGAACGAAATGTGGGGAGGGAAATAAGGGAAGAGGCACCAAACACTAATATGGAGCGGCAGATGGACAGGGGAAAATGTTGCGCGTGTGTTATTTCTAAGGTAGGGGGGAGTGTTTCTCATGCTCCTTGATTATAGCAGTGGTGGTGTCTCTTGGGGAGGAGGGATGGCATTAGCTGATTCTATTTTAAGATAAATAGCAGTGTTGCTAAAAGTATGTACTGTGTACTAGATTGTTAATGGATGAGTAGGAATAGGTGTTGGAGCTGTGCAAGAGAAATTTTGAAGTTGAAAGTAACTAGATCAGTAGAAAATGCAGTTCCAAACTGTCCGCGAAGCACAGATCTTATCGTGAAGTGCGAACGGGTTCTCAGACATGTCATCATGCCGCGCGCCAGCAAATGGTCATGTGGCACTCTTTGGAAGTTGTGCAATGAAGTCAGATGTTTGTAGACATTATGGTTAAGTTGCACTAATAAAAACCTATGAAATTCAATGAAAAAATGTTGTTATGGGGACGTTATGGTTAAGTTGGACTAATAAAAACGTACGAAATTCAATGAAAAAACTTTGTTAAAGGGACATTATGGTTAAGTTGCACTAATAAAAACCTATGAAATTCAATTAAAAAACTTTGTTAAGGGGACGTTATGGTTAAGTTGCACTAATAAAAACCTATGAAATTTAGTAAAAAAACGTTGTTAAAGGGACATTATGGTTCCAAGTAAAACCGAAAAACATCTGAAATTCGACAGTTATGGTAAACTAAGCAACCATAACTCGCACCACCACCGTGCACTGTTAAGACTAGCACCCAGGACATCAAAGATGACATCACAAATGCCATTGATGACATCACTGATGACATCACATGTGCATTTACTTTTCATGAAAAGTTTGTACAAGGGATTCTTATTATAATGTTGACAAAGTGTCAAGGATCATTGGAATAAATATCATGAGCTAATTAGTGCATTAAGCAATGCATTGATATAAATAGCATTCTATTATGAAGTTCTATCCAGTATACTAAGCTACTCATGTAGAAACATAGGCATAGTGTGCAGCATACATGATGGAGGTGCAATATTCATAATATTGCCATGTTGAATAGTGAAATAACTGCTTTTTTATTAGAGTTTTGCGTACTGTGAAACATGTAATAAGTAGCTAATTAAACCCCCTTACTACATAATTGCATTATTACAGACAAAACACAGAGACAACTACACATACAAATATGAGTATATACAGGGAAAGTGAAGTAAGCAAAAAAGCAGCAGTAGTAGCAGAAAGTGTTCATAAACTAACTGATTATCTTTATGCAGAGAAATGATTGCTCTGTTTCAAAGCTGCTACTTACCCTATGTATATGTATCACATGATGTGACTGGACCCTAAGGAAAGTAGTGTGAGTACAATGTATACAAATATGAGCATATACAGGGACGATACAGTAATAAAAAAACAACAGAACTATCAGAAAGTGCTGATAACTCTACTGATTATCTTCATGCACAGAAAGGATTGCTGTCTTTCAAGCCTGTGTCTTCCCCTAGGTATATGTTTCATATGATGTGACTGGACCCTAAGGGAATTACTGTAAGAACATACTTGAAGGATAAGTCTACAAATATAGTACCTTTTCAATTTTTAGTTCCTGACTGTTACTGAAGAAAACCATGTGGCCTAGATATGTCAGTAAAGGAAAAAAGGGGAAGCCAGACATGTGATGTCACGAGTTATGGTTGCTTAGCTTACCATAACTGGCGAATTTCAGGGGTTTTTTGGTTTTACTTGTAACCATAACGTCCCTTTAACAAAGTTGTTTTACTGAGAATATATATATATATATTACCTGGCCTGCGGTAGCGGCCATGTAGTTATGATTAAGTTGCTAAACCCATAGGAAGAACACTTTTTGGGCAGGTTATAACTTTGCTCCCCCTGGATGAATCCTCACCAAACTTTGCAAAAAAGTATATGGCCCACTCTGAATATTTTTGTTTGCAAAGTTTGGTGAGGTTTGGTCAAGGGGGCAGTTAAAGGGGGGAGGATGGGTCCCAAAATTTCTTTTTTTCCCATAGACTGAATGGAGAAAAATGTTGGCTCCCGCCTACAGCCCAAACCGCTGGATGGATTTTCACCAAATTTGCGGCAGGAGCGGCGGCTTTGTGCCCAAAGCGTGCTTTTGTAAATTGGTGAACATCCGTCCAGTAGTTTTTTTTAAAACAACCAAAAAGTAGGTCTAAAAAAATTTGTGATATCTATGACCACTCCGCGGACACACTTCCCTGTTCGCTTTCGATGCGCCTGCCATATTGGATCTGAGGACATCCACGGACAGCGCGGCGTGGACGTGAGCATAAATCCAATTTTGGGGAGTGTGTTGGTGTGTAGGAGTGGTTGGAGAGGGTTGGGGACTGAGAGATGGGTCAAATGCTTTATTTGTTTAGGTGGGAGAAGGCTGTGATGTGTTTGCGGTATCCGCGGTCACCACGGTTGTCCGTGGACATACCAAACACTGGGCGCACTGCTGGCTGTTTCACTTTACTATGATGTTGGTTTTGGGTCGTTAGTAGAGCATTGGGTGAAGAGGGTATGTATTGAAGAGTTTGTGCGTTGGTTGTAACTATTATTTTAGAATGTTAATTGAAGTGGATAGATTTTGAGGTGGATGTGTTATGTTTTTGGGTTGTAGTCATTTGGTAGGTTTTTGCTTCTATGAGTATGTTAATGCTGCGGTGGTTGTGGCCAAGGCCTAGAGTCTTGGGTGCATGGCCACTTCAAAACCTATCCACTTCAATTAACATTCTAAAATAATAATTACAACAAACACACAAACTCTTCAATACGTACCCTCTTCACCCAATGCTCTACTAACGACCCAAAACCAACATCATAGTAAAGTGAAACAGCCAGCAGTGCGCCCAGTGTTTGGTGTGTCCCCGGGCAACCGCGGTGACCACCATGCACCCAAGACACTAGGCCCTGGCCACAACCACCGCAGCATAACACACTCATGCTACCAAACATTTTGATTGTGGTATGTGGGCTGCTTGGGGGATATGTTTTGAAAAATGTGGGTACTGATTGGCAGTAGTGTAATGGTGTTTATAGGATAGTGAGATGATGTGTGTTAGTTTGTTTGTTGGATTGTTTTCAGAATGTTGGTATTGAAGACTCCAGGCATTTTGGGTTGTATTTATTAGTGCAGTGTTTGTTTGCATGGCTGTGTTATGTTGCAGTGTTTGTGAGTCTAATTATTATGTACTTACTGTTTCCTTTGTTGAGGCTGTATTTAGAGTTTTGGCCAGGGCATGCAGTCAAGATTGTAGTGTTTGGCAACAAGCACTGCAGCAGATACCCATGGAAGCAAACATTTTGGATTGTGGTCTATGGTGAGGTGTTTGCTGGAATGGGTGTGTTATGCTGTGGTGTTTGTGAGTCCAGAAAGCTTTGAAGCGAGCAAGGAACAATAATAGAGAAGCTCTGCTAGAATATAGAGGCAAATCTAAGACTAAAAATCAGATTGTTTTTGTAAGCACCTTTAACTCACTCTCCAACAAAGTTAATGCTATTACAAAACGCAATTGGCATATATTAAGTGGAGGTGAGAACCCACTTGAGAGTCCCCTATGATCGTTTAAAAGAGGACCCAATATCAAAGATCTGGTGACTAGAAATGATATCGCTCTAAAACAACCTGAAATGACATTGACCGAGTCTTGGGGATTGAGCAAACCCGTGGGCCACACTCCTTGTGGTCAATGCAGCCGTTGTTGCAGTACAAAACGGACCAGAGAAGTAGACTTGGGCCTTAAAAAACCTTGGCAGCAGCGCCAATTTACAAATTGTAATTCGAAAATGGTCATCTATGTTATCTGGTGCCCTTGCCAAAAAATATATATTGGCATGACAGAAAGAAAAGTCAAGCAAAGGATATTAGAGCATAGGAGTTGCATAAGAAATGGGAACACAACTGCACCGATGGTAGGCAATTTTTTGGCAATGAATCGCACACCTCAGTCATTCACTTGGAGTGTGCACACAGATGAATACGGCATCTAATAAGAGAAAATTGTTCAACACAGAACAAAGATTAATCTATTTTTGCAATTCTGTAGAGATTGGGTTGAATGAATCTATTGATTGGACACTACTATAAGGTAGGATGTACGTGAATCATATAACCTCGTAGAACAACACAAATTGTAATCTGTACAGCCGCATAAAGATGACGACCACTTCAACAATAGGAACAGGACATTTTGAGGTTCCATTCTTTATCAATCCATGCGCTATAGGGGACAAACACTGCATTCAGGCTGTAAGCCTGCATTGAGATAGTTTGGCCTAAGGCAGACACCTTCAGGCTAGGTCTGGAATACAGCATAAACCGTAAAGTCTAGTAATGCAATAAGAAAATAAAAGTAAAAGTCACTTGACAGAGAAATAAGGTCAGCCCATGGGAAACATCACTACGTTAGCTCTGTTAAATTTAGCAACATTGAAAAGAATTAAGTGTAAAACTATTTTGGAGAGAAGCTGATGCTAGACGCCTTTACTCGTAGGGAAACAACAATACCCAATATGGCAACATTTTCCAGTCGTGCAACCGATTTAAAAGAACGGTCTAGTTTTTTGGGAAATGGTCACCAACAGATCCGTATTTCTCAGGATGTGGATAAGGAGATGCTTTTTGAACACGCTGGTAAAACAAGAAATGCGAGCCGGGAGCGTAGAAACCGAAATATGCCGCACAGACAGCGTTCTAAAGCAGCCAGACTTTTCTCGTACTTGTAAGTATATGCAAAGTCAGAAAACAAGTATAGAAGTCTGACTCATAACACGTTTGTCTGATTTAAAATTATTAGCACTGTGTGCGAGTCGAATTCCATCACAAAGAGCAGAGGCAGTGCGTGTTTATACACATAGTATACAAACGGTCCCCATAAATGTTAACTAGTTAGGTGAACAGGAATATCCCACGGTAGTAGTGACCGTATGTTGTGTAATTGAAAGCCCAAGGAACAAAAACAGTTTTATTTTGGTTTTTGTTGTCCCTGTACAGAGAAGAGTTCAACACTTCTCGAGATAGCGGCATGACCAATGCTTACCATTCCTTCGGGTGCGCAGAAGTTTGGATAAACATAACAGGAGCTTGCAAGCTTTTGAAATTTAAACACTGAATGGTAAGAGTTTTGTGGTTAGAAAAACACTCACTAGTTTTTGAGGCCACTCTTCAACGCCCAAAAGGCCGATACAAATTGGTTTATTGTGCTTGTGCTAAGTAGTATGTTAAGAGCCGTCTGTAGAATATAATCACCTGATTATATACTTCACCTTAATGTTATATCCAAGACGGCCCACTTACACAACTTGTAATAAAGTCTGCTAGAGATCGATTTCTCTTAAGAAGAATATATAATAAAATAGAAGTGCTGTTTTTAAGTCCGTTGATTGTCCGAGCTTGACACTGAGAATGTGCCATTTTCTTTTCACCCTTAGAGATCGAGCCTTCTACTAATAAAAAGTCACTCCAACCACACTCGTCAATAATTAAAGATTGAAGTGCAGTAAACCTCAACTAGAGAATTCAATAGTCAGGGTGGGATGACTGCTCCGGTACTCTTTCGGAGCAGCACAACTCATTTATGTGTTGTTAGTCTCCCTTACGTTACTGTTATACTCAACATACAGAAAGTAGTTACAGAAAGTAACCCCATGAGGTCTGAAATACCGGTTGAACCAAGTCTGAAAAATATATACTAAACATTTTTGGTTGTTGACACACAAACTAAATGCTGAAAGAAGTCCCTGTCACAAGTCTCTCCCCTTCTCACCTGCTTTTGTTTGCTTGCGACCTTCTGTGATGTCTTCTTTCTCACGGTCCGGATTTGTACAAACCCGAACGCTGGTCCTCGGATTCCAGCGTGAGGTTCGCAATCCAACTTCCGGGAACGTTCAGAAGTCCAGGGCTGATACCAGGAAGGAATGATGCTCGCACTCGGAGGCACGGAACACCGTGACCCGAGCGCGGAAGAAAATCCAGGAAGTTTGGAGGGTAAGGTAGAGGAATGGGAGGAAGGAAGGGGAATTCAAGGAACCGGGAACCAGTAACCAGAAGAAAGCCCCGAACTAACTCCGGCAACACACGTCCAACTACAGCAAGCGTAGCGTTGAGACGCGCAGAGCTGCGGGGGCGTGTCTGTTTTGTAGAGCGTACAGCGTGGATCATAGAGACTGGCCAGCAGCATTCCGTTTCAAGCGGCCATGTTGGAAGGATCACTGTATTCAATCCCCTATGGGTCAGGGACCAGGAAGTCCAGAAGCGACGCAGACGACGGTTCATGACAGTCCCCTGAAGAATTTCCCCGCCAATGGTTTACAGAAAGTGGGAATGAAACGTGTCGGGACAAAGATACTGTGGGAATGATTACACAGTGGAAATAGAGCACTAAAAGCTTTAAACGACTTAGAGATAATAAGGAATCCTACAAATAAAATAAGGGATTTAATACTAGACATTAGAATATCATATCTGTTATGAAATGCTAGTAATGTGGATTCTGTCTTTCGATTTGTATAGTGGTGTATTAATGAATTTAGGTTTTATTAATATCTTTATATTTCCGTTTCCGTTGTTTCGTAAAAGTTGATTTTTTTTGCAATATGTGAACGAGTCTTGTTGTTTAATAATTTGTTGTTGACTCAATAGAAGGTTTTGCTTTTTTAAAACTTTACATATTCACACTAGTTGATATGTATTTTAGGGTTTTAAAAGATATGCTGAAATAAAATAAATATATTTTTCCTAAATACAGGAATAGGGTGTAATTCGGGCATCGACCTGGTCTTACAGTCCTCATAGTGGCTAATTAAGAGGTTTCCTTAATTTAAAGGGTAGGAGTTTAGAGGTGACAGGATCTTTTCGTAGATTTCAGTTTTGTGTAAGGGGCACAGTCCTGTCCTCTGATTGTGTTCAATAAAACCCCAGTCCCTTTAAAAGTTTTGAAGGTGTTTGTGAGTCCAATCATTATATCCTTACTGTTTGGCTTTTTGTGGTTGTATGCAGTTTTTTCATGACCTGGATAGTTGGAGCAGAATTTTCTTTTTTCAATCACTGTGATAAAAGAAAAAAAAACACATGTTAGCGTAGGTAGTTTATAATGAGTATTGCATTGCATAGTAGACATTTTTGTATTTTGGCGACCCTCATAGTTAGTACTTTAGAAGTACTATGGTTCTTCAACCCAGTGTACTGTGCAATTTGCTCAGTTCCTGTGTTTGTTCATTAAATCTTTGGGTCTGTGGGGCAAAAATCCATGCTGGATTAAAAAAAAATCTTACTACGTTGTGGTACAATATTATTTTGATGTGAATAGGAGGAATTGAATAGGTGTATGATTTTTGATTTGGAAGTGGTGTTTGTAATGTTGCAGTTAGATAGCAGTTGGTGTATTCTAATTGTTTATTTTTTTTTCTCCATTTTAATAATAACTTTAATGTGACATAGTTTAAATAATAAACCTTACACATGTTAATCTAGACAATAAAACCATACAATAAATAAAATTCCAATACAATACAATATATACGCATTAAAAATCCAAATTCAAACAATACAAAGTTATGAGTCATTCACTGTCTCTATAGTTCATCATCGACAATATAAGCCAAAGATACTAATCATTCTTGCCTCATAGTCATGGACATAATCACCTACATTATGATTCACTTAGCAATATCACAATTTCCATATAGGAGCACAACCTGGCCAACTCCCAGTAATCATTATATAGATATACCCAACTTAACTTCTACCCTTAACCAGATAGTATAGAGTGCATTTAACAAGCTCATGCTATTGGTGTTGATACAATGATTCCAGAAAAGCATGTCCCCTATGGTTTCCCTATTATGTACATGCTTTCCCAGATGAGTAGTTATATCATCTATCATTGCCAAACATTCCGTAAGCACATGCTTAGCTGTCTCAAGATATTCCTGATTCTTACAGAGACGGCAATAGCGTTGATCTTTGGGTAACTTATCTATCACCCCCGTAGTCATCTTTATGGGAAGATATTCAATTCTTAGTAGAAGTATAAATCTCCTGAGCCTAAGGGATGGGCATAGCAACAGATATGTCTGCGGCTTCTTATATGAGTATTGTCTATTTTGCACAAAACTATATCGTTTTAGCTTGCGTAGATGGTCAAAATTTTCAAGCCAGTCCCACAACTCTAACCGTCTCCCCATAAGAGATTGCATGGCTTCAGTATATAGCCCTTCACGATGTCTCCAACAGATGTCTTTGAGTAACTGTTCCATTTGATTTTTAAATTCACTAATGGGACCCTCATTGTTACTTTTCTGCTTGTTGCAGATTTTTGGGGCAGTTCGATACCTGTTAGCATTTTCTAACTGTTCATAGTTTTGAGGTTGAAGTTTTGTTGATGTTTATACACAGATCAGTTATTAAATTTTGGTTTTAAGAATATTAGGTAAGCGTTTACAAGATTTGCTGGTAATCTCTGATTTAGAGTAATGGTAGTATCATTACATTCGAACCATCCACAATTCTTTTTTATATATGCAGTGTAGTGACCTGCATTGGTTGTGGCTCCTCCTTGGTAGATTATACCTATTGTTGTGAAGGTTTTCTTACCAAGTGATACTTGTCCATGTGTGAATCCAGTCAGCTTGCAGTTGTTTTGGTACCATCTGCATTGTAATGTAAAAGCATTACTATTACGTATTTGCTATGTGCCTGTATTTGTAAAGTGGAGCGATTATCTGAATTGCAGGTAGTACATAATCTGCCATGGTTTGCATTTTGTACAAGTTTCAGAAATGGAATGGATTCACAATTAGGTATGGATACATACACAAAGCGTTCATTAGGAACTTCATCTTGTGCGACATGGCTGCAAAGAGTGCATGTATGTTTCCACATGTATGAAATCTGGAAGATTTGATTTATAGGTATGTTTTTGTTTTCTAGTACTTATAGTAAGTACATTAGAAAGTCTTGTGGATCTTCTTGTGTGTGTATAGTGAATTTGACCATTCCAGCACAGTAGTCCAATTCCTGCCTTATTGTTGTCAGGATTGTTGGTTGCATTTCTATGAAGGACTAACATTTGCAAACACAATTGGTCTGTCCCGTGTAAGTAAATGTTGTCAATAATTGGTGGCAATTGGGATAGAATATTGATTGCTACATTTGCTTAGCAAATTTACAGCAGTTGTATTTGAAAATTGAATGGATCTGACAGTTCTGTGTCCAAGTCATTTGTTAGGAGTGCGAGTTGTTTCTTTGAAGAGGCAGTTGACTTTGTTTGTGCAGTAGATTCTTCTTTGGTTGTTGTCCTCGATGAAGTATTAGCTTATTTTAATTTCTGTGGAGGAATTGCTGTGAGATCCTGCATAATTTTAGTGAAGTAGTTTTCTTTTACAAAGTTTTACTTTTTGCAGAACAGGATAGGTTTTTAGATGGGGGGGTGTAGAGTGAACACAGTCTATTGTATTCTAGAATGCACGGAATATCAGCATTTACTTTACTTGCATCAAAGGTGATTAGAAATAGTCTGTCAAGTTTACGTAAGCGTGATAGTGCTACATAGCTCATGCCTTCTTTAAACACGGTGCTACCAATATCTATGAATGCTTTATGTAGGGTAAGACCTTGTGAATGGTGACTGCGTATGCTAGAGTTAGTGAAAATTGTTCTCTGCGTAAATACATGTCTTTGAAAAGAAGGAAGCGGGCTGTTGAGCGTCCTATCCTTTGAACTTCTGATAGTTTGTCAAAGAGAATATCGACAAACTGAATGTTTGTCACATGGGTATGTTTGAAAGCCAACAACTGTACCAAGTGCTCCATTAACTAGTCCTTGGTCCACGTCAAGGTTATGTTTAAGCATTACTCTAGAGTTTAAAGATAATTTTAATATTTTCTCCAAACCAGCTGTGTTAAAGATGGAGTTTTCTAAGGTATTTAGCCTTGTTGTGGCTTGTTGACACGTGGGTAGTGTCAATCCATGTACGTCAAGTTTGTCTGTGGAGAAGATTTGAAGTAATGGTTGCATTTCTTTTTTTAACATTGTTTCATTAAATATTGAACAGCTTGCAAGAGTTGGCATCAAGGACATAAAGTTTACATTTTGTGTGCTAATTGTTCCATGGCATCAGTAGCACATGAGTTCTGGCCATAGAGTGCATGGATGTGCCTGGTTTTTAATATAGATTGCTTCTTGAGATAGTACACCAACTCTAATACTTTTTAAAATGTTGGCCTATGTAAGGTCTGCAGACTGACGCATGTTTTCAGTTAATTCTTTGTATTGGAAATGTTGCCAAAGGTTGACATTTCCTATGCTGCCAAGAGTTTTACGGCATAGTGTGTGCTCTAAGGTTTTAAAAATAGATTCACCTTTAACCCTTTAAATGTCATGGGTTTTTCCCCCAAGTGCCAAGGCCTGTTTTGGTGATTTCGGTATGTCGCCATTCAATGCCTTGTAACTTTTTTGTTACATGAGATATCTCGGCCATATTTGCCCTCTCTTATTCCCACATGTAGGCGGTCGTAACACCACCCAGGAATCCTAGGTTGCTGTAGGGGGGGTGAGAGAAAATAACCAAAAAGCAGGAAGATGTTGTTTTTTTTCAAACAATGCCAATAAAATGATGTACAAAGAAGCCTGTGGTTTTTTCCTTGTAAGAGCTAGAAACAAATGGTTTGCTGTGCTGAATTCCCCAATTTCCTGGCTTTCAAGAACAGGTTGAGTGGAAACGAAAGAAAATTATTTTGATGTGGTTATCAACCGTTTTGTGAGAGGTGGGTGATTTTGGCCATTATTGCCAATTGGACATGCGTGGACGGAATGGAAGAAAAGTGTAGGAAACCCGAATTGGAGGACAGAAAGGCATACATTTCTGAAAAGTAGACAAAATCCCAAGTTTAGGAAGGGGTGATTTGCTCAGGTCAAGCAACAACTAGTTAGGGGAAAATTCCATAGTTTGGGGAAAAAGCAGCAAAATGACCGAAAAAAAGGTATGTGGTGGACATGGTTGGCCTGGTACGGCAATGGCTTCTATGAATTTTGAAAAAAACAAAGCTCCGCTACATTCCCCCGACTCTTGCAGTTAGGAAATAACACATTTTTTGTAATGTTTCACAAAACAAGCAATGCCACAACCAAGAATCGGAGCCATGGTACGCAGGAATTTTATGCTTGCGGCCTGAACAGACGTATTTAGCATGTGTAAATCAGGAAAACCAATGTGGTAAGGAAGGGCAATCATATATTTTTTGAAAGACCACAGGCAGACCTTTTCAAGGGTAGGTGACTTGTGCAGTGTACAAAAGTGTATGGTGCCTAAAGCAACGACTAAATGTAGGTGACATTTGGGTAATTAAAGGATTGTGTGACAAAGGGCAGCAGCAAATGGATCAAAATGATATGAAAACCACGCAAACACAACAAATGTCATACCTTTCTGCGTTCCCAGAGGTGTCCCAATGAAAACGGTACCTCACAAGTGTGGGTGCACCCAATGCTCCCGATAAGATTTTGAGGTGGGAGTATTTTACTCCCTATTTTTAAACTTTGAGAGTAAATGTGATTTTAAGAGAGTAAAAATGAATTTTCTCCTTTGCAGGAGAGTAAAATGTATGTGACATCCAGCCGACGACTGTATGGAAATCATTACAGTGCAGCGGCTTTCTGCATTGTGACAGAATACACCTTTCATTATTTCTCCAAGGTCTGGTCATTTAATCTCTTGTGTATATATTTAAATTTTGAAAACACAAAAACCTAGTCGGTACTCCTTTATTGAACCTTTAAACTACAGATCACACAGATTGCAGCAACGAGTGCTCAACCGACTGAGTTATCTTATTGGCTAACATCCTTCAGAGGTCAGTTAACTGAGTATCGACTGAGGTATAATGGTCACAGTGCCTAGATGTTGGACCAACCATGTATTAAGCGCTACATAAAGATAAATACTTATCTGGATTATCACAGGGACAGGTTTTGCTGAGTTTCTATTTCCATTACAAATGTAACTTTCATTTGTCTTGAACAGCGCTTGCACTTCCTGGAGAGTCAGGTTTTGGAGGTTTTAATTGCAGTCTTGAAGATTTGAGAGGCAGAACACCTGTGATTGGTGTAATGACAATCACTCACCCTTGAGCAAAGACTCTGCTGCCACTGACCATTTATAGTAATGTACCCAATTGACTGCACGTTTGACCGGATGTAAACTAGACCGTGCATACTCATTATTTTACACAGAGTTTTTATAATTAGAGTGTAAATTAAATGATAAGTGTAAGAATTATCTGCCTCCGCATGATTATGCACACAGCACAGGAACTATGAAAAGTACAATTGAGCAAAACTGGTTTGCTTTCACTGGAAAAGGAGCACAATTATTTTACAAAATGTTAATTCTCATCTGCAACTTAGTTTTCCATCTTATTCATTATACAATCCTAAAATGCTAGAAAAATAAATATTCACAGTGCTTCGGTTTGCTCCATGAGCATTAACACAGCAGAAACTGAATGGAAAAAAAAACTTTCCTTTTAATCACAGTGTGCAGTTTCTTTTTTTGAAAGGCTTCAGAGAAATACATTCTGTTTCAGAGGCTTTTATCCATGGCTTGCTTCCATGTAGATAAAAATCAAAACAAGCGTTCTGGTTTGTGTCAAGTAACCTGACCTTTGCTCTGCTCTGTGTGTGTGTAAATGTACACAGGAAAATAATAAAGCTGCCATATTTACAAGATTTCCATGCGTAAAAAGGCCTAGTACGCACCTTATCTGGAGGCCTCGGTGCACCCACCTGGGGGCAAAGGGGAGAGTCAAAAACGTGGCTAACCCCAAGTCTTTTCCGACAGCAGAATTTGATGAATTTCGTGGAAGTGCACACCATACAGATTTTGGCCTGTGGTGTCCAAGCCACCAAGGAAAACTGGGAACCCCATGCATTTCCGAAAAGAGAACACCCGTGGGAATCCGCAGAGGTCTAACTTGCGCAAATCGGTCCAGAATGCATTACCCAGAAAGCCCGGCAAGTCCTAAATGTGGCGAAAAAAAACACAATTTCCACACATTTCACTCGGCTCACCCACCAGAACACGCCGCCAACAACACATGGCCTACCTTCCGTGTTCCCACACATGTCCCAACAAAAACGGTACCTCACATGTGTGTGTGCACCTACCGGGGCGCCAAGGGGAAAGCCTAAAACACGGCTAACCCCAACTCTTTTCGCACAGCAGGATTGCAGGATTTTGACTCATGTGCACACCATACAGATTTGGGCCTAGGGTGTCCAAGCCACCAAGGAAAACTGGGAACCCCATGCATTTCTGAAAAGAAGACACCCATGGGAATGCAAAGAGGTCTGATTTGCACGAAGCGGCCCAGAATTTATTACCCAGAACCCCCGACAAAGTGAACATTGTGTTTTTTCCACACCAAATATCACACTTTGTCGGGGATTGTGGCTAATAAAAACTGGGGCAATTTGCGCAAGGCAGACCTCTGCAGATTCCCACGGGTGTCCTCTTTTCGGGAATGCATGGGGTTCCCTGTTTTCCTTGGTGGCTTAGACACCCTAGGCACAAATCTGTACGGTGTGCACTTCCACGAAATTCATCAAATTCTGCTGTCCGAAAAGACTTGGGGTAGACGTGTTTTTGGCTCTCCCCTTTGCCCCCAGGTAGGTGCACCCACACATGTGAGCTACCGTTTTCATCGGGACACATGTTGGGACGCGGGACGGTAGGCCATGTGTTGTTGTCAGCGTATTTTGGTGGGTGAGCAGAGTGAAATGTGCAGAAATTGTGTTTTTTACCCCCAAATTTCGACTTTGCCGGGGGGTCTGGGTAATGCATTCTGGACCGATTTATGCAAGTCAGACCTCTGTGGATTCCCACGGGTGTCCTTTTTTGGGAAATGCATGGGGTTCCCTGTTTTCCTTGCTGGCTTGGACACCCTAGGCCCAAATCTGTAGGTTGCCCACATGAACAAAATGTGCTGTGCCGAAAGGCTTGGGGTTACCACTGGGTTAGCCTTTGCGCCCAAGTAGGTGCACCCACACATGCGAGGTACTGTTTTCATCTGGACACCTGTGGGAATGCGGGAAAGTATGACATCTGTTGTTGGCGACATGTTTCGGTGAGTGGACAGAAGGAAATATCTCTGGTTTTGGCTGGAAATAAACACAATTCTCAGACATTTCGCTCTGGCCACCCACCGTAACACGCCGCCAACAACTCATGGCCTAGCTTCCCGCACCCCCACACGTGTCCCAATGAAAACGGTACCTCACATGGGTGAGTGCACCTACCTGAGCGCAGAGGGGAAAACCTAAAACGCGGCTAACCCCAATTCTTTTCCGACAGCTGAATTTCAGGATTTTTTCAGAAGCGCACACCATACAGATACGGGCCTAGGGTGTCCAAGCCACCAAGGAAAACAGGGAACGCCATGCATTTCTGAAGAGAAGACACCCGTGGGAATCCAAAGATGTCTGACTTGCGCAAATCTCCCCAGAATGTATTACCCACAAGCCCTGCCAAAGACCCACATGGGAGAAGGGTGCCCAAGGCCAGGGATATTACTGCCGACTTTGTTGGAGCTGTGGCTGGCCTGCGTTACAGCTTCTCCCCACCAGGGAGTCCCGGCAGTGTGCCAATACCTCCCAGAAGGGAAAAGCTGTAATGCAGCCCAGCCGCAACTCCAGGACGGTTGGAGGTGATTTCCCCCCATGTGGGTGACCGTCCCCTAAGCACAGCGGCAGCTCCAGGGATCCCTGGCAGGATCCCCATTCCTCCCCGGAGGTGACACCTGTAATGTGGCACAGCCAGAGCTGCAGCCTGGGCTTGCAGACAGACAACCCACATGGGAGACATCTGCTCCCAGGGAAACACCAATGTGCTGCTGGCATGGGGGGCAATGTGTGGCCTGCCCCTGCAATAGTGTCCCAGCCCACAAAATTATCTGCCCAGACGACCCATTCCCACCCACACCACCAACAATCCAGCCCCAGTCTCACCCACCCCACTGACAGTGGGCCCTAACTATAGAATAATAAAAAACAGTACTCACATAACATTGCAGCTGCTCGCGTAGAAAAAGCTGTAAACAAAACAAAAAGCATGTGTTACCTACGGTCACACCAGCAAAAACCAATCAATACTTTCCAAGAATGCCCCCCACCCCCTTGCAAGCCATCCCTGGTGGTCTACTGAACCTCACCCCCCAGTGAAAACCCATTTGCCCCTTCCTACTTGCAGATATCGCCCCTAGGGAGGGCTGCATGAGGTGCCCCCACACACTCCATTTGGGCTGGAGGGAGAAGCCCACCGCAAAACGTCGGACAGGCCCTCCAATGGATGGGGAAGTAGGGTTTAGGCACCCTGGGGGCAGATTGGCACACCAATGTACCCATCTGTGCCAAGGCAAGTTTCGTAAACAAAGAAACAAATTGAAAATGGCAGGCTGCATTTTGGGGAGGCTGAGGGGCACCCTAAACCGCCGGAACATTTTGAAATGTAACTGAGGATGCACCTCTCTATCTCCAACCCCAAATGGAGGGGTGGGCCATCTCATGTAGCCCTCCCTGGAGGCAGATAAGGGGGGCTCTCATGCCCTCCTCTCTGGCGTCAGGTGTCCCTTCCTAGGAGCAGATATCTCCCCCCAGGGAGGGCTGCATGACATGGCCTCCACTCCAATTTGGGTGGGGGGCAGAGGGCCACCACCCCTTCCCATTACAAAACTCCCCGGTGCTTTGGGGTGCCCCACAGCACCCCCCCCTAAAATGCTGTCTACCATTTTCACTTTTTTGCTTTGTTTACTCAACACCCCTTGGCGCAGATGGGCACAATAGTGTCCCATTCTGCCCCTAGGGTACCCAAAACCTACTGTCCCACCCATTGGGGGGCCTGTCCAATATTTTGTGGTGGCCCTCTCCCCCCTCACCCCAAATGGGTGGAGGGGCACCTCATGCAGGCCTCCCGGGGCCTCCTACGAACGGCTGTGTGAGGTACACCCCCCTCCATTTGGGGTGGGGGGTAGAGGGCCACCAAAAAATGTGGGACAGGCCCCCAAGTGGGTGGGGCAGTAAGGTTTGGGCACCCTGGGGGCAGATGGGCACCCCAATGTGCCAATCTGCGCCAAGGTAAGTTTGGTAAACAAAGAAAAACATTGAAAATGTCAGGCTGCACTTAAGGGGTGTCTGAGGGGCATCCTAAACCGCCAGCTAATTTTGTAATGTGAAGGGGGGTGCACCTCTCCACCCCCCCAAATGAAGGGGCGGGGCTTCTCAATCTCATGTAGCCCTCCATGAGGGCAGATAAGGGGGGGCTGTCATGCACTCCTCCCTGGGATCAGGAGTCCCTTCCTAGGAGCAGATATCTGCCCCCAGGGAGAGATGCATGCCATGGCCCCCACTCCATTGTGGGTGGGGGGCAGGGGGCCACCATCCCTTCCGATTAGAAAATTCCCTGTCGGTTTGGG
Organism: Ambystoma mexicanum; assembly: GCF_040938575.1. Taxonomy (NCBI): domain Eukaryota; kingdom Metazoa; phylum Chordata; class Amphibia; order Caudata; family Ambystomatidae; genus Ambystoma; species Ambystoma mexicanum. The sequence continues at coordinate 738,732,347 of NC_090939.1, read as the reverse complement.
GTACCCCAGAGCCCCCTCCCCCTAAAATGCTGTCTACCATTTTCACTTTTTTCCTTTGGTAACCCAACTCCCCTTGGTGCAGATGGACCCAATAGTGTGCCAATCTGGCCCCAGGGTGCCCAAACCTTACTGCCCCACCCTCTGGGGGGCCTGTCCCACAATTTTTGGTGGCCCTCTTCCCCCCTCACCCCAAATGGGTGGTGGGGGCACCTCATGCAGGCCTCCTGGGCCTCCTTCAAATGGCTGCGTGAGGTACACCACCCTCCATTTGGGGTGAGGGGGAGAGGGCCCCCAAAAATTGTGGGACAGGCCCCCAGTGGGTGGGGCAGTAAGGTTTGGGCACCCTGGGGCCAGATTGGCACACCAATGTGCCCCTCTGCGCCAAGGCAAGTTTGGTAAACAAAGAAAAACATTGAAAATGTCAGGCTGCACTTTAGGCGGGCTGAGGGGCCCCCTAAACCTCTGGGGAATTTTCCAATGTAAAGGGGGGTAGCCCTCTGCCCCCCACACCAAATAAAAGGGGGGCCATCTCAATCAGCCCTCAGCCTTTAATGGGGCGGATAAGAGGGGGGCTTCTCATGCAGCCCTTCCTGGGGTCAGATGCCCCTTCCTAGGAGAAGATATCTGCCCCCAGGGAGCGGTACAAGGGGTGCTCCCATTTCCACTTGGGGTCAGGGGGAGAGGGACACCCCCCTTCTCTGTAAAAAATGAATCCCTGGTGGCTAGTGGCCCCCCACCCAAAGTTTCTTTTGTTTTTTTAATTTTGCTCCGGGGGGCCCTAACCTGCAGGCCCCATCCTTTGGGGGGCCTGCACACTTATTCCTGGTGCGCCTCCCCCGTCTTCATTTGGATGGGGGGCCACCTCCTGTACTCCTGCCTGGGGGCAGAAATCTACCCACAGGGAGGGCTACAAGGGGTGACCCCCCTTTCCACTTGATGTGGGAAGGGGAGGGCCACCACACTTTCAGGGGCAAAAAAATCCCTGGTGTCTAGTGGCCCACTTCCCATCATCGTTGCATTTCCAATTTTTTTTATTTTGCCCCCTTCCCTGGGGGCAGATAATCAGCCATCTGCCCCCAGGGTTCTGCACATATGTGCCCACATGCTTTGGGGGCCAGGGAGGAGGGGGCTGCTTGCTGTAAGCAGCCCCCTCCTCCCCCCGCTTCTCAGACAGATCCCTGGTGTCTAGTGGGCATTGCTGGGCGCGGATCGAGCGCTCTGTGCCGTATCTGCGCCCAGCAATGCTTTCACAAAAGGTGTTGTTGGAAAGGGGAGAACCTCCCCTTTCCAGCGACATTTCCCTCGATCTCCGGATTGAAATACAGCCGGAGATTGAGGGGGAGAATGGTGGAGACTCACCTTTCATTTTCACTGCGGCAGCCCGAAATGGCTGCCAATGTGAAAATTACTTTCACGTTGGCATGCTTTACGCAAGCCGACATGAAATTGAAGGTAATCCAGCCCCCGGGCAGTGATGAGGGACCGCCCCCTCACATAGCCCGGGGGTTGGATTACTGTTTGGAGCGATCCCTGCTTTGCAGGGATCGCTCAAATGAAGGTGCCAAAAAGGATGAACTATCTCGTCCTTGGCACCACAGAGGTAATGTCAAGGACGAGATAGCTCGCCCTTGGCACTTAAAGGGTTAACGGGTGTTAATTGAAGAAGATCTCCGAAAACTATAATGTGTTTTCCTACAAAGAGTTCTTCATAGTATGTATTCAGGAACTCTTGTAATCTGAGGTGAATGAAGGCTAACATTAGATTGGAAACCATGCTTACCTCATCTATTAGCAGCATTTGCATTTGTTTGAAAACTCTGCATAGTTCCAGTGCAGCTTCTGGAGAAAGTTTGTAATAGTCTAATTTGTTCTGGTGTTCTACTGAAAGGAGTAGTAATCGGTGTAAAGTGACACTGCCTATGTTGTAGGCAGCTAAACCTGTGGGGTCAGTTAAAACAGCTGACAGTTTGTTGTTTGTCAATTAATGGAGGAACTTGCTGATGATTTTGATTAAGAACGTTTTGCCTGAACCAGCTTGACCACTTACTTATCACAGTATAGGTTTGTAGTCTTGGCAGGTACAATTTTTACTTTCATGCTGCACACCATGTTCAATTTGTTTTGTTATTTCTTGGAAAATGCTACGCTGCTCATTGTTTAGTTGTGATTTTAGTAGAGCAAAATCTTCTGTAGATTGCTCATACTGACACATGGTGTTTTCTACTTTTGTCATGGCTAATTCTGCCTCATTTGCTATTAGTGGTTGTCCAAGTGGTTCTTGGCTTCCTGTTACAGACGTTGACTACTGTCAGGAGTGTCCACATCTAGTTGCACATCGGGTGGTTCTTCTTGTTGCTGTTCATTGGGAAACATTGTTTTGTGCTGTGTAAAGTTTACGTCTGTTATAGTGCTTTCATTTGATTTGAAAGTGTCTTCATAGGAGTCATAGGTATCTAGTAAATCTTTTCTCCATGGTTTAAAAAGTTGTAGCAGGGACATGTAATACAGTTCTTTATGTTGAGGAGTTTTTAATGACAATTTCATATGATTAATTAAGTTTTGTTTGGTAAGTTTCACTAAGCTGCCTTCACAATTTTCCACTCTGTATCTACCTTCTCGTCTGGTTTGTTATTATTTTTGTATGTGAAATTTTGGGCTATGTGGTATAGACACATGGTTTCCAAAGTGGTACTCCTGTTTGGGTAGTATGTGTCTAGTAAATTGTTTTTCAAAATGTCTTGGCTGTTGGGATCATTTTTGGCTATTGTTTATATGTCTTCATATGATTATAGAACTCTTTTTCTAGATTTAGCAGGACCAAGGCTTAGCCATACTATATTTTCAGATTTCCATACAAGGCATTACTGGTTAAGCGGTCTGCAGCTTCATAGCAGCCACATTCTCTATTGAAGAGCATTTTTATGCCTAAGCTGTACAATTTTTGTGATAGTGTTTTGTCAGATGATATGTCATCCCAGAGGTCTTGGAGCTCTGTTTTTTCTGCTTTGGTTAAGTAGGCTGTGACATACCATGCTATTGCAGGGAAATTGTCTGCAATGTACTGCACATCTATATTTGCATTCCAAGGGAGGACAATGATTGCATTGTAATCATTGATGTATTTTGATCCTTCTGTTCTTTTTATGTAATATGTGTTCTTAGGTGATTTACCTTTGACACTATGTCTAACTGAAGACATGAAGTTGTTTACTTGACCTGTTGTTGAAACTGGTCTAGTGAAATCAAAGCGGCATTTGGTGTAGTATTTCCCTTTTGTTTTTATATTTGCCATAACAATACTTCCCACATTTTTGTCTTTGAAATTGTAAAATGTGTGCATGAAGGTCACTATGTGTCGTTTGTGAAGGGATTTCACAAGTGACATATTTTTGGATGAACTGCAAAACAGTGGCATCACTCTCCTGACCTAATTTAGGAGCATCTTTAATCCACAAAAGCATGTGGATGCGTGGTGCTCCCCTGGCTTGGTATTCTTTTCTCCAAAAGAAGTGTTGCACTTCTCCGAGGGGAGGAACAGTTTTATTACAAATGAAGTGTAGCATAGCAATGAAGCGATGATGGCAATATCTTGATACATTTACTGGATCTAGAGAGCATAGTTCTCCTGGTGTTTTTATATCTATATTTGTTTTTTTTTTTTTTTGCTGTGCATAGGAAATCGTGTAAATCTTGTAACATGTGTATTCTGCACAACTTAATGTCACAAACCAAGTGGGTGGGCCAAGGTTTCTTATCATACAGCGTACATTCCGTGACGTCGGAACCAGTATTCTTTTGTACCACGCATGTTTGCTAAAAGATTTGTAATGCTTGACTGTAAAACCTCATCTTTTCCTTGCACTTTTTGTAGTAATTGCGTAGTAATTGCGTAGCTGACATATTTTGAAAATTGGTACCTGATTTTAATGGGTGTGTGCAACTCTGTAGCATAGAGTTGCTAGTTCACTTTCAAAGAGAAGGTGGAATATGTACTCCACGTTTTGTCTGAATCTGGGGTCTTCAGAATACATTCGTAAAGAGCGGTATTCTGATGCTGTTATTTGTGTGGGTCTATCATCATACCTTCCTCCTTTTTCCAGTGGGAAAGAGTAGAGGAATGCACGTGCTTCTATACCTTTTTCTCATATGCTAGATTGTAGATCCTTTGGCTTGTCGCATTTGGTACGTTTCCAGTGCTCCATCTATGGTGTCTTTAGAGTGTAATGGGTGAATTGTATAATGGTCTAAAATATTGGATTCTGTAGTAGGATCTAGAAGTTGAAATTGACCAGTTTCTGATGAGTCTTGAATTATTTCAGTGGTTCCCCTCATGTTTTCTTCAATATTAATTTCTCTGTAGTATTCATTGTTGTCTTTTAGATATTGCAGGGCTTGTCTAACTTTATGTAAGTCCACAAGTTGTTGCCAAATGTTTTTGTCTTTTGTAGGTATGCCATTTACTAAGATAATTAAAGATTGATCTATGGGACGTTGCACTCCCAGAGTGTGTACATTTTCTTGGAGATCTAATGGCAAATAAACTACTTAGCCACAAATGCCTTTCAGTATTTCAGAGGGAGGTCGTTTTGCTGTTTTTGGTTGAAGGCGTATTATTGCTTGAAATAAGTGCACTGTTTGAATTATGATGCTCTCATACAAGTAAAGTTGTTGCAAGGGTTTTGGTAGTGAGAATAATTCCAAGTTATTTGTGATAGCACGTGAAGGTGTTTGGTTGTTGTCAAGTTTTGCAGTGCAGTAACTGCAAACTATTAAGCGGTCAGTAATTTCATATTTGTTTTCTTTCTATAAAATAGCGAGCTAATTGGAACTATTTGGAATCTTCATTGTCTTCTATTTTGTACATTATGTCTACAGTTTTTGTGCTAATCTTATAAAAAGTCCTGCGGCAACACACACACATGGTTTGGTACTTCAGCAGATGTACTTTTAAACTTTAGTATTTCTTTTATGTATGTGTGTAGTAGAAGGTTGCCATCTGTAAAGTTGTTGCTAGTCTGTTCTAAAGCTATTGCATTTTGTAAGTGGCTTTCACTTCCAAAATATTTTCTCTGGATATACTCTATTTCTTCGAGTAGTTCTTTGGCTGTACCACGTAGAAGATTGTTATTTAAATTGGCTAGTGCTAAAGCAGGACTTTTGGCATAGTACAGTTTATGAACCAGATTTATTATAGTTGAATGGTGTTTTGATATCATTTTGATGTGATGGAATGTGCTTTTGCAAACAGGTCCAGAAATGCAGGCTAATGAATGTCCTTGTAGTCCTGTGTATTTGCGCACTGGACAGGAGTCCATACTTTGTAATTGTTTTATTTTCAATTTGTCTTTGTCTTTCACATACTGATTGAGGAACTGGCGTAAAGATCTGAAAGATTGTTTGCCTATGTTACACATTGATGTGCACAGCCATTTGTAGACTGGACGCATTGGTTCAGTGGAATGGAGAGATGATACTAAGTTAAGATACTAAGATGAAAATAAGTTTTAGATATTTTTGTGAGCAGCGTTTCTTGTTCCATAATGGTATTCTTAAGTTTTTGATACCCTCGTCCACTGCTATGTATGGCAATTGGGTTTCTTTGCTTTTGTTTATATGCTTCTTCATTGAAATATGGTTCTATGCTGGTGGTGTGACTCCAATCACCTCCACAGATGTTTGCGAAGCTATCTTTGTTGATATTCTGTTTATTGAGAAGTCTTTTTTGTAGTTTAGTACTTAGTTTTGTTAGTGGTTTCATTCTGTTTAAAACTAAAATAAATAATTTCCTTTTGAGGACTGCACTGTCTATGAGAGCTTCTAGGATTAATTTTCTACGGTAGGTTTTAAGGGTTGTGTGTGATTTCTCTCCTGTTTTTATAAGGTTCTGAAGGACTCTGGCAGAACATTTTTTGTAAAATATTTTTTTTGGTATGCTTACTTGTGGCTACATCGAGATTTATAGGTGCAGTGTTAGCACTAGTGGTAGCTGCAGTCTTGTTAATCACTTTCTGTTTTGTTTTACATTTTGAAAGAGGAGGTAAGGTTTCTTTACTGGAGCTGGTTTTGTTTTGCTTAGTGACTGTATTAGCTGTTTTGTTTGAACGTTTTGTACAAATTCTGCTAGACGTGGATGCTTATTTTGGACACTTTTATTTTGATTTTGTCTACTTCTGCGTTGCTTTCTACAGAGTTGCTTTTTGGTAGGCATTCTTTGGGATCTGTTGGAGAAAAAAGAAAGTGGGTTGAGATGTTGTACAGTGTATGTGTGCTTTGTGCATGAGTGTCTGAGTATGATGGTAAGCATGTATGTAGAGGTGTGTGATTGTGCAATGAGCTGTTACTGCAGGTTGGGAAGGCTATTCTCGTATTTGTGTGTTACTATACTGGTGTTCATATGACAATTTAAAGTATGCAGCTTCTGGGGGGCAAGCAGTAATAATGAATCTAATGCTGCAGGGTTAATACAATTGTTTGTTCTACAATACTAGAATTCTACAGTGTTTGAGTAACAGTTAGAACATCATGGCAGTATTGCACTTAATTTTTTGGATGGAAAGAGTAGGTTTCTTCTGAGTTCTGGTTCGTACTTCAGACGCTGCTGGTTTTCAGGAGAGTGGTCTTCACTGCAATTGTGAAAGAAAGAAGTTAATAAATATGTGTGTTAATAGCACTGTTGTTAATGTAGACATTAATTTGTTTGTTTTTGCAGTAGTAGTGCTTTCTGATAACTGTGCATAGCATGTAGATGCAGTTTCCTTTGTCTATGTGCATTCTGTACATTTTACTTAGAATCTGTCAGTTGAACGTGCCTTAGAAATGATTACAATAGTAAGCACACAGAGCACACTTGGATTTTTAAGGCGGTGTTATTGGATGTTAGGAGATAGAAGAAATAACTGTATGCTTTTCTTGCTATTTATACAGGGTCAATGGCAGGAACTGTGGGGAAAAGCATGCAATGTATGCATTTGTGAAGGTGTGGGAAATAAAGCAGAAGGATTTGATGGGTTCAACAGTTTATTACTCTCCAGGATAGTTGTAGGGGAGAAGGTTCAAATAAGAAAACCTGGAAAAGTGGCAAAGGGATATAGCAGGTTTACCAGACTGCAGGTGATTAGCAAACTACTGAGTGATCTTGTGGTGCTTGGAGATGGGAGAGTCTGAAATAAAGTAAGGGTTGCAATGAAGGGTCTGGTGCTTGTGTTGGAGACTCAAGGGAAGGGGGGAAATGTTGTATGTGTTGGTTTACTACACAGTTTTTATTTGTATTTATTTTTATTTATGTAGCGCTTTAATCCAAAGCGCTTTACAAGAGGAACAAGCATAATACAACAAGCAATACATGACAAATGAATCTGAACCAGAGAACAGTACAAGGAACAATTTACATTATTGATGAGGAAAGGTGCAGATGGAGAGGGGCTAAGCGAGGGAGCGGGTAGGAAGAGTCAGTAGTGAGAGAGGAAAATGGATGTACTCCACGTTTTGTCTGAATCTGGGGTCTTCAGAATACATTCGTAAAGAGCGGTATTCTGATGCTGTTATTTGTGTGGGTCTATCATCATACCTTCCTCCTTTTTCCAGTGGGAAAGAGTAGAGGAATGCACGTGCTTCTATACCTTTTTCTCATATGCTAGATTGTAGATCCTTTGGCTTGTCGCATTTGGTACGTTTCCAGTGCTCCATCTATGGTGTCTTTAGAGTGTAATGGGTGAATTGTATAATGGTCTAAAATATTGGATTCTGTAGTAGGATCTAGAAGTTGAAATTGACCAGTTTCTGATGAGTCTTGAATTATTTCAGTGGTTCCCCTTATGTTTTCTTCAATATTAATTTCCCTGTAGTATTCATTGTTGTCTTTTAGATATTGCAGGGCTTGTCTAACTTTATGTAAGTCCACAAGTTGTTGCCAAATGTTTTTGTCTTTTGTAGGTATGCCATTTACTAAGATAATTAAAGATTGATCTATGGGACGTTGCACTCCCAGAGTGTGTACATTTTCTTGGAGATCTAATGGCAAATAAACTACTTAGCCACAAATGCCTTTCAGTATTTCAGAGGGAGGTCGTTTTGCTGTTTTTGGTTGAAGGCGTATTATTGCTTGAAATAAGTGCACTGTTTGAATTATGATGCTCTCATACAAGTAAAGTTGTTGCAAGGGTTTTGGTAGTGAGAATAATTCCAAGTTATTTGTGATAGCACGTGAAGGTGTTTGGTTGTTGTCAAGTTTTGCAGTGCAGTAACTGCAAACTATTAAGCGGTCAGTAATTTCATATTTGTTTTCTTTCTATAAAATAGCGAGCTAATTGGAACTATTTGGAATCTTCATTGTCTTCTATTTTGTACATTATGTCTACAGTTTTTGTGCTAATCTTATAAAAAGTCCTGCGGCAACACACACACATGGTTTGGTACTTCAGCAGATGTACTTTTAAACTTTAGTATTTCTTTTATGTATGTGTGTAGTAGAAGGTTGCCATCTGTAAAGTTGTTGCTAGTCTGTTCTAAAGCTATTGCATTTTGTAAGTGGCTTTCACTTCCAAAATATTTTCTCTGGATATACTCTATTTCTTCGAGTAGTTCTTTGGCTGTACCACGTAGAAGATTGTTATTTAAATTGGCTAGTGCTAAAGCAGGACTTTTGGCATAGTACAGTTTATGAACCAGATTTATTATAGTTGAATGGTGTTTTGATATCATTTTGATGTGATGGAATGTGCTTTTGCAAACAGGTCCAGAAATGCAGGCTAATGAATGTCCTTGTAGTCCTGTGTATTTGCGCACTGGACAGGAGTCCATACTTTGTAATTGTTTTATTTTCAATTTGTCTTTGTCTTTCACATACTGATTGAGGAACTGGCGTAAAGATCTGAAAGATTGTTTGCCTATGTTACACATTGATGTGCACAGCCATTTGTAGACTGGACGCATTGGTTCAGTGGAATGGAGAGATGATACTAAGTTAAGATACTAAGATGAAAATAAGTTTTAGATATTTTTGTGAGCAGCGTTTCTTGTTCCATAATGGTATTCTTAAGTTTTTGATACCCTCGTCCACTGCTATGTATGGCAATTGGGTTTCTTTGCTTTTGTTTATATGCTTCTTCATTGAAATATGGTTCTATGCTGGTGGTGTGACTCCAATCACCTCCACAGATGTTTGCGAAGCTATCTTTGTTGATATTCTGTTTATTGAGAAGTCTTTTTTGTAGTTTAGTACTTAGTTTTGTTAGTGGTTTCATTCTGTTTAAAACTAAAATAAATAATTTCCTTTTGAGGACTGCACTGTCTATGAGAGCTTCTAGGATTAATTTTCTACGGTAGGTTTTAAGGGTTGTGTGTGATTTCTCTCCTGTTTTTATAAGGTTCTGAAGGACTCTGGCAGAACATTTTTTGTAAAATATTTTTTTTGGTATGCTTACTTGTGGCTACATCGAGATTTATAGGTGCAGTGTTAGCACTAGTGGTAGCTGCAGTCTTGTTAATCACTTTCTGTTTTGTTTTACATTTTGAAAGAGGAGGTAAGGTTTCTTTACTGGAGCTGGTTTTGTTTTGCTTAGTGACTGTATTAGCTGTTTTGTTTGAACGTTTTGTACAAATTCTGCTAGACGTGGATGCTTATTTTGGACACTTTTATTTTGATTTTGTCTACTTCTGCGTTGCTTTCTACAGAGTTGCTTTTTGGTAGGCATTCTTTGGGATCTGTTGGAGAAAAAAGAAAGTGGGTTGAGATGTTGTACAGTGTATGTGTGCTTTGTGCATGAGTGTCTGAGTATGATGGTAAGCATGTATGTAGAGGTGTGTGATTGTGCAATGAGCTGTTACTGCAGGTTGGGAAGGCTATTCTCGTATTTGTGTGTTACTATACTGGTGTTCATATGACAATTTAAAGTATGCAGCTTCTGGGGGGCAAGCAGTAATAATGAATCTAATGCTGCAGGGTTAATACAATTGTTTGTTCTACAATACTAGAATTCTACAGTGTTTGAGTAACAGTTAGAACATCATGGCAGTATTGCACTTAATTTTTTGGATGGAAAGAGTAGGTTTCTTCTGAGTTCTGGTTCGTACTTCAGACGCTGCTGGTTTTCAGGAGAGTGGTCTTCACTGCAATTGTGAAAGAAAGAAGTTAATAAATATGTGTGTTAATAGCACTGTTGTTAATGTAGACATTAATTTGTTTGTTTTTGCAGTAGTAGTGCTTTCTGATAACTGTGCATAGCATGTAGATGCAGTTTCCTTTGTCTATGTGCATTCTGTACATTTTACTTAGAATCTGTCAGTTGAACGTGCCTTAGAAATGATTACAATAGTAAGCACACAGAGCACACTTGGATTTTTAAGGCGGTGTTATTGGATGTTAGGAGATAGAAGAAATAACTGTATGCTTTTCTTGCTATTTATACAGGGTCAATGGCAGGAACTGTGGGGAAAAGCATGCAATGTATGCATTTGTGAAGGTGTGGGAAATAAAGCAGAAGGATTTGATGGGTTCAACAGTTTATTACTCTCCAGGATAGTTGTAGGGGAGAAGGTTCAAATAAGAAAACCTGGAAAAGTGGCAAAGGGATATAGCAGGTTTACCAGACTGCAGGTGATTAGCAAACTACTGAGTGATCTTGTGGTGCTTGGAGATGGGAGAGTCTGAAATAAAGTAAGGGTTGCAATGAAGGGTCTGGTGCTTGTGTTGGAGACTCAAGGGAAGGGGGGAAATGTTGTATGTGTTGGTTTACTACACAGTTTTTATTTGTATTTATTTTTATTTATGTAGCGCTTTAATCCAAAGCGCTTTACAAGAGGAACAAGCATAATACAACAAGCAATACATGACAAATTAATCTGAACCAGAGAACAGTACAAGGAACAATTTACATTATTGATGAGGAAAGGTGCAGATGGAGAGGGGCTAAGCGAGGGAGCGGGTAGGAAGAGTCAGTAGTGAGAGAGGAAAATGGATGCTAGGGGGTGAGTGGAAGAGATAAGATTTTAGAGAAGTGCAGAATGAGGGGTAGGAGGTAATAGAGCGGACGGGAAAGGAAGTTTGTACATAGTTGTACATGATGTGATAGACATGACTGCACCTGTGTATAGTTGAATGCTGTTGTAAATTCTAGAATGGAATGGGCAACCAGCTGGAATGAGAGAGCTGTCTAGATTGGAAGAACAGTTGTAGAGGCAGTGGTGTTGTTTCAGCTGGGAGCCTTTCAAATGATATTGGCTATCTGTGTGCATGAATAAAGATGCACAAGTTTGTACCGCACAGGTTGTCTGCAGTCTACGGCAGTCTACTCTGCATTTTCTTGGTGAAGGAAAGTGAAGTGCAGTCTTTCTTCACTGTTGTTGGTTGGGGGCTGGCCCTTTATAATCTAGGGTCCAACGAGAAGCAGTACGCAGAGTTTGTACCGCAGAGGTTGTCTGCAGTCTACGGCAGTCCACGGATTCCATGGAGCCAAAGGAGCAGACCCTCATGGCTCCTTCTGTAAAACATCCTAAATCAAAAGACAGAGGGACTGAAAATCTTCCGCCATCAGACCAGCTCAAAAACCCAGTTTGCACGCTCGGATCGTTCGACAAGGGGCCGCGGAAAAACGGTCCACTTGAAATCTGATCAACCATCGGCTTCACTCACCTTACATACTCGTTCCGAAACGCTCAACTCTCAACATTTTCACCATTCTGACACGTTGAGAATCGCCGACTCGGCCGACTCGGCGTCTGGCTCAGACTCAGACATAAGTCTGAGCCCAACTAATGGTGCCCGCGAGGAAACCCCGCCGCAATGTCGAGCAGCCAGCACCGAGCTTATCCCGCTTACAATGCATACTACGCAAGACATCAGCGGGGTAATTCGGAGCGTTGTAGATGTATCTTCTACCCACCAGTCTCGAGCGCGGCTGCAGGAAGAAATCACAGCCTACAAGGAACCCACCGGCGAGATGTCCCCCGGCCGGCAGACCTCCGCCGTGGCGAGTGGGGCTTCGGAGGTAAGTGCTGAGGGGGCCTCTGGCAGGACTCCAGTCAGCCGGCCAGGGCTAAAGCCTCATCGGAGATGGCATCCATGGCAGCGATTTTGTCACTGTTAAAAGAAGTAAATCTACAAATTAACGACGCGTTGCTAAAAAGTCTGACGCCTTCAAAAAACAACGAGTTGGAACCTGGTGTCGCACCAGTATCCATACAGGCAATGATACACAAGGAACCTATGACCGACACCACACCCCCTGACAATAACAAGCTCAAACCAGATGGAACACCCCATCTGACTAACTTACCTGGCCTACTCACAGAGGGGTGGCCGCTTCAGATCACCGATCCTTCTGGGCTGTGCAATGAGGGGGACAGTGTGGAGGAGATTCCCCCATCACAGGCCCGCAGCAATGCCATCCACTCAAACCTTTAACTGCAAAAGAGAGAAAAGGCGTTAGCAGTCTATAAAAAGAAAGTCCTGCACAAAAAAAGAGGCAAAGATACATTCGAAGGGACGATTACAAAAGCCCAAGAGAAAAAGCAGTCTGCCTCAAGTAAAAAATCAGACATGGGGAAAGGCTCTTTTCCAAACCCCTAAGGTCAACTGCCTTGAAGGACTTCTTTACAAAACAATTTAAAAGAAAGCTAGAGGCTGAAGCTGAACTCTCAGACGCCAAGATATTAGACACCGTTCATGACATCCTACCTGCATCAAAGCAACGCAAAACAGGTTCAGAAGCGTCTCATACTAGCCATAATGAGGCAGAAGCAAGTGAAACACGCAAATTACTTGACGCAGTTAACATTAACTCTTCCTCGCCAAATGAACCAACAGCCGAGAACGGATATACGCAGCCATTAGAAATAACTATTGAACCAGACTTAATTCCATCCATTAAACCTACGGGTTCGCCCCCACCAAAGACCTCAAATGAGATGGCCCAATCACAAACACCTATACCCAAGAATGTGCAATTTTCAAAACCAGCCCTAGCATTACCGAAACTAACATCCTACAGCCAACCTCAGGACTTCCAACTTCATGGCATTGACCCCAAACTAACCGACACCACAAATATTAGAAATCAGGAGGCCGGCGAATCACACGAAAAAGCACACCTCCCGCCCCCGACACGCCATCAGACAGAATAGGCTAAAAGAGAAATAAAGATCACGCACCCGGGTGAGAACTGCAGGGACATCACCAAGAACATTGCAAAGAGGACTACACGCCGATCAAAAATAGAAGATCGGGCAAAATATTTGCAAACCTACACAAAGACTCGCCATAAAAAAAAGACATGATGTCCATAATGTCGGCTATTACCATCGCTCTTCCGCCCTTTGGAAAATTATATGAGTCTCTAAATGACTCGATGAAGGATTCATTAACAGTAACTGCAATGATGCATACTAAATACATTTTTGTAGAAGGCTTCATAACAGCCCTTGAACAAGAAACGGTGGGGCATGAACGACTTTGGGATCTAAGACTCATGACCTTCGAAGAAAAATGTAAACATCAACAGGATCCCCTCCCCCCCGCCTCTACTTAATATAGAGAAAACAAATTCAGGGAAAGAGAGACAACCAGGGGCTGAGGTAAACCGTGAACCACAGAAAAGGCTGATGGCAGAAAACATAATAACCTTACCAACCCCGAAAGACACTACCAAAGCTGTACTACCAGACATACCGGTCATCAACACAGAGAAAAATACAGTCCACCCTGTGCTGGAATCTCAAAAAAAGAACGCTATCAATACGCCTGCCATATTTAAACTAGCCCGAGCCTCCACACAATTACAAAATAAAACGCCGAAAACAAAACTAACAAAGCAAACAACTACTCCAAAAGACTCTCACCTGGACGACCATGATGTGATCGAACTTGACAAGTCACCAGTGACACCAAAGGAATTTATGGACAATTCCTCACTAATGAAGTTAACACTTCACCCAGATGAAGTGGAAGATGTGGAAGTCTTTTATGAATCCACCAATGAGGAGGGCGCATCTAAAAACTTGAAATATTGTCCAACTGATTCAGCGCCCAAAAACAAACTGGTCATAAAGCGGGCACAAGAACGGCCATCAAATTCAATATAAAAAAATGTAAGAAACGAGTTTTTGGATCACCCTGAAAGAACAAAGTCGTCATCATCCAATAAAAACCAGGCGAAACAAGGTACAACTAGCCCACATAAGCCATCAAGTGAACAAAAAGGACAACCAGGAGAAACAGATCCAACTAAAAAACACACCCAAAACGACCATATGAGACGTTCTGCGAAGTCAAACCTTCCCCGTATCTTCAAAATGGAGAAACTAGCACCTGGCAGAAACTACATGGTTCTAAACAGAAAATCTGTGCTAGGAATACTTGGGAAAATTCGAAACCTTAGTACATTAAAAACCAATCATTTCACTTTGATTGAACCCTATCACAAGGACAAAAAAGGGAAAGCCTACTTGCACATAAAGACATCAGCACTCTATGAAATCAAACAAGAAGTATATTCTGATTTGGAACACTTAGGGTTCAGAATAGCAGAACTACCTGGTGCCCATTCCATAACTGTTCAACACGCGTCTACAAACCAAAGCAGCCACTCTGTAAAAATCCATTACAGGTCCAAGACGGAGAATTATCATAACAACAGAAGAAATGAACAACCTCATGATGCAAGAAACTGGCAATATTCAAGTAAGACCAACCCTGACCGACGCAGAGACGTCAAAGTCCATTGCTATCGGTCTGATAACGACAGAAGAGGCAGACTGAGGTCAGACAGAAGATTCACACTAAAGGATCAGATGAACAGGAAAGCATCATGTTCCAAGAACAAATCATGAAGACTACTCTAGGGAAATCTATCAAAAATTGGCCCCCCATGGAAACAAAGCAGACAAGGATCTTCACGGCGACCACGGTTCATTCGGACCTTGGAACTGGCTAAAAAACTCAATCTACAAGATAGCAGCCAAGGAATAAAAAGAACATAGAAGAAAATAGCACCCTTCATCATAGTGATCTGGCACCAACAAAATTAATAACCATGGGCTCTTGGAGCACACGCGGCCACAAACACCTAGCAAATCCTGAGGCACAAGACTTGGAAACTTTGGACATCATTTGTCTCCAAGAAACTTGGCTACAGGAAAAACCGGCACTGGATGGTTACGAAATCCAGCTATCACCAGCGATAAAAGGACTACTAGGGCAACCATCATCGGGCCTCTTGACGGCAGTACGATCTGGTTCAGGAATTACAATGGAAAAAAAGTAGGTGAAGCCTACGGGATCCTGGCAACCTCAGCTTCATGGATTAATGCAACCGTAAAAGCGCTGAGGCAAACCACAACGAAGCTGGGAATAATAAACTTGTTTTGGAACCCACAGAGAACCACAATGCCACTTTTTGCATGGCAGTATCCGATACCCTGGAAAAACTCCAAATTGAACAAGAAACCACACACATTATAATTTGCGGGGACCTAAACGCAAACTGCGACACATTCGCTGATGTCACCACTCCGAAACAATTTAGCGTTTCAACGATGGAGCGAGGCAAGGCCTGGATGAACCTCATGAAGGAAAGAAATTTCCACAATGTAGCATCAACACGCGGAAAGTACTCAACCCTTCCAACATGGGACCGAGAAAACTCGGCGGCAACTTTAGATTACATCTTTGTATCTCAAAACCTACTACACTATGTCGACTTTTTTGAGGTCTATCGTACCAACGAAAGCGACCATAATTTACTTTATATGACATTGACCTCATCCTGCCCACAAAAAGAACTCTACAAGCCAAACGTGGAGCAAAATGCACATCAGATGGGTCTCAGATTAACAGCGGCAGACGTAAAATATATAACAAACAAACACAGCGTCGATTTGAAAAACGCCCCTTCTGGCGCAAAATCAGCGAGACCCAATTATCTACCACTTCTGATGGCTTACAAGCAAGAACCCACGAAAGGTAGTGGAAAAAAGAATGGAAACCATGAATATGACAAGACTCCAGCAGCAAAATGAAGTGAATTAAGAAAACTAAAATGGTCTGATCGCTCGTACGACTCAGAGGAAGGGAGAAAGAAGGTCAAGGCCGCCACAAGGAGCTATAAAATCTGGCTAAGAGGATACAGAGCAACCCTCTACCAAAGTGATGCCAGCACATGCTAAAAATCTTAATTAACAAAAACACTAGAGACTTCTGGGCATTGATAAAAAGTAAAGACTGTCCGACCGCCAACCAGTTAGTTAACGCGGTCCCTGAGACAGATTGGATAGCCAATTTTTCTACCCTCTTTGCACCTTTAACATCTGATGCAATGACACCATCATTCCCGAGTGGAAACAAATGGGCCGACCTTACGGACATTGAAGACATCAGAACATTAATCTCGAAACTTAAAAGATCAAGAGCACCGGGACCGGATTGTCTCACCAACATCGACCTCAAACAGAACCCGGAAGAGTGGGCAATCTTTTTAAGTAAAATCTTCCATCAATGCAAAGTAACAAAGCAGATTCCGGCATCTTGGACCAAAGCCGTAGTGGTGCCAATTTTCAAAAAAAGGCAAGCGCGACAACCCATCAAACTACAGACCAATATGCGCTGACAGGCATATTTGGCAACATTTTTGCCTCATTACTATTACAAAGATTTCAAAAGTGGGCCAAAACATCCCCAGGTGCAGATCTTTTCCAAACTGGCACCAGCATTAACATCTTGCTACTTAACATCATAAAAAATAAAATCAAGACTGGCGCACCAAGAGTGTTTCTAGCATTCATCGACATGTCACAGGCTTTTGACACAGTCGATCGACAAAAACTGTGGACTATACTCAGCGTATGGAATTGTCCCGATGAAATCCTAGAACCAGTAATTGCTCTCCACACCAATACCAAAATACGAGTACGACTGAGCCAACAGGGCCAACTTTCAGAGGAAATTAAATCGGAAAGAGGAGTAAAGCAGGGTTGCCCCCTGGCACCTGCCTCTTTATAGCTTATATCAGTGATTTCCAACACTCCGAAGATTCTGTGAGATAATTTCCGCCTAAAATAGGTAATCACTTAACATCTCGTATCCTATATGCGGATGACTTAATTCTTTTAGACAAAACTCAAATTAAAACTAAAGTACTAATCCTGGACAAAAAGACAAACGGGAAAAAGGAAAGTTACTGGTCACTGAACAACACAAAAGTAGAAGTCGTCACACAATTCAAATACTTGGGTATAATGATGGACTCAACAAACAACGGAAAAGCAATGATACAATCACTCTGGAGTAAAACAAAAACCTTGACCAGCCAAATGAGGATGGTAGATAGAAGATACGGGAAATTCTCGTTAACACCGACAATAAACTTCTATAAATCTAAAGTGGTCCATGCACTGACCTATGGAATGGATGCATCTTTGAACATTCCATTAGCACTTTGGCCAAAGATCGAAGGTTACTAGTGGAAATCTGTCCTAGGACTTCCTAAATCAACTTCAATATCGGGCGCAAGCTTGGTCTTCTGTCACTGGCAGCCTCAGTGGAACTGTTACGCTCACCTGGCTCCCACAGGGGCGTCGGTCTGACCCGGACAGCTGCGGTCTCACCAACATGATGCGTAGTGCAGAGATGACTGACTGGACTGGCCCTCCTAATCTTGTCTGCTTGACCCGTAGAAGTATTCTCCTGCAAGTGGAGAGATGGATTTAGCCACCCGTGGATTCAAGTGAAGGTACCCCCCACAGTCCTCCCCACTAATCACCTCCAAAGTGCCCTCGCATCAATCTCACCTTATACTCTTGAAAGATGAGCTCTCCATCCTGCATGGGTTGCAGGGGCTCGTTGATGCCAGTTACTTCACTGTTTTGAAGGCGTGGGAGAGTTCCGGAGAGCATTGACTCTGAGGTTCCTGGCGAGGACCAGTAAGTATCAAGTTCATAGAGTTCAATATGTATGATGTTCATTCTTGTTCCCCCCCTTCCTTCCTTGTCTTGCAGCTGAGTTTGTGAGAAGATGCTCTCGTGGTAGCTGGTGGCACTCAGGTAAGAGTCTGTATTACCCGACGCTGTCCGGTAAATTCTGCACGTGTTTAACGTGTTGTTTTCTCTCTCTTTGCAGGTACAGCACATGAAGATGTGGAGAGTTATAGAATAATGCCTCAGGTGGTATATCAGGTAAGTCTATGGTGGTAAGAGTTATATTTGTTGGTTTTCTCAGCTCACCTTGTTGTTTTCTTTTTGTCCCCCAGGTGCCGGAGTTCGGCAAAGAAATGATGGAGGCAGTGCCGAATCCAAAGATGCTGCGAGGACTGGTGAGTATGGCGCGGCGCTGCAGCTGGAGATGCGACGCGTACTGAAATGATGTTCTTTCCAGGTCCGGAGGCGAGATGGATCCGGAATCAGGTGAGGAATTCGAAAATAGTTTGTTTTCTAACCTTGTCCTTTTCTTTCCTCTTTGTTTTAGGAGCTCCAGATTCGAGGCGGGCGTGGCAGAAGACTGGATGCGGACTGCAGGCACGGTGATCGTTACGCTGCTGGATGCAGAATAACGCGAAGCGTGTGCTGCTGTTCGGGCGTGGTTTAAATAGCCTCCAAATTTGTTCCAGGTAAGAAGTTCCCCAGAACCACGCCCGAGTAAAAAATAGTCCCTGTAATAAAATAGTCCCATCCAGGCCTCACGTTGGCTTGGACTCACCTGCAGCATGGTCTGCATCAGGTAAGTAAAGTCTATGAGCCTGGCGCCTATGGCGCCAGGACTGATGTCTATGATGAGCCTGACGCCTAAAACGCCAGGAATGAACCCAAACAGCCCCCAGCCGGGGCTGTTGGGGTTTTAATAAGTATCTGGATGCCTGCTCCCAGAGCTGATGGGCTTGGTCCTGATGCCTGGGGGTAGGCATCATGACAGGAACAAAGGCAAATGAAACTACTACGGAAAATCTTAATTCCCGGCAATTTGCCTATCTACAAAATCATCAATATTTAACTTCAAAGTGGCTGATGCAAAGCCTTAAACATCTGGAAACGCAATCTGGACACTAAACTGAATGAACTTGCTTGTTCTCAAGAAGATCTGATTACAAATCCTGAAAGAATAAAGACAAAAATGGGACAAGAAGATTGGATATCGACGTGTGAAAAAAAAACTGCAAACCGTCTGTTGAGACATCTTCCACCATCATCAAACACATTGAAAGTTCCATTAGCATATTGCTCCAAATTTCCAAACAAAGCATTGCAGAAACTGTTTATGAGAATACGGCTGAATTTACTTCCGACCCAGGAAATCTGTGCGATACGCAGACTCACAACATCAGACAAATGTAAACTGTGCAAAGAGGAATTGGAACAGGAAACGCTAAAACTCTTATTAATGAATTGTCAAAAGACTAGCCATCTCCGGGTTTCATTTTTAACATCGCTTTTTGGCGACTAAAAATTTGTGACAAAGACATTTGGTGGCGTCGCCTGATAGCAGGGGAGACAATGAGATGTACCATTGCGGCAGTCAAAATTCTAGAAGCAGCAATGAAGATGATTACATCCCAAGCGATGTCTGACCGAATGGCTGACCACGCAGCCCCCCCCGACCCTCCATCTGTCTACCTAAAAGGAAATTAGTGATCTCCTGGTCAATGAAACTACTGCATAACTCCCTGTATCTCCTGCTACTCTCCACTTTTCCAGCTTCCCATTTGTCTGTTTTCAAATATGTTTCAATCGCTGAAAAGATCCTTGTAAAAATCTATTTTTAATTATAAACAAGAATAAAAAAATAAAACAAATAAATAAAGATGCATGTACTCATCACTTTATAACACACTATAAAGCCTTCTCCCACAATTATACTGTTATTTCTCCCATCTTTTAACATGAAATGACACTTTGTTAGAAAGCTGTGTGTGTTGTGTCTGATTACTACTATAATCATTCCTAAAGGAAGTTCAAATGATAGATTGTATGTAAAATATCCAGAATGTATAGAAAGGAAATTGTATGTACATCCTATGCACTGTAATGCATTAAATGCTATTATTTATTTTCAAATTTGTTTATTGGCATTTGTTATCATACAATTACACATTTCGAACTGAATGTGTTCTTAGTAGCAGGATTAACAGTAGTGTTTAATAAACATAACGTTTTTACTTTTATAAAGGTAACTTATCAACATTCAACTGTCTCCGAGTCTCATTGTCTTTACTCAAATTCTTGGCGATCGGTAGGGTGGGGTATTGGGAGCAGGGGGGAGTTCCGGGGTTCCGGGGGTCTGACCCAGTATGTGCTTGCCTCTGCAATGGGTGTTGTGTACTTGCAACGCGGTATGATCTAGTCCGTATTTGTTCATGGGGGTTTATGATCTGGGGAGGAAAGCATGCTACTGGTTATTTCTTTCCATGTCTCCAGGGCAGAGCTTGATTCGTCAGTCGACCTGGTGACGCTATCCTCCCATGCTCTTGTTTCCACGTTGATCCATCTTTCCAACTCGTTACACCATGCCTTGTAGTTTGGCCCTGCTGGTCTTTTCCAGGCCATGGCAATTTGTCTTTTACAGGTTAAATCCATAAGTTTCACCCAGTGTTTAAGTTTGGCCAGCCTGGCGTGTGTACCTAGAAGGCACTCCTCGGGGGTGCACTTGTAGCTTGAGGTGCCCGCTTTTTCAAATGTCTGTTTAATTTTCATCCATAAGGATTGCACTGTATTGCATTCCCAGAACATGTGGAGTAGGTCTGCTTCATCTGCTTAGCACCATGGACAGTGGGACCCCGTTTGTCTATTAATTTTCGCTAGCCTGCAGGGAGTCACATATGTTCGATGTAGCATGCTCAGTTGTATGAACCGGAATCTGTGGTTTCTGGACACAGCTTTAGGGTATGCTAACGCTCTGTCCCATTCTCCTTCTGACAGTACCCGTCTCAGATCTGTCTCCCATTTCTTTTTCATTGTCTCACTTTTAGGGTTGGGGGTATCGCTGAGGTGGTTGTATATCTCGGAGACCGCTCTCCGCCCATCCCCCAAATGATATAGCAGCATTAAGAGGGGGCAGACTCTGGTTCCTCTGGCCAAGTATCCCGTTTTTTCTTTGCCGTTTCTCGTATCCTGCGATACCAGAGGAATTGACCAGCATGTATGTCATCCTCCCTTCGAAGTGATTCAAATTCCCTGAAGTAACCTTCGTCATACAGGTCCCCCCAAGTGTAAACGCCCTTCCTCTCCCAATGTCTGAGGTGCAGTAGGTCCGCACTTGTTTTGCACATGTCTTGGATCATTGGTATTTCCGGAGAATACAGGTGTTTTAGCTGAGTTATCGATCTCACCCTTTGCCATATTTCTCTCCCCACAGTGGCTATGAGGGGTATGCCTCTTAGTAGGTGTGGCGGTGCCCATATGAGTTCTCTCAGTTGTATAGGGGAAATCATGGATTGCAGTAGGGGGGTCTCGGATGTGATGTCGTCGGCCAACCATTTGGACACAAAACTGAGTTGGGCAGCTAGATAGTATTTTTCAAGATTCGGGAGTTGGATTCCCCCTTGTGCATATGTCAATACCAGGGTAGAGTGTGCTACTTTGTGTCCGTTCTGCCCCCAAAGGAATTCACGAATAATCGATTCAAGCAGGCGAAAGAACACATTTTTGATGTAATATTGCACATTCTGGAACTTGTATAGGAACCGGGGAAGAACAATCATTTTAACCACAGAGGCCCTGCCCATCACTGATAAAGGAAACTTCACCCAGAAACTCATTGATCTGCGTAGTGCAGGTATTGCCGCTTTCGTATTGGGTTCGTGCATCAGTTCCGGGGTGTGCATTATTTGGATTCCGAGGTAGCGGAACGCTGTGGTCTGCCATTGTATTCCTAGCGCCGGGAGCTCCTCTGTGTCTCTGCCTTTTAGCCCTGCTAGAGGGAACAAACAGGACTTGGCTCTACTAAATTGTATACCTGAGACCTTGGAGAAGTTGTCAAGGACCTCCAACATAGTCGGAACATTAAGGTGCGGGTCTCTAACGTATAACAGGACATCATCCGCGTAGAGCGAAATGATGTGGTCTGTCCCACCTAGTCTTATCCCTACATCAAAGATCTGTTTCCTGAAATAAATAGCTATGGGTTCCAACCCGAGGATATAGAACATGGGGGACAGCGGGCATCCCTGACTAGTACCCCTACATATGTCCCATATCTCTGACACATATCTCCCAGTTTTTACCTGAGCTCTTGGTCTGGTATATAGTATTTTGACCCATGTAACAAAAACTGGGCCAAAGCCAAATTCCTTTAGGACCGCCAACAACCATTCCCAATATATAGAATCAAATGCCTTAATGGCATCTAGCGACAGTAAGGCGTAGGGTTCAGGACTTGTGTCTGTTTGTTTGACAATATGTTGGAGTCTGCGTCCTGGCACAAATCTGCATTGGTCTATGTGGATAATGTCGCCTATAAGTCTGGAGAGTCTTTTAGCTAGGATTGTGGTCAGTAATTTAACATCATAATTAAGCATGGCCAGAGGTCGGTATGAGTCGCATTGTTCAGCTGGTTTGTTTGGCTTGAGGACTGGGATCACTAGGGTTTCCCTCATGCTGTCAGGTAGAATGCCTCGCTCGTATGTTTCTAGGAAGACCTTGTGTAATAGTGGCACCAGAGAGGGTACATGCGTCCTATAACATTCTGGGGGTAATCCGTCACTGCCTGGGGCCTTGCACGTAGCTTGTGATTTAATTGCTTCAGCTATATCTTCTGCAGTGATGTCAGCATCTAAGGCTTTGGCTTGTGCAGGGGAGAGTCTAGGTAATCCTATCTCCTCATGCATTAAATGCTATTATGGTTGAAATGTGGATAAATAGGTGGCAGTGGTTACACAAATGACAGAATGAATGAAGAGAATAACAGTTTGCACATTATAGTTAGTAATACGGTTAAATAAAAATGTGGAGAGCAGACAGATTTGCAAGTGAAACTTGATCATAGTAGATGGGAGAAATGACCGTAAGCTTTTTTTTACAGGTTATACAGGGTAAGTGGCAGTTACCCTGTTTATATGCATTTTTACAAGAGCTATACATGTACTGTGCAGAAAATATTCATACCTGTAGTTTGTGTTCATACATGTGGATGTGCATGAATCTGCAAGCAGAAATGTTGGAGAGTTTTACAGTAGTTGTTGCTGTAGGTCCTTTGCAATCACAGCACAATTGTGCTCAGAGTGATCAACAGTACATCTAAAGTGCTGAACTGTGATGATGGAGTTAGATGTAGAGTTCTTGGATGTTATTGGTGGATGGTTGTGTGCCTGCTTAACAGTAGCCAATGACGGAATGGTGCAAAGAGTGAAGTGGAAAGGGTAGAAAGGCTGCTGCAGTGTTACGCGCTCCACGGACACTGCGGCTGTCCACGGACAGGGCGTGCCACATCCAGGGCTTCTGAGCATGAAATGGGAGTGTATTTTGGGGATTAGCCAATCAGGTGTTGAGGTTCTGATTTGTATTGAGAGAGGCTGCGTGTAGTGAAGATGGCAGAGGTGGAGAAAGTCAGGGTGTTGGTGGTTGGAGATATATTTGTGAATGGTTTGGAGAAGTATGCTAAATCTAGCAATGTGGCTAACAATTTTGACATAAAAGGAGTAGAGGTGGTGTGGTGCACTGTGCCAGGTTTCAATTTGCAGGCAATGCTGGAAGTTTGTCAGGATATGGCTCGGTTTAATAGTCCAGATGTAGTTGTCCTGCACTGTGGTGCTGTGCATTTGGGCTATTCAGTGCCCCTGTTTTGTTGCAAGATCTGCAAAACCTGGTTCAGGCAGTCATGAAAGTCATTCCAAATGCCTCAGCAAAATGTTTCTAGGTGTTTTAATTAACCACGGCATGTTTGCTTTTATGATTAGAGCTGAGATGTTCTTTTGCAATAATGACAACATTGAATCTGGTAATGTTGTTTACTTTAAAGCAGATGGCATGTCTTTATCTTTCATGGGAAATGCCATGCTGTTTTGGAATATAAGGATTGCTTTGGAGAAGCTAATGTGTAGATATTTGGAGGAAAATAAGGAAAAAAAACCCAAAAGTACAAAATAAAAGGTGTTTCTGAAGCATCTTCAAAAAAACAAAAAAAAGACTCTTTTTCAGAGCCAACCTCCAAAGGGGAAATGGGGCACACTATTTACATTTTCATTTCACGATTTATCCGCGGACACTGTGGTTGTCCGTGGACAGCGCATATTACATACAGGGATTTTGAGGCTGAGAGGCATGCAAATGAGACTTAGCAGGGAAAGGGATTGGTCAATAAGGTTTAATGGGTGTGATGTAAAAAGAACTTAGTCAGAAAGTCTTTTTCCTGGGAGGAGAGCAGATAGTTATGGCTGTGTCTTTCAGAAGGCAGATTGTCTGGATTTTGGGAGACTCGTGGATAAATTGGTTGGAGGTGCATGCAGATCGCTGTGGAGTGGCTGCATATCTTGAATTCCCTCATGTGGAAGTGCACTGGCATGGAGTGCGTGGAATGAAGTGGCTGGATTTGGTACCTCTTTGCGCTACTTTGGTGACACAGCATCATCCAGACATTATTATTATTATTCATTGTGGAGGGAACAGTTTAGGACATGTCTCTGGAATCTCTTTGCAATTTGCAATGAAAGAAGGACTTGGGAAAGTCATGGACATGTTTGCAAAGTCCAGAGTAATTTTTTCTCGTATTGCGCAGAGACAAATGTGGCTGCGTTCTTCTTCATTTGGTCCACAAATGGAGAAAGCAAGGCGCAATGTCAACAGGGCTGTTTGTGTCTTTTTTGAGAGATGTTGGCATGTCCTCTTTTCTCAATGAAAATATTATGTTTCGTAGTACACACATTTTTCACAGAGATGAAGTACATCTTACTTATGCTGGCAATCAGATTTTTCTGCAAAATATCCAAAATGCATTGCGACCCTTTTTGGAATTATAGCAATCCTTTTTCCAGTAGGTGCTGACCACTTTAAGTTTTTGAAACGCACAAAAAAACACCACAAAAAGGCTCTTTTCAGAGCCAACACTTCCTTCTGGAGAAGAGTGCAATGGTTTTGATAGGGCAGCACCCCAAAAATGTTAAATGTCCGCAGACTTCTACAAATGCACAGGGCCCTGCAGCATTTCATTGGCACTTCTATTTTTGAACTGTGAAAGGCGGCTCTGAAAAGAGCCTTTGTTTTGTTGGTTTGTATTTTTGGGGACTTTTTCAGACATGACGCATAAGGAAAGGAAGGGAAGGGAGGGTAAGAAAGGGGCACCAACCATAGGGATAAAAAAGGGCAGGTGGAGGGAGGAAGATGTAGAGTGGTGGGCCTTAATCAGGTAGGTGGCAGTCCTTCTCATGCTCCCGGACCGCAGCCTTGAAAGCACTTCGAAGGGTCTCATCCCTGCAGAGTACTGCGTCGCAGTAAATACACAATACTGTGACCTTTGAAAGGTACGGGTCTACAGCATCACATATGGCCTGCGAGGCAGCTGAAGGGATGCGCTGCCCCACAGGAGTGCCTCTTGTGGTGGCAGGAGCAGAAACAGAGGATGTTGCAGAGGAACTCAATCTACTACGTTTATCGCAAGGTACAACCTTACGAATAGCCCCACCGTGGAACGACCTTAGGTGTCGCTTCATTGAGGTAGTACCGTAGCTATACAAACCTGGTTTGCCACAACTCAGTACCAACTGGCACTGAGTGCAGCGCACCTTGTTTGCACAAGCTTTCGGTACTCCATCAAGAGTGGCAAACAACCTCCACACCCAAGATTCATGGTGAGTGCTAGTAGTAGGGACTTCCACTACCTTATCCTCATCATCCTCTTCATCCTCCTCTGCATCCTCACGCCCGTTCCCCTCTGCAGGCCCTTGGGGAGGTGGTGGTGGTGGTGGAGGAGGTGTGGGTGGTGGTGAGGCAGAAGCAACTGCAGCAGGAACAGCCATAGATGCCATCTCCAAAGTTCTCAGGAACCACCAAGAAGTAGCAATTCAGGAACACAAAAGAGCAATCCAGCATTGTGGAGTAGTGTCTCTCCTGGAAGTCCAAAAACAGGATGAGGAGCAGCTCTGGGCTGTGGCCCTTTATAGGCGGACACTTAGCACACCAAAAAAGGGCTCAAAAAGTTCCAAAAAGTAAGTAGATCGCTAGGGACATTGTCTGGGACATGTGCAAGGGTCAACTTTCACAGGAAAATACCTTGGATTGCTCAAAAAAGCACTTTGTAGGTGTCCGGGGCCCGGACTGTGTTCGCGAACAAGGACCCATGCTTGGCGTGGGTGCGGTCACATGATGACGTCACAGACACGTTCGCGAATGGGATGGGTGGTCCGTAGGACACCAAATGCGCGGGGTCGGGTGTACGCATGCGTGCGGGTGTTTTACAGACAGTGTTCATGTCCCTGAACTAATTAAGTGTGACACATGTGCGGCGGACAGTTACGGACAGGCGTGAAGTTCGTAGGACCCAAGGGTGTAATACGCATGCGTGCGGGTGTTCTACGGACAGTGTTCAGGTCCCCGAATAAATTAAATGTGCGTCACAACTTTGCAGACAGGCAGACGGGCTATGTGTTCTACAGACATATTCATTCTGGTTGCGGACAATGTAAGGATACCTTGTTTTAAATAGTTGCGGACAGGTTTAGTATCCTGCGGACACCTCTGTTTTGATTGCGGACAGTAAGAACAGGCATAGTGTCCTTAGGGCACCCCCATTTTGGTAAATTACATACATTCCAGACACCCACGCTGTCTGCGGACACCCTAACTGCCTTTTTTTTTAAAAACAAGACACAGAGCAATATAGTAACAGCACACATATTTTATTATTGTATAAAAATATAAAAATTATGACAGAGAGGGGGAAGCAGAAATGGACACATTTCCCAGGGGAATTGGGGGTTTGTACATGTTGGATGGTAGGGGAGGAAAGGATTGAAGTCTCATCATAATGTTTTTCTTGCTGGGGATTTTTTGGGGATGGTTGGCTGGGACATGGAGAAGGGGTACAGGTACATGTGGGACAGTGATATTTAATTTTTTCCTTTATATGGTCCTCTACTATGTTTTTCAAAATAATGAAATTTGTCATTAATAGATCCATTTTTTGCTCTAAACACTGCAGATGATTTTCCAAGGTGTCTGTTTCTGTATTATTCTTATTGTCTGTATGTTCTGTTAAACAAATATGTTAAGTACACATAAAATAATGGTTATTAATTGGTTTATTTAGAGAAGTGTAGTGTGTACCATTAGTATCACTGTTTTCACTCATTTCGTCCCGAGGAACATTTTCTTCTAGCCATTCCGAAGTACTAGACATTTCTGTGTAAAAATAAAAATATTTTTTTCAGTGTACACTACTACAGAAAGTTTATAAATATATGAAGTTAATGTAGTGTACTTACCAGTTTCTTTTTTTAGTTTTGCTTCGTAGGTTTGCTGTTGATTTTTGCTATGCAGTTTGTGTGATGTAATTCTGCTGGAGGCATATGTTATTTTCTTTTGGTATGTTCCATTATGTTGCATATGCTATGTAATTGGACTGTTGGTGCCTTACATATACAGTTTGCACTTCTTATTTATTCTTTAATGTAATTCATTTATATGCTGCTCTTTGAACATGTTCAGTGTTTTTATTGCATGATACAACAATGTAAGATACCCCCTGAGTTTTTGGATAGTGTTGATGTTGACTGAGTCCGTACGCAGACATGCGCATGGTCCGCAGACATCAGAACCAGTAGCGTGGGACAGGGGGTTCAGTATGTTCTATGTTACATGTATATAAACTAAGGGAATCCTACTAAACACCTATCAAATTCATGCTATCTATATTTATATTCAGTGAAAACATCTTTTTTAAGAGAATGTTATGGTTAAGTTGCGCTACTAAAAACCTATGAAATTCTGTGAAAAAACGTTGTTAAAGGGACGTTATGGTTACAAGTAAAACTGGAAAACCCCTGAAATTCGCCAGTTATGGTAAGCTAAGCAACCATAACTCGCGCCACCACCGTGCACTGCTAAGACTAACACCCAGGACATCAAAGATGACATCACAAATGTCATTGATGACATCACTGATGACATCACATGTACATTTAGTTTTCATGCACAGCCTCCACAAGGGATTGTCATTATAATGTTGGCAGAAAAGTTTTAAAGATCATTGAAGAACTATCATATGCCAAAAAGTTAATTAAGCAATGCATTGCTATAAATACCATTGCATTACTGAGTTCTTTCAGTGCATGAACAAACTCATTAAGAAACGTAGGCATTGTCTGTAGCATGCACCATAGAGGTGCAATATTCAAAATCTTCCCATGTTGGATAGTAAAATGATAAATGCTTTCATTTCAGAATTTTGCATACTGTGAAACATAAGTACCTATGAATGCTTCACTTACTGCATAATTGTAATATTACACACAAAACATAAAGAGACCACAATGCATACAAATAGAAGCATATACAGGGAAAGTAAAGTAAGCAGTATTACCAGAAAGTGTTCATAATCTAACTAATTAACGTCATGCACAGAAAAGATTCTTGTGTTTCAGCATTCCTCCTTCTTCTATGTCGATGTATCATATGATGTAACTGTACCCTAAAGAAAGTAGTGTAAGAACATATGAGAAGGGTAAGGTCTACAAATATAGTACTTTTTACTTTTTTAATTCCTGACTGACAGTGAAAGCCACCTGGCTTAGATATGTCAGTAAACAAAAAAAGAGGGAGCTAGACATGTGATGTCTTCAGTGATGTCATCAATGACATTTGTGATGTCATCTTTGATGTTCTGGGTGTTAGTCTTAGCAGTGCACGGTTATAGTTGCTTAGCTTACCATAACTGGCTAATTTCAGGGGTTTTTCGTTTTTACTTGTAACCATAATGTCCCTTTAACAAAGTTTTTTCACTACATTTCATAGGGTTTTAGTAGCGCAACTTAACCATAACGTCCCATTGACAAAGTTTTTTCACTGAATATATATATATATATATTCTGTGAAAAAAATATTGTTAAAGGGACGTTATAGTTACTTTGTACTAATAACAAACTATCCATATTATGGTTACAAGTAAAACCGAAAAACCCCAGAAATTCGTCAGTTATGGTAACCTAAGCAAGCATAACTTGTGCAGCCCCTCCACTTCATTTGCTCCTTGTAGACCCTAACGAATGAGGTGGCAGGGCTTACCCAAGGCAGGCTTATAACTTGACCCCCCCCCCTGGAAGAAACCTTACCAAACTTTGCAAAAAAAAGTATATGGCCCGGTCTGAATTTTTTGGGTAAGTTCGGTGAGGTGTTGTCAAGGGGGGGCAGAGTTATAGGGGGGACCCCAAAAATGTTTTTTTTCCATAGACTGAATGGAAAAAATGTTGCTCATGCCTACAGCTCAAACCGCTGGACGAAAAATCCATCCAGTAGTTTTTTTTTAAAGAGGCAAAATGTAGGTTAAAAAAAAAAGTGATATCTGGCTCCACTCCGCTGACCCATTTCCCTGTTCGCTCTGCCGACCAGACTCTGATTGGTCCTGAGGCATGTGTCATGTCCGCGGACACCCAACGCAACCGCTGATTGGCTGGAGGGAAGCGTTATGTGCGTAACATTTTTCTGAAACGCCTGCCATATTGTATCCGCGGATATCAGCGGGTACCGTGGCGACGAGTACGGCTGGAAAACATGTTTTGGGGCATCTTGTGTTGGGAAGAGGGGCTGCAAAGGAGTGGGGGAGTGAAAGATGGTTCATATGATGTATTTGTTTAGGTGGAAGAAGACTGTTGTGTCTGCAGTGTCCGCGGACACCGCAGCAGTTCGCAGGTAGGTGGAGAGCAGCTTATGTGGTGACTGCAGACAGGCTTTATTAGGGTAGGAGAGTGGAATGTAGATGATATGAGGATGTTTGTATAGGCTGTATTATTTTGTGGTGTTTGTGGCCAGCTACTAGACTCTTGACTGCATGGCCAAAGGCAATGCAGCCAAGAGTCTTCCCACTGGTTGCAGTACTGTTATAGTATGTGTGGAGAAGTGCATAGGGTGTGTGACAGCTGGCTTATTGGACTGCCCCGAGATTCTTGGGTGTATGAGAGTCTGTGCAGTGGGCGGGTAGTGGGTAGTGTGGCTGGGTGGGTAGTGTAATAGTATGTGAACTGAAGTGGATGGGGCCTGAGGCGGCAGTCTTATGTGTGTGGGTTGTGACCACTGTGCATATTTTTGGGTGCATGGCGTATTATGCTGCAGTGGTTGTGGCCAGGCCCTAGACTCCTGGGTGCATGGCCGGAGGCAGTAGACTGTAGGCCATACACCCAAGAGTCTAGTGTTTCTGTGATGAAAAGAAAACAAAGTATGAAATACCCATGCTGCTGCAACTGCACTGCTTCTGTTAAAGCAGATAAAACTTAGGCAAATGAAGCACAAATGCTTTGACAATTTTAATTTGACACAATAATGCATATGCCCTAAAGCAATGTAATAAACATGTTCATCGTTCAAAATGCTTTAATAATACTGTAACCTACAAAATGCAAGCAGTTTAACAAAGTGTACAACACACAAATACCCCCTACATTACTGAGAAAGTATCATCTTGATAGAATCATCAACAGATGAGACTGTGGAAAAATATAAACAGAATACGACTCATCCCAGTTGTCTCAAGGAACTGTGTGGATTGTATAAGGAACTCATGGGGGCAACTGTAAAGACATACACAAGTGATCACAGTTCAAGGGTGTTTATTAAACTGTATAATGGGTGAGATAAACACCTAATCTAAACATAAATCTAAGATGGGAGCAAGCTACAACCATCACATAATAATCAGGCAGTCCTAGTGGCGTCTTGACAAATAAAAAGGGCCTATACTAAAAAAAAAAAAACTATTGCCAAAATTGTGTTGGATAATGTTCACAAGAAAAGAAAGCAGTGTTCACCAAATGATATGTCAGGATGGTATGACTGGGGTCGCCCTTCCCTGTGTTTTTAGCACGGGACAAGGCAGGACTCTTGAGCACAGCCCACTCCTGGGCCTCGTCAGCCTGAGGTTGCAACGATACAGGACCTTCTGGGGCCAAGTCTCTTTTCTGTAAAGTCTCTTTCCTTAGAAGGCCTTATGGACCATAAACAACAAAGTGTCTTCAATAACTCTTCACATTGGGCGATTACTCTTTGCCTTTGGATCCCCTCAGCCGGGCTTCGATCCTTCTCTTAGTGTTAGCCACCCCCCTCCCCCGGGTTTACTACAGCCTTTCACTCAAAATGTAAAATTAGAAAGTCTCAATGTCTTTTTAAACAACTATTCACTGTGGACTTCCCTCAGTCACTACAATGTACACGGGTATCACTGTTTACCCCCAATGCGCAGGCATCCCTCAGTCGGGTTTACATTTGCCAATTTCACAGTTCACTCCGTTTTCCTCAATATGTCAAAGACGTTTGAGTGCACGAGGGGTTGGACCACTTCTACACTTCACGCCGGCCTCTCCTAAGGCCTCTTGGTTCTCGGAATTTCAACAAAACGCAAAAAGGCTCCAGTCGGAGTCCTTCAAATGAGCGCCCCCACAGCGCTGGACCACTCTGTCTCTGGACCTTTACTGGGGTTTATTTTAAGGTTCAAACACTCAAGATCTATGTTCAATAATGTTGCCGCCTGCAACCTTGGGCCCAGCACAGTTCGGTTTACTATCTGTCCTCACGACTCACCGGCTGTGCTGAACTGTTGGAGCTTCTTGTCTCGGGAGTCAAGGATGGCACCACCGGGGCAATCGCTTCTCCCTGCTTTGACTATCAGCGTGAGAGGGCCCTGCATGCCGTTGACACCTATCACACCACACGCCAGCTGGACTTCCCGGTCTTATGATTTCAATTTCAGAGGCTTTGTGGGTCTGAGTTGAAAGGGGCAAGGGCATTTCCCTCCTTGTCGTCCCTTCAGGTCTTGTCGCCTTTCTCCTCCGCTTGAACTGCCGGTTCCGGAATAGCTGCTTCCTCGTGCGTTCGGCCTTGCTCGAAGTGTGCTCTCATGCTCCGCCCTTTATCCCTGTGGGGGAAGAGAAAGGGCCATCAGATGTGCATAGTTATTGTCATTTGCCTGACTCTGCCTGACCCTTGTGTTTGTGTGCGTAGAAAGAACTGATTTCACCTTATCTGGAGGGCTGGTTACAGGTAACTAACTAAGACTTCTCCCAGCTGTCGGACGACCAGGAATCCTCTCATGGTGTCTGGCATCTCAACAGCATGTTTCGCTCGCACCACGTTACTTTCCTTCTCTGCTGGTGAGCTAATTTGCTCCTCCACACCAGTTCATGCCTCCATCTTCTGCATGCCTTCAATGGACATGCCACGTCTTCTCCTGAGCTTTCTATCATAGTTTGGTTACCATTTTTAAAGGTCCCACGCACAGGTGCTTTCACCAAACAACTAGCACTCTCATTGAGCTTGACGCTCCTGCTGCTCTGCATCAATTCCTTCATTCTCCTTGTCTCAGTACTTAGGAGATTGTAGGAATTGAAGTCCTCGGATATCAACTGATGACTTAGGTGGTTGTCGGATTCGAAGTCCATTGATGGTTCCTGATGCATAGTACTTTGAGGATCTTTCTCAATGGTGCCATATGGAAAATCAGTTCCACATGAAGGAAAATTAGAACTGAAAAACGTTTTCTTGGAGCTTTTAATCTTCAGGTTATGGATGGGAGTTGACCTAATGGGTGTTGGGGAAAGGTTTCTTTATTTTCCCTAAAAGGGCGGAACAGGCACATAGCAATAGGCCATTAGGGTATTGGGTAACAAGGGGTCTTGCTCATGGAAAAATGGCTGATACCGTGCCTTATCCAATGAAGACATGACATCTCCCCAGTGGCTATCTCCTCCCATGTGATCCTCCCTCATATAGCCGCCCCAGGGTCAGGATCAGGTAGCAGCTGCTGTCTCCTGTCCCCATGGCAGGAGGCTACCACTGGGGAATTCATGATGACTCTATTGGATTCATCACAACTGCCCCCACAGGGAACTTTCTGGATTAAAGAAAAGACACCTCCCGAAAAACACGGTCTTGCACTTCAGGGCTGATAGAATTTATCCATCTAAAAGACAAACGGCTACACTACCTACCAGGGGAAAATGGACTAAAGGCTTCCTGTTGTATACATTAGAGGTGAGACTATATATCTATTTTAGCTACTTCTCAGAAGTCCTCCACAGCACAGAAACACTCTTGACCTGCTAATGTAATGAAGACGAGCATCTCTACGCTGACGTCCTTTTACAATGCCTCGCCAGAACCAGCTCATTTTTAGAGATTCTAGAAGAACAAAATGTACACCCATTTACGGCAGAAAAGAAGTTATGAAATCTGCTAATAAGCATAATGCTGCATTGCCCCCCTCGAGATCAGCAGCATAGGACATAGTAGATCACCTGATCCTGCTTCGCTATCGTTTGAAAATCTCTACAATCGAGATGAACCATAAGCCTCATGTTTCTGCTGCCCAGTTTCACTCAAAGCTGGTGGACTGAGCCTTGTGGTTCCAAAGGGTTTGGCACTCTCTCCCCAGTTATTCAACGTCTACAGCCCTTAGCTGACTTATTTCAGTCCTTTACCATTCTATTTTAGCTTTATGCAGGTGATGCAAATTGTGGTCTGCTTGGACCATGTGGTGGTCCCTCTGAAGGGCATCGGAGCCTCTTCCTTCTCTGATGTCCTGCCTTTTTTATCCTGAGTCTAGCGAGGTGGTGGGATGTCCTTCCATGTAAGCAGTGGTGCCTGAGTGGGGTCCGAAACCATACCAGCTGTCAGTGGAAAATCAAGTAAGTTGTTACATACATCAGTCCGCATGTAACAAACATAGCCATAGGATAAGGGAGGAGACTGTTCCCTAGTTAGGGATGTCCTGTCCTTGAAGGGGGAGTGGCCCCAGTCAGGTCCCACTTGGCCTGTCCCCTAGGTGGTGTTAATTGAAGCAGGCTCTTCTCCCCAGTCCCAAAGGGACTTCCTGTCTGCTGGCCCCCTGCTACCTCCAGGGTTCTTCATCTACCACGGACCGCCTGCCACCACCTGGACTTTCTGAACTGTGGACCACCCGCTACCAACTGAGCCCATTTGATTTATGTGGTCCGCCTGTCACCACGTGGGCCCTTCCTGTCTGCTAGCCTCCCTGCCACCTCCAGGATTCTTCATCTCCCACAGGCCATCTGCTACCAGTTGGACCGTTCTGAACTGCACTCCGCTTGCTTCCATCCGGGCCCTCCTGACTGCTAGCCCACCACCACCAGGTCTCTTATTTTCCCACGATTCCCCTGCCTCCGCCTGAGCCCTCTGATCTGAGGTTCGGCTGCCCTCCTGGGCCCCGGCCTACTCTGGCCCTGATTGCTTTATTCTGGGCCCTTCTGGTCTGCGGACCCCCCCCCCGCCACAGCATAGGCCCCCTGGTCTCCTCCTAGCGCTATCCCTCTCCCCATTGATGTCTTCCTTCTCCCTCTCACTCTCTCTTCTTCAATACACCTTCCCACTTTCCCCTTTACTCCCTCTTCATCACAGCACTCTCTCCTCCCCTCTGTCATGCGCATTGCCAGACTCCTCTCTCCTCGTCCTCATTACCCTTACCTCTCCTCCCCCCTGCTTCCCCCACCCCTCGCTCTCCTACTTTTCTTCCCCTTTTTCTCATGTCCATTCCCTTGCTCAACCCCCTCCCCCATCCATTCCATCCCCTTCCAACCCTCCCTCTTCGTCCTAACCCTATCTACACCCCCATTGGCCAACCCTCCAGCCTCAGCAACATTGCTCTCTGGAACGCCAGATCTCTCTGCAATAAAACTGCAGCCGTCTTGGACATGTTCTTTTGACTTAACCTTCATTTCCTCTGTTTAACTGAAACCTGGATCCCCTTTCACAACTGCTTCTCTCACCACCTCTTCCTCCTCCTTCTCTCACATCTTGCGTTCTTCTGGTCGTGGCGGTGGCATTGGCCTCCTCTTCCACCCTAAATACCTTTCTTCCACCTCCTCACTGTCTCTTCCTACCTTCCCTTCCTTCGAATACCTATACAAATCCTTTATCTCCCCTCACCCTATCTCCTTTCTAATCATCTACTGACCTGCTGGCCCCCTCTCCTCCTTCTACGATACCTTGACCATCTCCTCTCTCTTATCTCTCCCTCCCCCTCTCCCCTCACTGTACTTGGCGACTTCATTCTTCACCTCCCTACTCCGTCTCAAACTTCCCCTGTTCTTTCCATCCTTGACTCCTACTTCCTCTCTCCTCTCCCTTCTTCTCCTATTCACTCTTCTGGCTCCAGTCTTGTTCTTATCTTTAATTAAACCTACTCCTCCTCTGTCTCTACCTTACCCAACTATCTCTCTGACCATGCTTTACACACCTTCTCCCTTACTCCCCTTCTCCCTTCTTCCGCTCCTGTACCCTTCCCCCACTTCTTTCTCTCGACGAAATCTCCACAACTTTAGTCCTTCTCGCTTTTTTAAACACTGGCTCTTCATCTTTTCCCCCCTCTTTGACTTCTCTTCTCTCGGCCAATGATGCTCGATCCTCTCTGTCCTCCTCTGTCTCTTCCACTCTTGATCAACTTTACCCCCTCTCTCCCTTCCGTCCTACTCGCAAACCCTCTCAACCCTGGCTTTCCCCTCAACTTCTCTCCATGCGTCGTCTCCTCCTCCGTCACCTCGAGCAACACTGGCTCAAATTTCCCTCTCTATCTAATCAAACCTCTTCTCTTACCACTCTCTTTACGACTCCTGCCTTAGCTCTGCCAAACATTCCTACTATTCTAACCTTCTCCACTTCCAAGCCTCTCATCCTCGCTGTATCTTTCAAACCCAATCTCGTCTTCTCTCCCCACCCACCCCTGACCCCTCAGCTACATCTTCCCTCTCTCCTTCTGACCTTGCTGACTTCTTCTCCTCCAAAATTCTCTCTTAATCAAAACATTAACTGCTCTCCTTCCTATTCCCCCCTCCCCCTTCTCCCCACTCCCCTTCAACTTGCATGTCTGACTTCTCGCCTGTCTTCCGATCCTCTCGCCACGCTCCTTATCCCAAAGATTTAACCTCTTCTCATTCCTTACTTAAGCTCCTTCTTCAACATCTGTCTCTTCTCTGCCACTTTCCCTTCCACATTCAAGCATGCTACTATCATACCTATTCTGAAGAAACCTTCTGCCGATCCCCCTTCTTGCTTCAAACAATCGCCCAATCTCGCTTCTCCGATTCCTCTCTAAATTACTTGAACGCCTAATCTACTCCCAGCTCTCAGCTTTTAGCTTTTGTCTTTAACCTTTCCCTCCTCAGCCCCTCTCAATCTGGCTTCCGACCTAACTACTCCCCTGAAACTGCTCTCACTTATGTTCTGAACTCCCTCCTCTCTGCTAGATACTCTAAGCAATCCTCTGTCCTTATCCTCCTAGACCTCTCTGCTGCCTTTGACACCGTCAATCACCCCTTACTTCTCTACACTTTTTCCTCCTTTGGTTTCAAAGGCTCAGTTCTCAACTAGCTCTCCTCTTACCTCTCCTCCCGATCTTTTGCTGTCTCTTGGGGTGGTCGTACCTCCTCCACCCTCCTCCACCCTCCCCTTGGACTACGGTGTACCCCAAGGCCCTGTTCTTGGCCTTTCCTATTTTCTCTATTCAATTAACATAATTTAATGTAATTTGTAAAGTTACATTTAGTTCGGCATTCAGTAGTATTGCAGCAGCGCCTCGGCATTCATGTGTCCTCCTCTGACACTCACCGGCTTGTGGTGTCTCATTCTTTCACGCTGCCTTTGCCGACGCATGTTTTCCTCTGTGTGTCGACTTCCAGAGAGGCACTTTCTGGATGCGGACAGCATCCCTCCTTCTTGATGCTTGCACGCAGCTCCTGCTGCTGAGAATGGGTCACGGAGGCTCCCAGGCTGCACACTCACAAGGCCGCTTGGCTATAGGCTGTGTAAGTCTCCTGGGAGGCTTGCCAGGTCCCTGGCTCCTAGCCTGGTCCCACCGCGGCAGCAGAGTCTCCTGATGATTTCTCCCGCACAGGTCTCCCAACTGCTTTTGTTGCTCTCTTCCCTGCTGGGCTGGTCTCATTGTATACACCTACAGCCCCTTCACAGGGTGCAGGTGTGGATGTCCAATTTGCCCTACCTGACCACAATCAAAGGGACATGCCTGACCCTCAGTTCCTAACAGGCATCTTCCTCTTTCCAGTACTAAAGTGGTGAAAAGATGTAATCTTCATTGCTCTTAGTGGCCTCTTCTAGTACTGTCAAATGTCATGCATGTAAAAATGAGGGAAACTGGTTTATAACAGCCCATGAAGGTTGGGGGAGGGTTAGGTTGGTCGTCAATAGGAAAAGGGGATACCATGTCTAGCCCGAGGGCACCCCACTCATCAAGGATCCTCCACCCAGGTGATCTTCCCTCTCTTCTCCACCCCCTGAGTCAGGATCCAAGATTGATGGCCTCTCCCTTGCCATCTGCGCAGAGGATCCAAGGGGGAATAGGAGTAACAATACCCTCAGGTTTCTCACAACATAAAAAAAAAATTCTTTGGGGATCTTTATAGGGAAGCAGAATTTTTAAAAAAGAAATGATTTGACTGCTTGCCTCCCAACCTTTTCTGGGGTACGTTATCCTTGCTTTAATGCACTTGCTGGAGTCCTGCAGGAACTAATAGTGGGGATCCTCATTTAAACAAGGGTTTATTGAGCGCTTGAGCGTGAAGGAGTCTTGACGACAGGGCGTATAACCGTGCTATTTCCATTTGTAAATAGTACATATCAACCAGCCATCTTGAGTCAAATAAACAGAAATTTCGGCATCTGGGAATCTAAAGGTTTCCACAGTAAAAACTAATAATCAGTAGAGCAGCAAGATAGGGTTCCAACTTGCTTGCTGTTAGCAGTGGCAGTAAGAGGAATGTCGAATCAGTCTCAACTATCGATGAGTGGGTTACCAAAACACAGCTGAGTCCCAAAGAAGAAGTCAGCCTAATTGGAGCAGGGCGGTTCTGATTTTGTACTATTTCTTATCAGTTTCATTACGCTGTGCGGAGGGGGCACACTGGCAGTTCTCAGAACTTGTGAGGCATTAGATTGTAATCAAAGTTGTGAACCGGCTAGGAGTGACACAAGCTTGCAGACCATCCAACTCTATTTGTTTTGCTTTATTTCTTTACTTCGCTCGTCCTTGGCACTAAAGAGGTTACCTATCTCGTCCTTGACATTACGTATGCAGTGCAAAGGACGAGATAGCTTGTCCTTTTTGGCACTGTGTTTTGTGCGATCCCTACAAAGCAGGGCTCGCACAAAACTGTAATCCAACCCCCGGGCTATGTGAGAAGGAGGTTCTTCCTCACGGCCCGGGGCTTGGATTATCTTTAGTTTCACGTCGGCGTGCGCAATGAACGCCGACATAAAACTGAAAGTAATTTTCACTGCAGCAACCGAACATGGCTGCTGCAGTGAAAATGAAAGGTGAGTCTCCACCTTTCTCGCCCGCGATCTGCGGCACTATTGTGCTATTCAGATTGAGGGAGGTTTTCCAACAACACCTTTTTTGAAGCATTGCTGGGCGCGGATCGGGCGCAGAGCTCTCGAACCGCACCCAGCAATGCCCACTAGACCACCAGGGATCTGTTTCTGAAGTGGGGCAGGGAGGGAGGTTGCTTACTATGTAAGTGGCCCTCTCCCCCCACCCCATGCATCCAAAGCATGGGGCCAATACCCTTGGGGCAGATGGGTGATCATCTGCCACCACGGCAAGGGACAAACAACAAAAAAGGGATTTTTGGGTGGGGGTCACTAGCCACCAGGAATGTTTGGGTAAATGAAAGGGGGTGGCCCTCCCCTCCACTCGTGGATGGGGGCAACTCATGGAGTTCTTCCTTCCCCATCTGCCCCCAAGAAGGGCTACATAAGATGCCCGCCCATCCATTTGGGGTGGGGGGAGAGGGGAGAGCGGCACCAGATATCTTGCCACAGGCCCCCCAAAGCCTGGGGCAGTATGTGTTCCAGTATGCAGAATGAATGGATAGTGAATTATAATCAGGGTTGGATTGGCCCATCGGCCTTTTCGGCCCGTGGCCGATGCGAAGTCGCATGGAGGCGGGCGAGGGGACGGTTTGTTAGTGCGCCATGCTGTCTCACACCGACTCAGGGCTGGCTGCAGGGCGCCAGTCGCCAGGTGAACTTTGCAAGTGAAGTGAAGTGTTACTTTTTTACAGAACACTGCGAGCGGCCGCTCCCAGTGTTTTGTAAAAAAGTAACACGTCACTTGCAAAGTTAAGGTTGGTGCCATGGCCCATGGTGCCTGCCCGTTGACTCTGCTCAGTCCGCTGCTGCGTGTGCCAGTAAGGGGGAGGGGGCATTTTAGTATATGGCCCTGGGCACCAGGTTGGCTAGAAACTGCCTGCCTGCCTATGACTCCCTCTGAGATTTATCACATACAGCAGTGGCAAGTCAAAATCTCTTCTGAAGCTCTGAGTCCAGATATCAACAGTGGCTGGCAGCTCACACCTGCTGAGGAGGGAGGGCCTGTGTGCGAGTGCGTACGCTCCCTCTCCTTCTGCACACAAACACACTCACACAGAGCCAGGGAGGAGGGCTTCATCATCATCAGAAGTTATAAAAATATCAACCCCAGGCGGCTTCCTCACTGCATCCCACAACACGCAGAGGCGCCGAGCTCTCCACATTTACCTGACCGCCAGCAGAGCTCCCATCTCCCGCCACAGACCTCACGCGACCCCACTGCCAGCTCGCCTTGGCACTGGGGGTGGGTGGCCACCGGAGGCTGGGAACAATGCCCCTAGCCTCTCGTTTCCAGTGATGCCCCGCTCTGGAGGCCGTGCATCGGTAGAATCTGCGGCAGACACCGCCAGCCAGCAGCAGAAGCTGAACCAATCGGTAAGTACTTCTTTCTACCTCACTGTCCTCCAAACTTTGTTCTGCTGCTCTGCCTTCTTTTTTATTTTGAATAAAGGCAAATAATAAGTGAGTCCTAAAGACAGCTTAGTGGGTTAACTGCTGGTCAAATTGGGTGATAGCAACTGGTTAATAACAGCGAGACCGGTTATTATAGCGCTTTGAAGATAGGGTATATATCATTACGCACTATATAAATCACCAATATGTTAGTGAGCAAACCTGGACTGTGTGAGCTAGTCACTAAAATCAAGCTATAGGAAACACTCCGTTGGTTCATAAATGGTTATCATCTGGCCCTGGGTGTTATAGTGTGTCTTTTTTGTATGAGTAACCTCTGCACCCCCTGCCTCCCAAAGCCCTATCTAGTTGGTAAAGTCAAGCCAGAGTGAAATATTAGGAGGGCCTGGGGGGTTGTCGGGGCATGCCCTGTCACCTGCTGTAATGTCTGGCATTATCAGGGCACACAACCTTCACGCTACTGTGGCACGTCGCGGTGGCGCTATCATTTAGGATTCATCTTCCTACAGAGGTTGGGGGGCACTTGGAAAGTCATCTGTCAGCAGGGTAGCCAATATAGTGCCATCGGCTGCCCACGGTGGTCCCCGTGACTCTTTGTCTGTGGGGGTGACGAGTTGTGCCTAGCCCCTGCTTGCATGGTGCAGCTCCACTCACTCCGGTAACCCCAGGGCCTTGGATTCCATGCCATGCCTTCTTCCACCTGTAGTGTTCTCCTGGCTGCAGCCCAGACGCCCCCCCCCCCCCCACCTCCACTAGGTCTGGGAAAGCAGCCAGCTCCACTGCCACCCTGGGCATGGGAAGGCCCCATTGGCATATAGATCAACCGGCGGGCAGGGTCTTTTATAATTGATCAACCGGCGGGCAGGGTCTTTTATAATTGACATGCGGATGTGCCTCGGTTTTCATATTCAAATTGACGGGGATCTGCATGGGCGGGTAATTTAAAACCAGATCCACCAGGCAGTGCTGATCTCAAAGATGCATGACAATTAAACAAATAGATTTTACAAAGCCTCCCTGGCACACCTCTACCACACATGAAGACACGATTTACCAGGCTTGTTTCAACAGGGTTTTCCCATTGGAAAATGTGTTTGTAAATCAGGCCTGCTACTTTCATGGATAGTGTAGAATGCCGTGGTTAGTCTCTTCCAAATGGCAGCTTGTATGCACATTATTTATTAAGCATTTACAAGCTCTATGGGGGAATAGCCCAGGATCACACAACTTGTGCAAGCGTGGGGCCTGTGGTTAGCTGAGGGCTTCAGCGCCACCAGCGTGCTTAAGAAAACATGCATGGTATTTATTTATCCAAAGCGCTTGCTGGTGGTCTCTCGGAGTTGCCCAAAATACGAATCACGTTTTTATTGTAAATTATTATTTTTTTGCGTATGTTTTCCCGTGTTGTGGTCCTCTGTGGCATTCCTTGTTGTTGGTCGCTTCTGCATTTTGGATCTGGTCTGGAAGTGGGTGGTGGTGAGGTATGACAGTTATTGGGGGGTTTCATTATTGGGAGGGCTAAGGTCGCTTTGTGCAGTTAGTGAGTCCTTAGCTGGTATAGCGGCTTTTCATTTGCTGTTTGCAGTCTTCAATACCTTAAAAGAAACAAAAAATGGGGATAACAGTTCGAAAACGTGCCGTGAAACAATATAGGTGCGTTATAAATGCCATATCCTATCATATCAAAAGCAACTTAAGTGGAAAGGAGTGTGCAGTGAAAGTTCACCAGAGGGTGTATACAACAAGTGTGTTTGTTTTTTTCTTGCCATCTATCCCCTCTTTATGTGGTCGATGAAGCTCCCCCATACATACATACCCTTTCATAAATCGGTCGTGCGCATAAAATAAGGTGCGCATCCTTAATTCTACCAGAATGCGGCCTTCTCGGTTGCAGCCTCCACTGAGGGATGTCGCGCAACGAGTGCCCCAGCTTGTGATCAAGACGTGCAAGTTTCACCACCACTGAGCGAATATGGGCCGCATTCATTGGAAGCATTTAGACTTGCAAATGAGAGAATCCGACTAAAGCATGCACCTCCTCCCCTGCACCCAACAGAATGACACTTCTGTTTCTCTTCATAGCAATTATATTATTCCAACAGCTGCAGGTAGCTGTCCATCGGCGAAGTCACGAAGACCAACCCTGGTGAGTTAGTTCAGTGGGTTCAGCAGCTGCTGCAGCAATCTTGGTTCGATCCCACTAGTTGGTTGAATGTTTGAGCCAACCGGGGTTTAGTAGGAATGAGTAACGCACGTTTATGGACATCACAATGAAGCCTCAGATCTGATAGAAGACGCACTGTAAAAACGATAATCTGACATTTACTGTTGATTCTTTTCAAATTTAAATATTCTGGGATTGATTTATGAAGTCTATTTAAAGTGGGTGATGTGAGTCCTTAACAGAGAAAATAAATTAGAGTGAATTTATCTCAGCGGTTGAAAAGGCTATTGGAAAGGGAGAACTTGAAAAGGCCTTTGTGGGCCCAATTTCAATTTGCAGTGTGACCTGTCGCTCTTTGTTCTG
Source organism: Ambystoma mexicanum (assembly GCF_040938575.1). Taxonomy (NCBI): domain Eukaryota; kingdom Metazoa; phylum Chordata; class Amphibia; order Caudata; family Ambystomatidae; genus Ambystoma; species Ambystoma mexicanum. Next base: position 738,689,899 of record NC_090939.1, on the reverse strand, counting down.
CTCCTTTTTGACTTGTGTAGTTCTTACAAAGAACAGCGTTTTGTCTTGAGCACTCCCATCCACTGCGCTGCACCCCAAAAATTGGCACAGGGCTATATACCCCTCAGGCCCCTCCCTGCAACGCTACTGGCACGTGCTTGGAATGTGCAAATACTGCATGCGCAACACTGCGTGACATAATTGAATGAATATACAATAAACTTGAACCCTCCATAAGTAGCATTTTCTGTAAAGTCGTGAATTGACAAAATTCACAGATGATGGTTTGAGGGCCTCTTTTTTTGAGGCAAGGGGTGGGCCATTTTTTTGAGGTGAAAGGTGGGCCACTTTTTTCTTGGGTGTCCGCGCCTATTTCTTGTCCCAGTCCGACCGACCCTGGCTATAATTCACCACGTCATAAAAGGTGTGTGAGCATAAAACAGCACATTTTCCTTAAACAGACCTGTGTGAGATCTAGAAATAGTGTGCACGTTTCCTATGCCACCCACAAAGGAGGCTGCAAATGCCACCAACAGAAGACGGTACACGAAAAGGGGGGTGCAGAATGAACACGGAAGAGGGATGGGTGGGCCAGGGGGGATGTACAGGCGTGTGGTGGATGAGGGCCCTAGATAGGAACAGAGAGCAGCAGTTGGTGTGGGCGAGGCGGGCCGGGACTCCAGGGGTGCAACCCCCTCCCCCGCTGCGATGAGGAGTACATAGTGTCTGTTGGTTGTTGGAAACTGCTCCAAAATGAGAGCAGCATAAAAAAGTGGTTTTATTTCAGAGCACCCTGGCAACATGGAGCCAACAAACCTTCAGCCAGAGGCTCCACCAACTGAACACACATAAGAGTTGAATCACAGTTCAACCACAGCTCCAGTTCAAGGTTACTGCTGGAAATACGCCATCCCTCGGTATTTCGTCTCCATGCTTCTCTCTAAACGTACATGAAAAGTTCACATTCAGGAGTGCAATTGTCAAAAAGCATACACACATAAACCTTGTATCTTATTTATTACCACTTCTACAGACATGAATCCTGGCTGCCGCATTCCCCGAACTGCCCTCCAAACCAACTCAAGGCTTCTTAATCTACATGCTAATGTGGTGCACATTACAAACTACGCCTACATCAACCGACAAGAACACTAAGATCAAGCACCGACATACGCCTGGAACCAAAACCCTACAACAGAAAAAAACTCGGAGGATCCTCTTACTCTCACCAGGCACCCAAAACCTGGAATGACCTACCTAACAATATACGGAATACAGCAAACCACCTAGCATTCAGGAAACTCCTGAAATCATGGCTCTTCACAGCGTAACCACAACAGAGACGCACTAGAATGCCCAGACATTAAAACAACGATGAAAATAACTCCAACCTCAGCCACTCTCAAATTGGACAAACACTCAACTCAAAGCACCAACCACTCGACAGAGCATAGGATATCATAGAAAATAGCCACTAAAGGAAGGCTCCAGAGACTGATCACATACTTTGACCCAGACGAAAGCCCTCAAGTGACTCATCCACTCGTACGTACCGGACGGACCATATCCAGACCGGCAGACGCATTTAGATAGAAGTCTGTCTGAAGAGTCCACTACACCAGCCCCAGCACCCAAGGAGGAGAATAGAAACCAAACCACATTAACCAATCCATCAGCATTAGAACACCTACAGAGCTCGCTAGAATAGAACGGCGAGGAGCAATTAGAAAACTTACAAAGCGCCTTAGATCACCACAGGGAGGGCCCCACACAAACCGAACCCTGCTAGCCGTAACCCCTTTTGCTCACCCTGATGAAATTGGGAGGATTGGCGGTTGCCACGCTCGGACAGACTTTTGAACTTCTGTTAAACTTCACACAACCAACTAACAAAAAAACTCAGCATTTCCGCAGACTTATGTGACTCAAAAACCTCACACAACCATCTCTCGCACTACAATCCGCACGCACTTCACAACACCGCAACAACACATAAGCAACATCAACAGCACACGAGAACTGACATCGATCCGATACTAGCACTGAAGCTCAGCACCCAGTGTATACCGAGTTGAAGCTGCCAACAGAACACCACTCCTCTCACTATCCTATTCCCGCTTCACCTACTAACCCATCCCACCTTCTCATTTGCAGATCCGCCAGAGCGCCTGGTAAACAACTCCGTTGGCGACGGTGCGCGGTACAAATACCTTTAACATTTAACACATATTTATTTGCAGTGTGCTTGGCCATTCGAATCTTGTTGGCACACTGTGTTCATAGGTAGGAATCTCTGCCCCCACTCGTGTATGCGCCTGCACTGACCATTGCTAAAATAAAATGTGTGCACGATTACACTAGGCAGCATCACTAACCTGTGACCGCAGCAACATTTTTGTCACGAATAACATTATAGAAAGTAAATGTAAAGAGAATGTGTATGTAAACAATTGAACCATACTGTCTTTTTGAACAACACTGCCACTCTGTGGTCATTGAATACTTAACATGCACTGGTGCTAGAGCATACTTCCGCAGTGCAAATAAATAGCTTAACAACCTTCTAGTCTCTGAACACAAACAACTTGTCTCGGGCGTCGCGATTTCGTTCTTTTCAATTAAAAGTTCCAAAAATGTGGACTACTCTTCCCCTTGGGATTAGCTCTTTTTAAACTTTATCTCTGTTTAGGAAGAACCTCAGAGATCAGTATTTATCTACTGGAAATTGAGTTTGATATCTCGGGATATGGACCAGGAATGTAATTGTGTCCGTCTCTGTATACGTGGCTATACATTCTTCTGTAATGCATTAGCATTGTACTGCTTGCATTGTAATTGTAAAGCAATTTGGATGAAGGTGCTAGATAGAACACTTTATATAAATACTTGAAACTGCTTAGTTGCAAGGATCTTGGAAGTGTTTTTCTGCAGCTTGCTGGTTGCCAAAAGGTTCCAAGATCTCCTCAAGAGTTGCGTGGTGGTGCTCCAAAACTGGAAGCGAAACAAGAGAACTGATGCTGGACATTGTGGTTCTAACACTCGGCAGTAATATTGCAGGATCACTGAAAATCTAAAAAAGAACACCGAGAAATGCATGCTTGGCCTTTTTAGACTACCATTCTGTGACATGGGTGCATTTGTGCTGACAGGTTGAAAGAGAAATGAGAGATGTGAATGTTGTGACCTATGCTTTAGTGCAGTGGTGCTCACAAAGTGGGCATTGGTCTTTGTGGTTGAGACATTCCACCGCAGGCAAATCGCTGGCCCACTGCAAGCACCACTCAGGGCGGCATTTGAACAAGCTGAGGAAGGTGGGCGGGGTTTCTATTCATCTTTAGGCCAAGGATTCAGTCAGAACGTTGGCTGCATGAGAACAAGCTGAACTACTGCTCTAAATACCAGAGTTTATGGTGCCTAGGTACCAGTGGACCCCATGTCTATGGTGCAGGGCCCGCTGTTGCCGATGAAGCTGTAGACGCTGCTATTCTCACTCTTGCCAGGGCAAATGACTTGGAAAGACCTTGGCTTCGCACAGTTTGGGAAGTTGATGTAGTGCATTTTTTCCTTGATTGAAAGACTGGGGGTCCTAAATTAGTGTATCTGATCGGATGTCTTCCCATCATTCCCTATCCTCTGCTGAATCGTTGGAAAAGACTTTTGTGGTCAGTCCTACTGCTTGGATTGGGCAATAGGCCCATGTTCTCCTATTTTAGTGCTTACTCTGACGTAAACTAACCATGCTCTTAGACTAGTGGATGCGTGCATGAGATGGACACTTTGGAATGCAACCTCCTGCCCACTTACATTTCCGCAGGGCTGCATTCTCCTACAGCATGGTGTTCCTGGTACAGGGTCACAGATACCAACATGGAGCTCTTGGCCCCAAACGAGACTGCAGTGCTATCCCAGATGATGCTACAACCGGTTTACCATGCGCTATGCAGCTGTTTCCCTTGTATGATAACAAGTTATTTTGTGTTTTCGAGAATTCCTTTATTTGGACCCTTTAATGTTCTCTGGGGGACTTGCTGGTAATCGTTCTTTTCGTTTCAAGCAAACCATTGCTGCATTCTACTATGTCTCTGGACCAGCCAGGCCAATACAACTTCCTATCCTGAGTAATCCCATGAAGATGGGGGGGGGGTGTTACGGACTTGCTGGTCGTGCAGAGTATGAATACCTCCGTCCCCAAGTACCACACGCAATACCAGAAACACTGCCTGTGCGATCTTTGAGGCCACAGGTGTGGTAGTCTGTCGGGCCTGGATTCGGGAACAGCCAGAAGAACCCCTTGAACACTGTAAGGCAAAAATGTTTATGTACAGGGCAGAAATGTAATAACACAAGAATACAGGAAGAGGTATCTAAGAACTGCTTACCTATGAGCACTGAAAGGTCACCCAGAGATGGGAGGAGGACTGGACCCCGGGCAATGATCTGGGTTAGCTTCTCCTAGTGGGGTTTGGCACAAGTGAGCCACCGGGATAGCTTGATGGAGTCAGGGGCACAGACAGGTAAACACCTAGTGTAGGGCCGATGGATGGCCAGAGTTCCAAAACAAAACGTAATCCGTAGAGTATCCAAAAGACAATTCTGTGGTCTGGCAACAAATGTCCAAAGTTGCAAAGCAGATTCGGGGCGTAGGCAAAGACAGTCCGTAAGACAATTCCGTGGTCTGGCAACAAATGTCCAAAGTTCCAAAGTAGATTCAGGGCGTAGGCAAAGACAGTCCGTAAAACGAAACGTGGTCGCGAAGGAAATCCAAATTCACAATGAAAAACAAAGCGTCACACAATCCTGGAGGAAAACAGCTGTGAAGCAACGCTTCCGGGTTTCCGAACGCATTTAACCAATAGCAGAAGTCATGTGATGCGTAACACGGAAGCGTTGATGCGTGATGTAACGTCACATGACCCGTGACGCGCAGGTCTCCGTGAAAGGCGTCGTGTGTTGTGACCAAGCGGGAATCTCCAGTTTAGTTGCCAATGACGGGAGGGGCGATACACGCCAGGTCTATCATAACGTGCTCTATTAGGGGCGAGAGAACGTAAAGATGTTCGTGTGCCTGGGTGTGTGTGTCGGGTGATGGGATGGATGGAGGCTGAAGGTGGGTGTAGACGTGTACCTGTAGGGGGTGCACTTGGTTGTGCGGAAGACGTGACAGGGGGGCAGTCTTAGACCAGCAAGATAAGAGTCCAAGCCAGAGGACAACGCAGACTCTCATGTTTACCATTATCTAACCATCCATGTTTTGAGCTAGAAATCCCATGATCCTTCACCAATGAATATGCTGACAAAGGATGGTGGGAGTTGGAAGTCCAAAACATCTAGAGAGCCACATATTCAGAAACGATGAGGAAAGAGGCTGCCGAGTCATATCTCAGAATGAATGGGGCTTAAGGTTTTGTAGCCATAGCATTAAGGGATGAGATTTTTGCACCAGCGCCTTTTCCTGACTTGTAAGTTTGGGTAGTGGTGTGTGAGAAACCATACCCCTCAACTGTGGTTATTAATAATTTGTATGCAAAAAAAAACATTTGGGGCCTTTTATGGACTCTCTCGCTCCCTTCCTTCCTCACACCGTCTATCATTGTGACTGTGACTCTGGATAAGAGCAAGATCTTGACTACGTCTGCCACTAACCTACAGACCAGTGCAAACTTCTTCAGGGTGGGGGAAGAAACCATGGTTACATCTCTAGCCTGAAACTCCACCAGGCCAACGTGTATGGGGTTCTGTCGGTATGGAATAAAGAAACTACCAAAACTATGAATTGTGCTGCTGTTATGTAGTGTCCGACAACAGCAGCGGAATGCAAGCAATTGAGGCGCCACTACTTGCTCTGATCTCGTTTGTGGAATTAGGCAGATTGGCCTTGACGAAAGATTCAGAACCTACATACTCTAATGCATTTAGATATTTGACATAAATCTAAGTTGGCAGCTTAAATGTCATAACTTTGGCAAGTTACTATAATCAAAGGAACTAGCTTAAACCCTCCAGAAGGTTTGCTGGATCTAGTCTACATTCGTCTCTCTCTCAGGGCTCAAGTCGAGGGTACACGCAGGGGGACGGAGTCCACCCACTTTATTCAGAGGGTGGACTCGGTCCCCCCAGCTAAAAGAGAAACATTGAATGCCAGACACTTCACAGCTGCACTATATAACCTGATGAAAAATAACAAACAACTAAAGGTCAAATGTCCCATTTCGGTACTGCAAGTCCCAGGAAAACATTTGTATTGGTTCATGGAGTTTAAAACATGCACACCTTTTAACGTTTTCAAAAACACCAATCAGAAGAAAATATCCTGTCTTAGTTTTGTGTGTGTGTTGATTTTATGAAAGGCAAATGCCATTCGTACTGTTCAATTTGGGTGGTTATGCAAACATCACATCCCCTTGCGTTTGTTGTCTGAGAGAGAGAGAGAGAGAGAGAGAGAGAGAGAGAGAGAGAGAGAGAGAGATGAGGTTGTTGGCATAAGAAGCATGTTGGGTCTCTTCTCTGCACTTCCAGAAAGGGGACCCAGGCATTCCATAACCGGGAGGCCCAGTCACGTGCTAAACAGAGGCCTTAGTTACTCAGTTCTTCCAGGTGCTCCTCTTCTTCTCTCAAACTCCAACCTGCACCCTCTTTTCCTTCTCTCTAGGTAGGTCTAGCACCTTCATAGCTGCATGGTTGTTGTTGGGGAAAGTTTATCCGGTCCTGAAACTAAAAGCAGGACGCAACATGCAACGCAGGTTGCATTTCTATGTGCCTATTTCACTCTTACCCTCACGTCTTTTCTTTGGCTTTACAGGCGAAATGAAGGCGAACTCTCCCTAATCGGGTCGAGCAATGGGATCTGCAACCTTTGGCTCTAATGCCATCATCCCTAGATTGCATTAGTCAATGGTGTGGGATCGTGGGATTCCAGAACACCTCGAGAACAAACCCCATATCAAGTCATTCTCAAAGGGACAAATCTCAACTAGGAAATTGCCTTGTAAGGCGCCTGTTTAAAAAAAAAAAGTACATTTTATTTTCCAACTTAATAAGCACTTGAAGGTTTCATTTCCTGGTCAACTTTTATATACATCAATGTCCAGTTCTGTGACATCTCATTTCATGGTTGTGGCAAATGAGAGCCCTTTATTCAAAACCTGAAATTCAGTATCGATGAGTTTCCTCAATAATGTTAAGTACAAATGTTTCTTACATTACCAACAATAATGTCATAAAGCCTGATCTTCCACAGGAGCCTTCGTCCAGAGCTTGGTGTGATAGTCACATTATTTAGCCTCTGGTCCCCCCTCACAATCTTAAACGGGGCTGACCACCCAGCGTCGAAAGTGCTACCTGGAGGCGATATACAGTGGATTACACAGAGGCGTAAGATATGCCCCCAAGTTATCCAGTCTACTTGTATCAGGGCTAGATGCTTCACAGTTTCTACATCACAGATATGGGGTAAGGCAGAATATTGAGTCTGGACCTCATTTTGCTACATTGGTAGTCTCCCCTCCTTCAAGCAACATTCTTCCTCCCACCCCCTTCCCTGACTATTTAATGTTGTTGGCCCTAATTTAGCAAACAGCAGCAAAGTCCCAAAATGTTATCCAGCAAGGACAAAGAGGAATTACACAATGAAGGGCATAGGACTGCTCAAATGTCTAACTGCTTCTGGGATTCACATGCTCTTTCTCAGGGTATGAAAACCCATTATTTACCTCAAATTGGCTCAGAGTATCAATGTTGCAAAAGGTCACCTAGCAAGAACAGAGAGGAGATACATCACCATGACTATGGCGGACAGAGGTTGAGCTCGCAAGGCTAAATGCTGCTGGGGCTCGCATGTTTTCACAGAGGGAAGGGGAACCATTACGTCTGCTTGACTTAAAAATGGCGAAGGACAACAAGGTCACACCAAGTTGTCCAGCAAGGATAGAGAAGTTGGAGTACTCTGGTCACTGTTAATTTTTCTTTTTGCATCTTTCCTCCATTAACTTCAGTGTAGTCCCCCAGCAGATCGGCTTTTTGTCTGGATCCTGGCTGACGTTTGGTGTGAGTGAGACCCCTTTGTCTCATTCACCTGTTTCACTCGATTCGTTTGGGGTACACTAGTCAGTCTCGATGGCTACCAGTGAAAGAATGTGTTTTTACATCGTAACTCATGGCAGCTTCAGTGGAGTGCTCAGGGACGCTTTATCTCTCCTTTTCTTATCCCTTTGTAACACCCCAATTACTTTTATGATCATGTGATGTACACTAAACTGGCTTATGGCAGTTCCACCTTTTTCCCAGTGCACAGTTATACACCATGACGCTTTTCTTGGATAATGCTTTTAAAAAAAATATATACTATGGATGCCAATCATGGTCTAAGCCCTGTACTTTCTTCCATCTCCTTTGTTGGCCATCTTTCTTCTAATTCATGTCAGAATTGCCTTCTAAGGGTACGTACTTTTGCGGTAGTCTGGCCAAGGACTCCCGGTCAGTGTATTGTCTGTGAACTGACTGAAACTGGGTTTGTTCTGTCTGGTCCCATTCCACACTCAGCCAGGCTATGGCCTGCAACTGTACTTCACACCATACCTTCCTCCTTCTGAGCTTAAGCCTAACTTCATAGTTTTACTGCCATTGAGTTTGTTAAAGATTGAAGTGTGCCCTTGTTGCTCTTCTAAGTTAGCTTCTCAGAACCTCCTACCAGGGTAGGTTCTGAAAAACGCTCTTAACAGTCAGTCACAGAGGGAGGGAACATGCTCTCAAGGCCAGATGCTGCCGTGACTCGCATGTTCACTTATAGTGAAGTCTAAACCATTATTTTTGCCTCAAATAAAAATTGAGACACAACGTTTTAAGCATTAGGTTGCTACTGTGCAACATCATTTTAGGCATGATTACAATTAGGAGCCTAAAAAGCCATAGTGGGAATCACTTAGTAGATAAAGGAAAACACAGGCAGAATAAGAGCGGAAAGGGGGAATAACCAATCACTGACATAGATTCAAGAGAGAACGGGGAACAACCTATCAGAGGGAATGTGACATAATGCCATCTGTGAGGGCAGGATATCTTGAGCCTTTTTTTATTTTTAGTAAACCATGTGGGTAGCTCTGCACTAAAAGTGATGTCTGCTAATAAGGCTCCCCTTTCATAATGACCATACTAAAGAGTATAGTGCACACATGTACCTCTGCTGAGCCCGTCTGCTGACACCTTAGAAACGTGCCCTAATAGCATTACTGTGCTAATGTTAAATCTAGACGGTATCCCAATATCATTGAGTGTGCCCAATAGCGTCACTGCGTAAAGTTGAACTTTGAAGTATGCCCTAATAGCGTCACTGTAGTAGAAATGAATTTAGTAGGTATTCCCAACATTCACTGAGTGTACCTGATCGCATATACTTTACTGATTACCACAATATCCCACTACTACGCTTACTCTCTCCGATACACCATCATTCAACTAGAACACAGCAGTACTATGACACATTCAGTAAAGCTGTTCCCATGCTGACATTACCCATCAAACTACCCATCATCCTTATAAAACAGATAGCTAGCACACACCGGCTAGCTTAGGCGTCTCCTCAGGCCTAACGCAGCCAGAACTCAGTCTGAATGTCCACCCTCCAGACTGAACACATTTAATTGATCTCCTCAGCACCACACCTACCGTTAAGAAGCAGCTATCATGCAACAACCACACCAGCTGCACACATACCTGGTGCGCCCACGCACTTAACGACTCTCTCTCTCTCTCAACTGACTCGTACTACGGTTCCCAAGAGTGTTCAACCTACCAGCACCTTGAGATCATACCAATTGTACATAAGGCGCTATACTAATGCAAAATAACATAACATAACATAACCTCTCAGCAGCTGCCATGTATTTTGGAAACATGGCAGTCATGAGGTGATACTTGCATTCCTGTCAGAAGCTTTTATGACCAACTGTCCGGCAGCCTGGATCTGTCTTTAACTGTGGATAGTCCTGCATCTAAATTAAATTATAGAATGTTGTGCCCCAGGATCTGGTGGAAGGTGACATATAAATCAAAGCCATGTTTGGTTATGATATGATATATGATATCATATTTAATTTATATCGCTCTCAAACATAAGTGTTTCAAGTTATGACATGGTGATGTATAGGACTCCACAATTATATTAGCCCAAATTACTTGGTGTCCGTTTATTATCTGCTTTGTTTCTAGTGAGCCTCCTGGTCTGAGATTTCTGTGTATTCGCCGTCTGGGACTAAGGTTCACACAAAACAAGCAATTTTGGAGGTTCAGTATTTCAAAGGCCAGGATCTGCAAAGCCAAAAGAACTCCCACTAGGGTGAAAATAACCAACCATGGTGTAAATTAACAATGACTCTTTAATGTAGGCAGACAGAGAAAGAGGGTGGAGTTAGAGTAGCCTGGAGGGATCCATTAGCCACAGAAGGGTCCCACCAACTTGGATTCTTCCAGGTCTCCCAAACTCCCTGAAACCCCCTCTCCACTTAATGCAGATAAAGCACTCTGGGAATGACCTCACCAGGCTGAAGATTCTGAAACAGCTGCCTGAATTGGATACCTTACACAATGCTAGAAGGGAACCAATCCACTGTAGAAACTTACCTATATAAGGTGAGGGTGATTACCCTCTTAGTGTTTTTTTTTAAAATCTCTGGACACTTGAAGTAAGGATTCACCAGGGACCTGAACTGATGTACGGTCTGCTCCAAAGCCCTAAGCCATAGCCGTGAAGATCAGGATTTCTTAAGGAAAAGGCAAGGTCTTACACCTAACCGTCCCAAGGGAATATTTGAATGGACAAGGCCTATTGCAGCTGAGACCACTGGAACCCAGTAACTGGTTTGTTGGAAGTGACAGAACATTGCAAGTGCTCTTGTCTAAAATTGGGAAGTGCAGAAGAAAGGAATTACCGCTGTCTCTGGAGACCTTGAACAGGGTACCGGCTGAAGTCAATGCACCACCAGTTCTCGACCCTGTTGTCCAGCTTCGATCAGTTTTCGAGCCAGTTTGACCACTTCAAGGTTTTTAAGTCGCTTGACCCTGAGCCATCTTTTAAAAAGTCGCCACTTTTTCGATCCACTCGAGCTGCCTCAACCCATCACCTTTTCTGTGCTTCTGCATTTCAAGCCAAACACCTTTGAAGAACTATGGTGTTCATATTGCGGGATCCTTTTCAAACAGACTTAACCTATGCGAGATGCCGACTCCACTCATCGCTGCCTGGTTTCTTCTGATTCAAGCCGATCACAGCTATAGATCTGCACTGCATCGTTGGACCATCTCGAGCAGACTTGAAAGTCTTGCTGCTTAAGACCCATTGGAAATCACTGATTTGAAATATGTGAACATGGACCCGTCCATTTAAGGCCACTAGAATCCTGGCTTGATTCAGTTAAGCCCCAGAACAAGCATTTAAAGGTATTTGAAATGGTTCAGCACCCCTGCTCCACCTTAAATGGCCCCAGTGACTTGTAAGACCCTACTCTGCACCTTTTGTAAAGAGATCTATAGTAACTATGTCAATTAGTGCTGAAATCATTGCCCGTGCACTGAATCCAAAGTCTTCCTTCTCTTTGTTTTCCGTTACCTCGATGGGGCATTACTGTTTTCATCTATCTTCCTCTCCACCTGTGGTGTTCCCCAGGGGTCTAACCTCTCACCCTGGCTTTTCAACCAATACCTGGCAACTCTCGCCCACTGCATTGCCACTTTCTGCTCAAATTTCCAGTGCTACGCTGATGACACTCAACTCATTTTCAGGCTGCCCTCTGCCACCTCCTCTCCCTCTTTCATCTCTGATTGCCTAACTGCCATTCAAGATTGGTGTTCCACCAATGATCTTTGTCTGAATGCCAGCAAGACGGAGATCCTCCTTATCGGCACACCTTCACCATCCTTTCCCCTCACTCTGGCTGGCCTCCCTTGGCCCCCCTCCTACTCCCACCTGCGAGGCTAAGAACCTCGGGGTCATCTTTGACTCCACCCTTTCCTTCTCTGCCCACATCTCGAAGGTCTCTAAAAAGTCAAATTTCCGACTGCACCTCCTCAGAGGTACTCTGCCTTTTCTCTCCTTCCCCCAGAACCTCATGGTATCCCAAGCTCTGGTTCTCTCTATCTTGGACTATTGTAACAGCCTCTTTCTAAATCTACCTGCCTCTACTTTCCACCCTCTGCAACTAATCCAGAACAGGACTGCGAGACTTGTCCTTGGCCTCAAGCCCTCGGATCGTATCTCTCCAGCTCTGAAATCTCTCCACTGGCTCCCAGTGGATGCAAGGATTAAATTGAAAACCCTCTGCATTGTCCACAAGGCTTTCTGGGCCTGGGTCCAAAATACCTTCAGCTACCCCTCCGCAAATACCTCCCCTCTCGAGCTCTTTGCTCCTCTACCTCCAACTCCCTCAGGGTCAGTCGTTTTTCAAAGAAACGAGCTGGGGTAGATCTCTGTCTTCGGCTGGGGCCTCCCTCTGGAATAGCCTCCCTGCCACTCTAAAACTTGAGGAGAACCATCTCCAGTTCCGGAAGCACCTCAAGGCCTTCCTCTTTTCTTCTGCCTTTGCTTCCCCTCTCCCCTGCTGATCTGTTCTCTCTTGGCACTGTGCACCTGGCCACCCTCTGTTCTTCGGGCCCAGGTACCTGCTCACCCTGCCACCCACCCGCACTGCCTTCGGGCCACCCCTTGCACTGGGGTCTGTATCTGTACCCATATACAGCCCCCTTTCTCTTCCTGCACTTGTCAGACCTACTCTGTCTGTTGCCTTAAACCTAGCACTTGCAAATTGCTGACTGCATTACCACTGTTGGTTGCCTTTATTATTTAATTATTGTTATTTATCTGTTTTTCCTCTGCTTCGCACTTTCCACTTCTCCCTCGTTCCATGCACTTTTCCTCTCCCCCTTTCCCATGCACTTGGGCGTTTTCAATGTCACTGGGCCTAGTAAAATCGCTGTTTTGTTCTCCCCTGTTCCCCTCCCTTGCCTTGTCGCGCTCTGAAACACTTGTGTACGAGCGCGATAGAAATAAAATATCAATATCAATATCAATTAGTTGTGTATTATTTTCCAGTTTCATCAAAGTACCCTATTTTTATATAACTTTGGTTAGGCATCCTTTTATCTTGGTACCCCAGTACTATTGTTGCTTGATTTGATTCTGTACCAGCTCACCCCACTCCTGAAGTGTATATAGCCTGCATTTGACCTGTGCTAGAGGCGAATTAGGTATACCTGTTGGGTGGTGCCTGTTTCACCATTGATTGGGATCACTGCTGATATATTATTATGGGGTTGAGGAAGTAGGAGTCGTATTCCCTATTCATCCCTGTACTCCTGCAGAGCATTAGGCATTTTGTCACCAGGCAGATGACACATTCAAAGTAGTCAGCCGCTTTATAGAAAAGTGCTTCAGAGACTGTCAGTGACCAAGATACAGACTTGGTAAGAGAGAGAGGGGAGTAGTACCATGGGGAGAGTAAGATACTGGCAAAGCGAGCAAGCATCGAGAAGCTCGTTGGGCTCCTGTAACCTTGAGAATATGATTGTAGGAACAAGCTGTGCGCTCTAATCTACTATGCCAGCTATGAAATAGCAGCGAAAACCACTATTCCCATAGTTATATCTTTGAGACACACTGAGTATAACCATCCTGCCACCTTAAGTACAAGCATCCTATATTGTTTTTTTTTTAGAGCGATTTCCCTAGACCCTATAGGAGTTCTACCCACTAACCCACCTTGTTCTAGGTAATATTTGTTATCCTCATTGATGACTCCTGTATTTTCTGTCGATCCCTCACCTCATAAGCTAGCCCCGCCTTTGGCATTGGAAAAGTGACCTAACCCAGCGAATTTGCAAGTCAAAACCTGCTCAACTTGCCTTTTGTGAACTCTAACCTCCAGATGCCAGTAAGCAGTGCCTGTACGGTTATCCCACAATGAGCTTTAACGCTACTTAGTTGTTTCTAGTTACCCACCTCCCAAATGTGCATTATGTATGTTTGTTTAGTTCCCACCAAATTGAAAATCCAAAGGAGCAGATTTCATCCTGAAAAAGTTAGCTGGCCATTGTGATCCTATTCTAAGACTATGTCAATTTAACATCACATACGTCGTGTCAACTCTTTCCCAGTCAGTGCTGCATATTATCCCTTTTTACAAGCAATACAAAAACTGCATAGGTGTAGGTTGTAGAAGATGGTTGCATGCTCTCCTCCGATGTTGAAGATTTCCCAGCAAGGATGTAATAATAAAGCCTGTCTGCTAAGAGAACCAATGTTACTACTTGTTAATTGAAATTAGAAACATTTGTGTTTCACATCTTACTTGGTCTTTTTGCTGTACAGGGATCTGCCTTTTTGAAAAACTACATGCTTCAAATTTAACATTTCTACTCTACAAGTAAAGAATTGAAGTTTCTACAATGGTGCGGACAGCAATTTCAGGTAAATAAAATCTATTTAAAAAAAAATAACATTCCCAGTTTTACACTGGCAACCGTGATGTGCAACTCTATTAAAACCGGAAGTTCTTGTACTCAAAGATTTTGACTGAGTTGCTTGCTTTCTCGCCTGTTTTTTAAACCAATTTTATTCAAGGTTGGCTGCAGCTATATTGTACAAATGATGAGATTCACAAAGCAAATACACTGGCGAACACCGGAGTGCAGGAGGAGCAAGCTAGGCTCCTTTTCCAAGCGATGCAGGCCGAAGGAAAGCGACCAAGGCTGTCAGACGTTCAGGAGTCCACAGAAGAGGCAGCAGTTCGAGCGAACGCGTGTGGAGATACTGGTGAGTTTGCCTGTATTAGGTAACCCCGGTATGCTCCGTAGTCAAACGCTGGCCGCTAGTGACTATTTTTAATACTAAACTAATGCAAGAAGGTTACGTGGGCAATATACTGACTTAAAAGGAAAGCAAGGTTACAACTATTAATACCAAAACAAAAAGGGGGCAATATTGCAGCAAGCTATAAACTCACATTGCCAAAGTAAAGAGGAGGCAATTCTTTGGCAAACATATAAGCCTGCATTGGGAATGTAGCAAGGGAACAACATTGCAGAGAGATTGTAACCAATTTTACCAGAGTGAGGAAGAGGCCATCATTAGGGCACCCACCACCAAGCATTGTCTAAGCCAAAGAAAGGCAAATGTGCTAAAGATACATTGTCAGCAGTTGTTTGATGTGAAAGGGGGAGTGGCAGGAGAGAAGCCTTCCTTGTAAAAAGTAACAAGAGGGAGATGATCATAACCTAAATTGCGCATGGTAAATAAATCAGTGCAACAAACAGCACCAATGTGTACTGTGTTTTCTGTGAGGAGCCGGAGGGCGTCCACACTTCTTTTCCCCATGTATCCTCCTCTTGGGTGGCCAGGGAAAGGCCAATCGCTCTTGGATCCTGAACCTAGGGGTGGCTATGTGAGGGAAGATCACCTGGGTGGAGGAAACGTAAGGAGTGGGGAGAAGTCCTTAGGTGAGACATGGTATCCCCCATTTCCCTTTCATGACACGTCCTCTGTCCCTCAAGCCTTTATAGGCTATTGTCAGTCTTTTCCCTGTTCTTCCCTTAAAACATTCCCCAAGGAACACCACTCCGGTACTGGGACGAGGAAGAGACCAACTAGAGAAACGCATTCTCATTTTATTTACACATACACATACAGACATCAGTTGTGTACTGGGACGAGGAGGAGGTCAGCAAGAGTAATGCAGGACTACCGTTTCACCAGTGAGCGGTCTTGTCCTTTTTGGACCAATCATTGTTGCGGGAACTATTAAAAATAGGAAGCACTGTGGAAATGGAGTCTGCTGTGGAAGTAGGGCTAAGGACTGCTGGGCGAAGATGCAGAGCGTATGCAGCGGGAAGCGGCGCTGGAGGCCGGTGACGGACTGCGAGAGAGAAACCGGCGTGACCCAGCAAAGCAGTCGTAGGAATCCCAAGCTGCAGGAGAAGCATCACTGTGTGAGCGAAGCCACGGAGAGCCGCTGGGAGACTAAGCGAGGCGCTGCACAGGAAAGTGAGAACTTGTGGCGGCAGGAGACATCGCGGGTAAGCCGTAAGATCCGACAGGTGAGTCTATCAAGCAGGGAGGACACTGGGATAGCAGGCGAGCACGCAATGCAAGCAATAAACATTGATTTCAATGAAAGCAAGTATTTCAGTGAATACCGATTTGAGTGAAAGGAAGTTTAAACACTTTTGAATACCGACCTGGGTGAAAGAAAGTTTGTGAAACTTCCTGATACAAGGAACTGTATGCTATGAGAGAACAAGCATTGGCAAATGCTAAGAGAATTCAAGGAACTGTATGATATGAGAAAACAAGCATTGGCAAAAGCCAGGAGAATATGAGAAAATGCAACCAGGGCCTGGTGGCCGACCAAGTCATGATGCCATGTCAAGAGGGTGTGATATTTGTGAATGAATCAAGCGCCACTGTCAAGCTGAAGCAGTGGCCATGTGTTGATGGAAAAGAAGCAAGTAAGGTGTATCGGTTGCATGACATGTAATGGGTGTACTGTGTCGTCTGACAACTGTGCATAGACAGAGTGCCCCTGTATATGGAAAAGCCACTAAAACACCCACAAAGAAGCTTATGTGTAAATTGCAAAGGAACTTTGTGATTTGAAGTCAAGCACCTGAACTACAGGTGTGAACTTGTGAACGGTAACCATATCCTCTGCAAAGGGAAGTGTCCCAAGGGATGGTGTTGTTTTGGAAAAGTTGAAGGAACTGAACTTTTGGGGAGGGGAACCCATGTGCCTTGTGAATTATTTGGAACTTGGGGAAGGGAAAGCTTTATCTAAACAAGGAGGAACCAAGTCTTTTCCCCTAATACTTCTGCCGGTGCAGATTTGGCAATGGGCGTTACAGAGAGGAATTTGGCTGCAGGCATATCACATTCTGGGATTGGAGAATTCAAATGTGTCCTTACTCAGTTGTCGAATGAAGGCAAACCACGAGTGGGAATTGAACACATATTTTCTAAATCAGATTCCTATGGAGTTTTGATACTCCCCAAATCGATCGATTTGTGATAAACTAAAACAAGAAACATCCTATGTATGCTTCAAGAGAGGGTCTGTGCCCAAATTCACACAGAGATGCCCTAAAGGTCTCTTGGAACAACATGTGTGCTTGTCTTTTTTTCCTCTACCTCTAATCCATCAGGCTTATTGAAACTCAGAAGGGCGGTGAACTTCAGTCTGCCGTTCATATCCGCTTGGTGTCCAACCAGATTCTGGTGTTTAGATCTGATAAGCTTCTCATTTCTACAACCAATACATCAGCCAGATCTTCTGAACCTTTTTCGTCAGTACAGTGGCCTAATATTGCATTCCTCCCCATGATCGCTCAACTTGGCAGCGTGGCACCTGGAATCAGGTCAACAGGTAATTGTGGCCCTTCAGAAGAAAACCTTTGAATCATCCAAGTCACTCGCAAGCCTTTCACGCAAGCACAATATGAAAGCAAATGGCTTGGTTTTTGCTTTTGTCACTGGAGCCTAGAAAAAGGGCTGAATCCCTTGTCAGCCTTGTAAGATCAGTTTCGTTCCTTCATATCAGAACTTGCAGGTATGGGAATTCAAAAGATACCTGCAGCCTTGCGCATAATTCTGAGTTCAGAATCCTTCTCTTTTTCCTTGACAAATCCAGTAGTGAAGCCTCATTTTGATGGCCTTTTTCTCATTTATCCTTTTGTCGCACCGACTCCTGCTAAGTGGGATATTAATGTGGTTCTTCACACGATATCTAAGAATTTCTTTGAATCCATGGCCATTACCGATATTATATTGTTTTCTTGGAAGGTTGCATTTCTTGTCATTTGACCTTCTGCAAGAAGAGTCCGTGAATTACAGGCTCTTGGCGCTGATGAATCTTTCACAATTTTTCATTGGGACAAAGTTTTCCTTCAAACTCATCCAGCATTTTACCAAAGGTTATAACGTAATTTCAGATCTCACCAAGATATGTCCATACCGGTGTTCTTTCCGGCACAATCTTCTGACTCAGATAGAGTTCTCCATAACTTAGACTTTTGGAAGGTGCTCAAATTCTGTCTTTACAGAACAAGAAATTCATCACATCCTCAAGTCTTTTTGTCACGTTGGCAATTCCAAGAAAAGCGCACAGGCATCTAAGACCACCATCTTCAGGTGGATAGTTTCCTGCGTCTCCGGGGCTTACTATGTTAAGGGTCTCCAGCACACCAGGAAGGTTTTCATGCACACCTAGTGAGAGCCAAAGCGCCCTCAGTTGCATTCCAGAAATAACATCCCCTGGGGGTCCATTGCAAATGCAGCCACTTGGGGTACCAAGTCTGGTTTTTGTAAACACTACTGCTTGGACTAGTTGCACAGCTGGTGCTCAATAAGAAAGGCAGTTCTCAAAAACCCATTTTATATGATATAAAATGAGGACCATCCAACCATTAAACCTGTCCATGTGCTTTGAATCTCCTCGAACGATGGAGGAAAGGGAACAGGACATGGGAGTAAGAAAATGTTACTCACTGTAGTGACCCTAATCCAGGGTCCCTTTTCCTTCGTCTGCCTTTCCCTCTTAAAATATCCTCTATTTGCTAGAAGATCACTGACCTTGGTGCTCGGAAAAGGACTGAAGGACGAGGCTCGGGGGCACTGGAAGACAAGGCTAAGGCTGCACACGCGCCTGGCCTGGCAAATCAATAACATAGGACTACCTTTTGTTGGTGCTACAAAAGAAATGCTTCGTTCCTGTCCCAAAGGACAAAATTGTCCCATAAGTATAGAGGAAAGGGAACTCTGGACTCGGAGTATGTTAGACTCTACAGTGAGTAACTTTTTCTTAACAATTGTGAAGAACAACAAAGCTGGTGCAAGAGAAAACAGTGAAATAAGATTAGTAAGATATTAGGTAGCCAAGGAATTAATGGATTTGTAAGTAATGCATAATATGTGAAATTGAAACCTTTGCGGTAGGCAGTCTATGAAGCTGATTGAGGGCCCACATCCAGGCTTGCGTCTCTGGTGTATCTAACAACACGGCTAAAATATTTAAAATCTGCAAGGAACTAGCCAACCCTTCCGCAGTCCCCACCTCACCTCTTCCCTCCCAGGCCCTCTGCAATGCACTGCAAAAGCTCATGACATCCTGAGCACACTTGCTTCTCTTGCCCCCTTCGATTCCCCGACCCTCCTGCAACCTATGGCGTCCCATCCCCCCTTTGCCTTTCTTTCCTCCTTCTCTCCTATCACATCCAACAAGGTCTTTAGTCATCCACTCTATGAAGGTCTCCTCCAAACAGGTCTCTCCCCTGTTCTTCCAGAACTATTAAGGACAGCATTGGCTCTCTTGCCCCTGCACTTGCTGATTTCTGCAATCACTCTTTTGCTACTGGGTCTTTCCCCTCTTCCCTTAAGCACTCTCTTGTGCACCCCTCCTGAAAAAAACCTTCTGCCGACCCATCCTGTCCGGCTAACTACCGCCCCATCTCTATCACCCCCTTCCTTGGGAAACTCTTGGAGAAGCTGGTCTTCCCACAACTGACCCAGCAAACTGAGCTTGTTGGTTGCCTACAAGACCATCAATATGGATTCCGACCATCCAGAGGCACGGAAACCGCTCTTCTGAACACCTGAAATGAACTGCTCGCATCGCTTGATTCTAACTCTCCTGCCGTTCTCATTCTACTTGATCTCTCCTCTGCATTTGACATGGTCAACCACTCTATTCTCATAAAACGGCTCCACGATACCCTCAGAGCGGGCACTGAACTGGTTGACGACCTTCTTAATGACCCTCCCTCCCAGGTTATCTTGGGCTCTTTCTCCTCTCCCACCTCTATCTCCACCTGTGGCGTTCCCCATGGCTCCAGCCTTTCTCCCTGGCTCTTTAACATCTATCTTGCCCTGCTTGTACACCTAATTTCCACCTACTCCCCTCACTTCCAGCGTTATGCCGATGACACACAACTCTTCTTCAAACTTCTCTCCGATCCTCTCCTTACCTCCTCTGTCATTCCTGACTGACTATCTGCCATCCAGTCCTGGTGTGCCTCCAATGATCTCTGCCTCAATGCCAGCAAGACTTAGATCCTTCCCATTGGGACTCCTGCTCCCTCTTTCTTCCCCTCACTCTGACCACCCTCTGTGGGTTCTCCTCCCTCTCCTTCATCTGAAGCCACAAACCTTGGAATCATCTTCAACTCCTCTCTTTATTTCCTTCCTTCCTCACATCCAGGATCTTGCCAAGAAGGCCCACTTTCAACTCTACCTCTTCAAAGGAATCCTTCCTTTCTTCACTTTTCCCCAGAAGCTCAATGTCTCTAGAGTTCTGGTACTTCCTAGGCTTGACTACTGCAATAGCCTCTTCCTTAATCTACCCTCTTCCTCCCCTCCAGCTAATCCAGAATAAGGCTGCAAGACTCATCAATGGCCTCAAGCACAGGGGCTGCATATCTCCAGCCCTAAAAACTCTCCACTGGCTCCCAGTTGCTGCAAGGATTAAATTCAAATCCCTCTGCATCATCCATAAAGCTGTCTGGGGCCGGGAACCACGATATCTCAACTGGCTCACTAAATACACTCCCTCCAGATCTTCACATTCCTCCGGCACCAAATCTCTGTGTGTCAAGCGATTCGCTAAATAGCGAGCTGGTGGACGATCTTTCTCCGGAAGCTCCTCAAGACTTTCCTTTTCACCCCCTCTTTTGTTAAACCTCATAGTCGCTGAGATTGGTGAACAGGGCCCTTATGTGTACACCTCGGTCCTGGCCTCCCACCCCCAATCGCCTTCAGCTTCTGTCCACTCCTAGCACTTGCTTTATGCACACACTGGCCTGTGCTATCACAGGCCTGCAATTATTTGACTGTTGACCACTCCCACCAAGTGATCTCTGCCAGTCACTTAACAGTTTGCGACTTACTCGTCAGCATTTCCCTCCTTAATTACTTCTAGCACTTCCTCCTCTCCCCCTCCCTTACCCCCCTCTCTTGCTGCACTTACGCGCTCTGAATGGTCACAAGGCCTAGTAGGACAGCCTCTCTCTTTCATTGTTAGATTTGCCTTTCATTCCCATGTTCCCACTTTGTTGCTCTGTGCGCGCTTTGAAACACAATTTACTTGGTGTATAAGCGCCTTATAAATGCACAATAAATAAAATAAAGATGATTAGTTAAGACTGAACAGAAAACAAACAGAACATTTAATATGTTGGAAAGGAAGTAACGCATATTTAGGAACGCCAGAAAACTGAGAACATCATTAGTGAAGATACAAAAGTACCAGCAATTTCAATCAAAAATTTAGTAGCAGAACATGTGAGTGAATGTCAGATTTCCGATTGTTAAATGATGACAACAAGAAAAAGTAACAAATACAATTTTGTTTATAAAAAGATAAGTAAAAGCAATGTGTTCCACATGTTAAACCCAGCGGTAAAAAGGCTTCTAGCTTAGTGCGCAAGAATAAAGGAGTGTGGGAGCCCCTCTACTGAGAACTAACATGGGTCAAATACCCTGTTCTATGGAATTTCTTCCACTCAGGAGGGTCTACAACCACGTCTTTAGTGCACAAGTAGTACAGATATGTTTAGTTACCTGAAAACTGTTTATCACACTATGCTCATGATTACTATAATCCACAACAGGAGAAGGTGGTGAATCCTACATACAAATTAACCAATAGGAAACCAGGAAGCTGTTAGGACAGTTTTTCTGACGTCCAACTGAGGGCTTAGTAAAACCATGCTACTGAGACAGTACAAGACTCCACTCTTAGTATAAGGCCGTACCACCTGAGTATATGGATAGCGTAGACAGAGCAGCCAGGCTTATTTTAGGAGGGAAGAGAGGGCTGTAGAATCAGTAAGAAGAAATTATAGTACACGTATGGTCCAAAGAAACACTGAAACACGATGTATTCTAAAAAGAAAGGCTTTATTTAAATACAAGTAGGCCAATTGGGTAAATAAGTACTATCACATTATATAACCACAATAAAAAAGACACAACACTATGCTTTAAAGTACACAGACCAAAGCATAGACCCTGTTCAGAAAGTGAACAGTATTTTTAGGTAAGTCACACTTTCTCAAACACATTTAGAATAGGCCACACCTATTCATGGGGAGTAAAACCGTTAGTTACTTTCAGATTACTTTGCAGTAAATCCAGGGTAGTAGACCCTGTCAGTTATGCAGTGACACTCAGTTACGCAATCACATAATCAACCAACCCTGTTACCAGGATACGTTATTGAATAGTGGAACACAGATTCAAGGAACAATATCTACCTATTACTATTTTGAGAATAACACAGTTATTCAAGGTGAGTAAGAATTTTTGGTGTCATATTCAATTACAGTTGCTTTTTAGCTCAGTGGAACACAGTCTAAGATAAGCAAGAACTCTTTACACTAATTTAGGATGCACCAGGCAAACCAAGTTCAGCTACACCTAAAGAACACTTTTCAAGAATGCCACACAACTGTTCTAGGCAGGTAAAACCTAATGTAATATACTATTACAGGTGCTTTTCAAATCAGTGGAACACAGATTGAGGTAAGCAGTAACTCTTTAACTTATTTTAGGATGACACACAGCTAACTCAAGGTAAGTAAAACCTATATACGTTTTAAAGGAGCTATCAACAACTAAAAGGTTTGTATATACCCAAGACTGTTTTAGCATCTGTATAAAGCGGACCAGGGAAAGCAAAACCCAATATTAGACTTTATGAATGACTCAATGTTATTATAGGTAGGTAAAACATAAGGCACACATATTGTAAACAGTGTATACAGCAAGTTAGGAGAAGCACGACCCAGTTACGGAACCTATACACCTATTCTCTGAAATAAATAAATAGTGAAGCCAACAGCATTACTTTTGGGAAAGAGGCACAACCAATTCACAGGGGAGTACATAAACCTTATATATACTTTTCGCACTGTTGTGAAGCCCTGTGTGGAAGGGCTGCTTTGCGGCTGTTGCACTCCCTTTTTGGAATTGCCGTATTTGGACTTTTTATTTAATTGAGCGCCTATGACATCTTGTGCTTTGCACTGACTGAACAACGGTGACCGGAATCCCCCTTGTCTGCATTCAGCATTCAGCTGTACCGACTCCGCCCAGCTAAGACCTTTCTATGAGGGAATCGCATGTTTTGTGCAAACGGCGCTGCTAACCCGAAATCCCAGCATTCTTTGCAAGCCCCACCCTCGCACACCTGACCCAGACTTCATCAAAAAGCCCAGGGCCCGTACCATTGCACGCGCCCTGTTGTGAAGCCCTGTGTGGAAGGGCTGTTTTGCGGCTGTTGTGCGGTGGGTGTAGGCGTGGGACTTAGTCGTTTATCCAACTCACTTTATAGTCATTTAGTGCAGGAAGTGAGCAGAAGCGAGATCTGCTGTTGGGCTGTTCGGTGTGGCTGTATTAGGCACAGTGATCTCTAATCACTAAATCTATGCTTTAAATGGTAAACCTTGCATAGGATTGTGCTCTTATTTGCTTGAAATGAAATTGGTAGATCTTGGTATGTGGTAATAGCATGAACATTGTTAAAGCATTTGTTACAGAGCAAAGGTGTGCTGTGTTTAGATTGTTCATTCGCCATCTACAAGCATATTTGAATTATGGTCGGGAGCCTGCGAAGCGGTAAATGCCTGATCAGCAAACGGGTCAATTCCAGTTTGGATCTCTCTGCCCCAATCCAATTCCATGTCTCAGATGAGAGAGTGCTTCGAATGATGTTAGTTACTTGCCAATTACTGAATCTGTAAGTAATATGGGCCATTCCATGGATTTAGAAACAGTTCTCCATGCCCAACAATCTTTGGCGGTTGCACTCAATAGCGATCTCAGTTTTGTACAACGTGATCTTTCACCATTTAGTTATCATCAATTGGAGCAGCCAGTTGACTATATGGGATATAAAACTCCTTTTTCAAGTGATGTATCCCGTAAATCTGTGGTTCAAGGAAGCCAGTTTGTTCAGGGCTATCATCAGCTTAAAGCCCAGGATGCTTGCAATTCTGAAGTCTCCATTCTCTCACCTGTTGTTGAGGCTGAATGGAGCAAACTTTGTTGTGGTCCCCTGACTCGGCCATCGCCCATGTCGGCCCTACTCTTAGAAGGGAAGGAAATGTGTGGGTATACGCCGCAGGTGCAAGCTCACGGTCTCCCTTCCGTGGCATATGACCATGACTCAATACAGCCCCGCTATAATTCAACCAGTTCCCCAAATGGTCCGCAAGTTTTATTTACAGCAAGTACGGCTAACCATAATGAGGGGTTGTCCCCACCAGCCTTACGGTTGCTTCCCATCAATCTCATTAGTGGCGATAAAGATGAAAGCAAATTATTAGGACCTCAAACAGGTAATAGTGATTTTGCTGAGTTTCCGGTAATGTCAAGGGTGATAAATTTGCTTGATAAAGGGCATGAGAGGATGCATGGCTCTATCGACTACATGTTGCATCTCATTGTGGAACAAAATGTGCGGATGAGTAAAATCGAGGGCTACATGTTGGAGCAGATGAGCTCTGAGGTTAACAAGGCCTTCCAGGCAAATGTTCCTATTCCAACTGAGCTCACAGGGACAAATGTAGCTACTCAAACCCTGGAGATGGGATTAATACTGAATACTGCATTGGGAACATATGCAGAAGCAGTTGCCGCAGGCCCTATAGAGATTGGTAGGCATAAAGAGAGTGATCTGCACCTGTTAAATGAGGTTGTAAACTTAAGTGCTTTGAAGTTGGACTCATTCATTGAAATTAGATGATATCTTTAGGTTTCTTATGACAGAGTTACGAGCTACTAATAAAACACTTGGTACAATTCCACCTCAAACTTGTTCACCTCTACCTAATAATGCCCAATCTTGCAACAATCCTAGCAGTCCGTCCCTACTCCTTGAAGTTTTGGAATAAATCAATAAAGCTGAAGGTTTCCCCATAGCTTGTAAGACTTCAGGTGATCTAACTTTAGAGAAAGAGCCCGATCTTAGATTATATTCTCGCAACTTGAACAGCAACATGCCGAGCAATAAAAAGAGCCCATTTAGCACCTTCCGAAAAAATTTTAGACACGAAGGCTCTCCAAAAAAAAAAAAAGATTGTCATCAAAAAACCTAATGATATCAGGACAAACAGATAGTCCTGATGTTGCCGAAATCACTAGTGACCAACATATAGATCTAGAACAACTGGACTCTGAGTAAAAGAAAAAGCTAAATGTAGCCAAACAAGATGTGGCTTGGCCAACGAGAAATAATCGGAAAAAACAAAAGAACAAAAAAAGTTTGCAGATTTTAACAGCCCAGAACGCTGAAGTTCAAAAGGTTTCGCAAAAAAAAAGTCGATGACCGAGCTTCAGGTTGGTCGCCCCTCGAGGTGCAAGCAGCGCTAGAAAAAAACACAAAGCATACTCTGCCAGTTTTTTCCAATTACTGTATGGAAGAAAACTGGTAATTGTGCTAAATCACACTCCTCGACAGAGAGTTCCGTAAAGACTGAAGTGGGCGACTCAATTCCCAATGGTTGCAACATAGGTTTGCCTGTTGGCAGAAATGTTAGTTCACCTGCAGCGGTAGGCACTCTGTCAACTCACCAAAAAAAACTCCTGAGGTATGCCGACAAGAGATCCCCTCTGAAGAGGTGAGAAATGACCCCCAAGCCACAGGTATAGATATGGTTAATGAGTTACCCTCATTAACCTCATTATCCAGTTAATAGGAGTGCGGATAATATGTTAAACGGCGTTGTTCCAACCGGGACGTTACATATCTTAGGGTGGATAAGTGGCCCTGTAAAAAATGGCCAAAAAAGAATTAACCGCTTCTTTTTGTTTAGCTCCTTTAAGAATTGTCCCCAATTAAGGACTTTTATTTCTGATGATATTGAGTGGATAAGACTCTCTAACCAGAACAAACACTGTATGATCTGTGGAACACATTCTTTGAACATCTTAAACCTAATTTGGTCGCAGAGACTAGCCTTGCAGGAGTAGTGTCTCTCTATACGGTTTGTTTGATTCAATGATGGAGGCAGAAGCATACATAGATACCCCCCCCCCCGACTCCTCCTGGGCAAGCCATGCCTTTACCTTCTGAAATGGCACAACTAGGGCCACTAACTTCAGTTATTATGCCACAGTTAGTTGCCTTAGCCGGTAACTCTGCTAATATGGCTTGGTTAGCTCCTCTGTTGTTTACAATTGCAGCAATAGCCACATCTACAAAACCGACGTAGCAAGATTCATTAAGATTTACCTCTTGGAACTGCTGCGGATATGGAAATCTAAAGGCATGGATAAACTCTTGTAAGAAGGCAGATAGTCCTGACGTATTGTTCATTCAGGAAACAATGTCAAAAAACCCTATTTATGTGGATGGTTTTGAAACAAGTTGCTGCCATGGGGGCAAGAGGGAGACCTTCAGGAGGGTGTGCTATTTTATTGAACATTTCTGCGCATATAAAATCGAAAGTGTTTTGGATGGAGAAGAATATTCTGGCCGTTGAATATCAACTTTTGAAAGTACCTCAAATGGTGTTCTTGGTGGTATGCATTTACTTCAATCATCTTAAATTCACACTCAACTAATACTTTGATGCGCTTGATTTGGTCTTCGAAGCTGCTGCAATTGCCAACCCAGACTATTCATCATAATTGGTTGTGATTTTAATGCTTTATGTCTTGCTAGAGCTGACACACATACTTTACCTTTTTTGAAGAATTGCCTCTCCACCCCCCTATCTAGAGGAAGGTCATGGACTCGATATCTTGAAAATTGGCGCTGTTATTTGGTCAATTTCTGCTCTGATATGGCGCCAATAACTTGGACACAGGGGAATGCCTCTTCCTGTATCGACTACTTTTTCGTCTCAAGTAACGTTTAACCAATGGTTAAACTTGTCTTGGAAGCTCCTGTGACATATAGTGATCACTTGCCTATTAGTTTAGTGGTGTCTGTTTGTAATGCATTACTTGAAGTTAAATCAGAAGCTGCTTTGACGCAGATGCACAGGTCATCTGTTTCGGTCCATTGGTCCCCTAAATTATGTAGAAGCCTGTGTTATTTAGTCAACAGAGACTTGAAGCGTAGTGATGACATCGACTGCTCTATTTATGAGCGTGAATATTGGAATGCAAACTTAATGAGAACACATGTGAAAGCTCTGACGCTGGCTGCACAGAAAAAGGTATTTGAACATAACAAACCGTTTAATTCTGAGATTGCGAGTTACAAAACCATTAAGAACAAGTTGTTAAGATCGTTAAAAAAAAGCCTGGCTCACACCTGAAGATTATAATGTTAGAAAACTTCTAATCTTGAGGAACTACAGGTGCAAGCTTAAGGTGATCAAACATTGATTACATTTTGCCCAAAACCAGAACATTTTTGCTTTAATTTGCAAACGTGATGTTCGCAATATTTGGGATATGTTAAAAGAGTCGAATAAATACAGTGATATGTGTATGACATCTGTAATCACTGCGGAGGTCTGGGAAACCTTCATATACTCTAAATTTAGGCTATCAACGTCTTTTCTGTTGTCCAATCATAAGCTGTTAAATTCCACACATAATAACGATATAACCTTTTCTATAGAGGACATCGAATGGGCAATTGGTCAATCTAAAAATTCAAAGGCAGTGGGACCCGATGGGATGCCACCCTGTATTTTTAAATCGGACCAGAAATTTTGGGCAGTAGTTTTGCATGCGAAATTCAAATATATTCTACGTACTGCAGATATACCTCTTGGGGTAACGCGTTAATCATTCCTTTATACAAAAAAGGGCAACCTGGTGATCCTAAGAGTTATCCGCCTATTGCGCTGATGGACTCAGCAGCTAAAATAGTTGCCATTCTGCTATTAAAACAACTAGAGAGTCATACTGATATTAATAATATTTTTGCGAAAGCGCAAGTAGGGTTTCGAAAAAACATGAGCACTTCGCTGAATGCAGTGGTACCATTTGGTGTCCCCTTCGAATATCACTGTTACTGGCCCCATATATATAGCCGCTTTAGATCTTTCATGTGCCTTTGATGCTGTGATAAGAAATCTACTATGGGCCAAATTATTGAAAATGGGATTTCCAAGAAGTTTGGTGCACCTAATTGCTCTTCTCCACCCCAACACCTCCTTTCAAGTCCGAGTAAATCGTGAGGGTGCAGTGACAGGGACTATTTCTACCTCGACGGGAGTGAAGCAGGGGTGCAATCTGGCAGTAACGCTTTTTAATCTCTATATAGTGGATATAGATGAGCTCTCGGTAGAGGCAGGAATGTTTGCTGCACGTTTCGGTTCTATCCTTTTGGATTGGCTCTGCTTCTCAGATGAAATCATTTTAATAGATAGAACTGCGTCAGTTATGCATTTAAAATTGAACGTCTTCCAAAGATTTGCCGTAGATCATAATCTACAAGCCAATTCCAATAAATCCAATGCTATGGTTTTTGCCAACTCAAAGCAAATCAAGACTTATAAATGGGACTTAGATGGATCTATTATCCCTAATGCAAAAACTATGCAGTGTTTAGGGTATCAGCTGACCCTATCTAATACATAAAAAAAAGTGGTTGAAGGAGCTGAAAGATAAATCTCGCCCATTACTCTCTCAAATAAGAATTGTCCATGGCAAATACTGTACATTTTCTCTCAAACCGTTGATAGACTTTTACTTGCTTAAAGTTGAACCAATCCTACTATATGGCTTGGATTTATGTTTAATGAATTTGGATGATGCTTTGATAGGCTACAGGGCCTGTTATGGAAAATAATTTTGGGTCTAGCGATGGCCTTGCCCAATTCGATACTGTGGCATGAACTTAGTTTAAATTCTCTATCAACAATAGCAACATGGCGTAAACTATCAACATATGCTAGAATGCTAGTACCAGTTAAGAACTCACTATATCATCATCTGAATGTTCTTTTATATAATGGTAATGTAAAATCAATAATGACATTCTCTGATCAAATGAACAAGTGCTTGTGGGTATCAATGCATCCTCTGAGGATCTGATGTTGGGCCTTCCAAATGTTACGAGAAAGCTATTTGATTTAGATTGGATCCAGACCATTGACACTAACAACACGTATAAAACCTACAGTGGTCATGCATTCTTTGAGATCGAAAGACAATTTCTGCCAGGATATATTCTGAAATGTCCTTGTCTGAAAATTAGAAAATTTTATATGAGATTTAAATGAAATCAATTGCCTACGTTGGAACGTGTACACCATAAGCTCTGTGATGTAGAATCTAGTTTTCCTTACTGTCGTTTTTGTCAAGTACAAGAGCAAAAAGAATCCTTAAAACATCTGGTTGTGTATTGTTCGAAACTTGACCCACTAAGACAAGGCAGTTTGGGCGAATTCTGCCCTGTGTCTTCGGAAATAGCATGCAAATGTTTTTGGTTTAGAGCAATGACTAAACTTACTATAGCATTGGCTAAATTTTTATTTCAACTAGAAAATGTATTGGTCCAGCGTAATGTAGTGACTGATGCTGAGATCTAAATCATGAGTTTCTTTTGTTTAACTGTGAAATGTTTTATGAAAGATACTCACATATGTGATCGTTCGTGTTACAACGTTTGAGTAATTACAACTATTTTGATTGTTTTTAATGTTTGTAAAGGTTCTTTGTTGAACCATAAATGCACATTTTTATAAATATAAAAAAATAAAATATATATATACTTTTCAGAATGGCACAACACACATTCAAGGTAAGTAAGAACTTTTGTAACTGCCCACACTGAGAGTTGCAGTTACCAACTAACTCTTTTACAAGTAAGTACTTTTAAACACTTGTTATTCTTTTCAAGACCAAGTCCTTTACTTATCCAGTCCTTCCCTAGTCTATTGCATGAGTTCACTCAGAGACAGAAGCGGGGCCCTTGTGGTCCCAGTGGTCTAGGGGCCAGCTATAGGCAGGGTAACATACGGTTCTGTTGCAGGCAGAAGTCAGAGTTCCTGTGGAAGACTGTTCAAACAAGTAAGTAGTTCACTTTAAAGTTAGTTAGGGTCCAGGGACTTCTGAGAGGACACCCTAGGAGGATTCCAGCAATGGGCCTGGGTGAACTGGATGAGGAAACACCCAATTACAGAAAACACCCCAAAAGCTTTACAGAAATCATACAGGATTAAGGTACGTAAATACCCCAGCCAACACAGTACCTCAGCAGAGCAGAAACATTGCAGCAGGAAGACTTCAGGATCTGCAGCCAAAAAACCTGGTCAGTGGATTCCTTTGTCATGAAGACGCTAGACAGGACTTTGGAAGGGATTTTGAAGCAGGATCAACAGAGAAGGCTCCAGGCAAGAGTTTCCTTGCAGCTGGATGTGGCTCTGTGGCTTTGCTGCCCTTTTCAGGAGCCAGAAGAGGACTGAATATCGCTGGTCGGATTATCATTGTTTGGAAGGTCCAGCACTCTAATGAAGGTACTTGTATGACTCAAATTGTGTCTATGGAGTTCCAGCAGGATTCCTCTCGTTTCGCACAATGGCTTGAGGTCCCAGGGAATTGGGGTATTGCAGCCCCGCAAGGTCACAGCATGACGTAGGATGGCTCAAAATGCAGGTCTTCTTGAGTCTATTGGGTCTCATCAGGCTCTTAGTCAGGGTTGTCGTTTCCAGAGTCCCCAGGTCACTTGGAAGGAAGGGTAACAGCAGTCTCTGGTTACACAGCAGGCTCTCCGGTTGCAGGAAATCGTCTGAGCCGCATTTTCTTCATCTTCCTCTTCGGATTTTGTTCCAGTGGTCAACTTGTCAGCAGCTTCCAGGTTCAGAATTTTATGCAGGAGCCTAGCCAATCAAATGGACTTGCAACATTCAAACTTGGGGGGTGGGGGTTGGCAGTCCTTTCAGGACAACAAGCCTCCAAGTTTGAACTGGATTCTCGCAGTTAGGCAGGAAGACAAAGGGGTGCAAAGTTTTGGACTCCTCCCTCGCTTCCTGCCTTCACAGACACTCTGGAACCTGGGCGGGTTTGACAGGGGTCTCCCGCTGAAGATAAAATTGACACAAAGGATTTTCCTGCCCTGGAGGTCAGGGGACGGAGCCAGAAAGGACAAGGAGGAATAAAATGGCGAAAAAAGAAAACTGGGCCATTTTGGTAAAATGGTCACCCTTGGGTGCCTTTACTGCAGCTGTGAAAACAGCCCACGGTAAAGGTGCACCGAATTGGGCAAAAGGTTCACTGCCACCAGCTATGAAAGGTAAGCTTGTCCCTGTAACAGAAATGTCAGAAATGTTACAGTTAAAAGGAGAAAGGGGTTACATTGCATCTCCCCAGCACTCTACATAAGGTGGGGTGTGCTGGTTTCACCTAACAAAATGTAAAGGGATCCAAAGATTCTTTCGGTTAGCCAGAGAAAGTTAAAGGGGAGCCGAAAGGGCAACCGTGCAACAATAAAAAGGTATATACAAAAATTGCTCAAAGAGGATAAAATAAAAAAAAGACACTAAGGAGAGTCTGGAAAATGGCACCCATAAAAAGAGTAAAAGATTCTGTGATTGTGGAAAAAGGTTCACAATCACTGAGGTATAGGGACAAATAATCCACCAGTAAAGCAAACGCTTCTGGGGTTCACACAGGTCAGGAAGATTTATCATTGCTATGAAAATCTTACCTAACAGAAGCAAAGGCAGAGATATGGTGTATATATATATATATATATATATATATATATATATATATATATAGATTTTTTGTATTTGGTTTAATCAAACCTTTACAAAATTACTTTTAAATGTTTATACGTAGCAGATATGGGGGAGAGATATGATGATATAAATAAATGTCCACCAAAAATTGGGGGGTGTCACATTAGCTGGCTGTCCTATTCAGACGATACTTTGTTGATGGACAGAACGCCGGTTAGTCTGCAGAGGTCATTGGACGAACTTCCAAGGTATGCGGCAGAAAACAACCTAAAGATAAATGCGAAAATAATGATCTTTGGGGGAAGTAATGGTAAGCGTAAGAAATCGAAATATCAATGGAAAATGGACACACAGACCATTGAGATAGTAGAGGCAGACCCATATTTGGGCATGCCAATCTGTGAAAAACCTACCCTCAAATATTATTATGAGATGATGGCAAATAAAGTCTCTAGGAAATGGAACATGATCAGATCATATATTTCTACTAAGGGTGGTTACTCAGTTGAAGGCCTACTAGAAATTTACAAGAGTTGTATTGTTCCTGGTGCCTTGTATGCCCTGGTATCTTTAACATCTAGATTTTTGGCGGATCAGGACAAAGTAGAAGGAAAATTGTGGAGACCTGCATTGAGAGTACCCCTTTCGCTGCAATTAGATGTGAATTGGGCCTTACTTCTCTCACCACATTGTGGAAGATTAATTGCTGCAAGCTTTTTATTAGAATGCTATCACTAAAGGAAGATAGTTTGCTGAAAATGGTTGGAAGCTATATGATTAAGACGAATAAAAATAAATTTTTCATGAAAGACCTATTACGCACCTAAATTAGCTTCCTAAAATATATTAATCTTAAGCTCCCTAGAGCAGTTGTCGAGACAGTCCACCTTTTTAAAATTTTGAAAAGGAAAGCAATACAGTGGGACGTGCAAAAATCTGGATTCCCTTGGAAATAGGAAACGGTTTATGGAATATAGATTACAAGGATTAGAAGCCTCTAAACCCAGAAGCTATCTTTTTAAAGTTGCAAATATGGAACTGTCCATACTAAGATTCAATCTTCTTCCATGTTTTGAGTATGTGGGAGGCTGGACAGGTATACCAAGAGAGAAAAGAGTCTGAAGGTTGTGTGAAGATAAGGTGGAAACTATTAGACACCTGCTGACGAATTGCGAAAAATTATCCGAGTTATATTATAGGGGGTATAAGGATCTGACTTGGGATTTATAATAATTCAGTTCTGGTCAAGTATCTACATGGCTTCTTCTCTGATGTATGTTGATGCGGCCTATTGAATGCCTCAATGCATTTTAATGTCTTTTAATGCCTTCATTGCTTTAGGGTCAGTATATTTGTATGCAATTGACTTACAGGCTATATAAGATGAATTTGCACAAGATTTGCATAAAATTGTTTTAGATAGATTCATATTGTATATATGTTTTTAAAAATCTAATGTATTTGTAAAGAATGAATTTGTATAAGTGCTTAAGGTTTTTACTAACCAATTACACTAGAAATAAACACAATTAAAATTTAAATCTCAGAGTAAAAACAAAAAGCAGCACAGAAATTAGAATAACAAGGATAAGGAGAAAGAAGCATAAATACAATATTTCCTCTTACTATTCACATTACTAACCATGTTAAAAAGAAAAAAGAAGAAAAAAGACAAGCAGAACCCAGAAAATAGAATCAATTTCCCACCCAATGGGCAATAGTTCTTTGTTCTCGTACAGTCCAGAACAGTTCATAGCATATATAAATTGTTAATCCTGGCAATTCAGGCAGAGTTGTAGTTCATTCAATTACCCAATATGACCACGTTAATCAGTCCATTATTATGTTCTACTCCATCTTAATAGCCCTAAGAAAACCTGAGAGTTCTAGTCCTTCCCGGACACTTTAAATGTTAAGATACCGTTTCCATAATATATCAGAGGAGCAAGAAAAATGATAGTCGTCCAAAGATCTTAAATAGGCATTCCTTAGATCTTTCAGTGTTTCACACTCCAAAACAAGATGTATCACGGACTCGGGCATAGAATGACAAAACCTGGACTCCGATTCTTCAGGAGGTATTTGTTTCCTTCTTAACAATATATCTTTGGTTGACCGGATATTCCATCTCAACCTCAGCAATGGCTCCTGATAGCCTTGGTTTATATATGGAAATATAGCAGTGCACAAATGGAGAGGGAAACCGGCATAGGATCCTTGTCCCAAAAGCAGATCTGTCCATCCTACTTAATACAGCCTGATCCGACACCTTGTGCCCACGTGCCTCTCGTCCCAGTTCTCAGGCGATGCAGTCTGCTGTTAATATTGACATTGAGCTGGGAAACTGGGTGTACCTTTGCCCTGTAAAGAGCCTGCCCTACAGCCTTATTGGCTTCCCTATACATGCAAAACATTTGGCTTTCCCTTTGTCACCTCCCCTAACATGACTGCGGTTTCCTCATCATCTGTTATCAGGCCTATGGCTTTGCTGTCTTAATGGCTTGTGTATGTTCACATCTCATAAAGAAATAAAGTACTATCAACTTCGACACTTGTTACAGGAGAGCTGAGAGAGAGCAATGTTCGAGTTAGATTTTGAAAGGTGTTGCATAATGTAAAAAGTCTTTGTGGGCATTGTGCAATTTGGTGGTTGATGAAACTGTAATATTATGATACAATTAATTTCAAACTTTAACATATAAAAAACCACATTTTAACAGATGTGACGTTTCAGTGCAAATATACAGATACTAATTGGATTCCCATTCTTTCTATAGAATCAAAGGATTATAACAAAGACCAACATTGGTGCAGTTCACCGTCAAATGGTTCACCTTCAAGTAATGGTATGTATATATCATTTGAAACAATCAACATTCTCTCACAGGGGGAGGGTTCAAATACTGTGTAGGACTCGTATAACATTTGATAAGGGAATGTCCACACACATATTTGATATAAATCACAAAGGGGCCAGTACCATAGCCTTCTATGTGATATTGGCCCTGGAGGGTGGTATACTTGTATACCCCAGGACTGCCTAGTGTCCCTTGCCTTCTATGTAAGGTAATAAAGCAGGGAAGGAAATCTGGCGGGCCCCAATTGAAAACCTTCACTCGCGGATGGAGCTCTAGGATCTGTGAATATGAACAGCAAACTCAGTGTGAGGACAGAGAGAGCAAGCAGTTTGTAGAGCAAATTACTGAGGAATAATCTCACCTGATTATCTCACTATTGCTAAACATACGCCAAATGTTAAGTTTAGTGTTCCATTGGGTAGGCAGGTACTTGCAGTATGAAATCTCTTTCGGTAACCAAATGCTTGCTTGTCAAAACGTCAGAAGTTAAGTCAAAGTTTGCAAGTGGCTGATTCTTCAGCAATGGTTCCGGTTGTGACCACCAAGTGTCGCAGGCAGATGGAAGACCCACTGGACAAAGTGGTGAACCAGAGGAATGGCAAATTGGATGCTACAGTATGGTTCAGCTGAGATGATTGCGATCAGTACAGTTTCAGTACTAGAAAATGCAGTCCGTGCCCAGTGGTTGCAGTTTAGTTAAGAAATGTACCCATTAGAGTTCCAACAATACTTGTAATGTTTTTGAATTTTGTAATGATAGTCCTTGAGCTGCATCCTCGTACAGGTCCAGTATTTTCGGATGGTCTTTTCTTCTGCAGCAGTACAGGGACAAGCTCAAGTAATCATCCAGAAACTGGATCTTTGAGGATTTGAACTCAGTTGTGCCTGTTAGGCACAAATCTGTTAGTTCCCTCTGGTCTCTTTAGAAGTCCAGAGTCAGTAGGCACTGGCAAAGCTTTGCTGTCAGACAAATTTTTAGGAGCGATTTCTTTTTCTACTTTTCCTGCCATAGATTTCTATGGGACCCCATAAGTTTTGCTTGTTTTGGACCCTGTCCTGTCCCGCTTTACTCTCCTTGTCTGTTTGGCTCATATAGGGAAACTGCGTGTCCCTAAGACTGTCAGTACTGAAAGACTATGTGCCTCATTACGGGTCCGGCAGTAAATGTGCCAGTGCTACAAGTAGATAGCTGACAGCCCTGTAATTATTTACTGGCGCCTGAGTTCCCCGGTAACACCGGGGGATTATAACCCTGGCGGTCATGGGAATGGGGACCACAGAAGCACTGGCACCGTTGTTAACGGTGCCGGTTCTTCCGTGGCGGCTTTGCCTATCGTGGCTGCCGTGCCCGGCAGGTTCAGACCTGTCGGGCACAGCGGCTCTGGCAGTGTTAGGATAGGCATCTCTCTATACATCTCACACTTACAGCCGGCGCTGGATATTTACATGTCATACCTGCCAGCCTTTGTGTTTAATATATACATCACATTTCCTTCTGTCACCTTAGTTACATTAGAACTGCATTGCATGTTGGGAGTTCTAGTGTGCTGAGTGAGAGGAGAAGGTTGACTGAAGGAGGACGGTTGTAAGCCTCCTGCTGGGGGTCGTCTTATCTATGCAACTTAACCTTTCTAATAAAGGTCCTTGTGATAAACCACCAATTGTCAGCAGTCTACCTTGCATCATAACAGACATGCACACCCATAGTTTGCCAGTCCGGAAACAAAGGTCCCGGTAAGCTTAATGGCACTGTTGTTTCTGGACCGGCAAACTTACAATGAGGCCCTATGTCTCTTTATAAATTCGTGTGTGTTTACAATTGCACACATCACCTTGCAGTGAAATGCAGTTAAAATAATTTGTATCCGTATAACCTTTTACATAATGGCGTTTTGGTTACTTTGGCAATATGCCCAAGACAAGCTGATGGCAGCTGTGTGATGTGATTGTTTTCGTGATGTTTTGCATTTACCACAAATGGCTACTAAAGGTGAATAGCACTCTAAAATGGCTGTGCCAAAAGATTGTTCTTGGGCCATATTTTTCTTTGGCCTTCTTCCTGCCTTCTTGGGTCAGGAAATGCCTTATATGGAAATCCCTTTCCCAGGCTTTCACAGGCAAAGGGGCTTTGTGTGTGTGAGCTAGAGGAAAGGGCTGGGACTGTCTCGTCCCAAAGTACAACCCCTGGTGCCTGAAACTGTTGGTGTGCAGATGTGATGACCAGTGCTTGTCCCTCATTATACAACCACTCACTGTTTGAGTGGTGCAGATCCTTACCATTGGTGGGCTTCGGCTTGCTCCCAGCTTGAATCAACTATTCATCAGATCAAAGTTGGAACCAAGACATCTACGAAGAAGAGCAGCTAGCTGACAACCAGAAGATGACTCCTGGAGCTGACCAGCATCAACTTCATTGATTGGCCCGGTGAAGCACTGCTCCTCTGCCTGATTTCAAGAGTCCTTTGTTGGTGCTCAGAACTCCTGGAGCAGTGGGAACTACCACTCTCGACCCCTGCTCGAGGATCCATGCCTGTAGTGCCTTCGGAAGTGTCCCTGGACCAACCAGTGGACTGACCAACTCTCTACTGCGCTACCTCCCGCAGAAGTCTTCCTTTCTCTTCATTTGGGCCTTCAATTGGAAGCTGTCCAGAACAGATTCCTGTACACCATGACCGACCGAAACTATAGGGAACATGAACAGAGGAGAAAGGCTAGACCAAAGTGGAATCCTGAACCTACCTTGCCTGGGGGAAGGTCTACATGCCTGTTGCTTACTCCTACGTCCCATCTCCTTTCCTCCATACTGTATGGGCGTCCCTCGCTAGGGACGGGAAACTTAACCTTTTTCACCAGAAAAACATGTCTTGCCCTTTAAATTTAGATGCGCGCAGGGTCGCTGCCCTCGGTGCATGCGCTCTCCTGACTCCGCCCACCGGCGCCACTGCCAGTCCCCTTTTCCGCGTCGATGGGAGCAGACTGATTTCACCAGTGCACCTGGGTTAGGCCTACGGCCTTGTAATTCCATGCGCTCTTCCCCAGGATATTTTTTTCCCTTTTTTCTTCCATAGTGAATTCTTGAGAATTTAAGTTACTCTGTTCTCTGGTGCCACACTCCTCCCCGGCGCATGTCGATGGTGGTGGAATTCAGCAGGTGTCCGGCCTGCAAGGGTTCCATCCCCACATCGGATCCACACGCGCTCTGCCTCAAGTGCCCTCGTCCAGACCACGGCTGGGACGGCTGCTCAGCGTGCGATGCGCTTACACTGTGTTTGTTGAAGAATCACATGGCCGGTGGAGGGAGCTGTTTGCAAGATCACCATTGTAGAATCTAAAGGAGTACGTCAAGAGGAAGACCAGGCTGAAGGTAGGTGTCCTGTTCTCCTACACACCCCGCAAGGGCGATGCCTTCCCTGGGAAGCATCCAAGCGGAAGGGGCCTTCCAGGGCCTAGACCAGCAAGGGTACTGAGGCTCAACAAGCTACCAGCCATCTGGCTGAGGGGTCCACGGATCATCTCAGTCCCACCACTGAGGGACCACAAGGCTCTTGCATCAGGAATCTCCCAGAGGGGTTCAGCTCTGACACTGGGCTTGATCCAGAGGGGCCACCTAAACGCGCTACCAGCACTACCGGCACCATGGCCGAGGGCACTCCGCCTCCCAGGTACCTTTTCTGCTGTATTGAGTTGAGTGCCTATCTGAACTTTGCTGAATCTTTATGTAACGTTTGAACACTTTCAAAGCAACACCACTGTCCACTTTGTCTTTTGAAAATGTTCCTGAACTGGTGACTTTTGGGCACAAAGCCCCATATCATTTTTGGGTAATTGATTCAAATTCAGTTCTTTTCTCTTAATGGTGAATGTGTATATTATTTTTTTTAATTTTATGTTTTTATTTTATTTTTATTGCAATTGTAACATGCAAATGCAGAACACGAGGAGAACCCTCCTCCTGGGTGACCCACGCCTCATAGAAAATCATCAATATTTGATCCCACCCCATTACCATATTGAGTCACCCCAATAGTCCTCTTTCCAGTGGGAAAGATAGCCATAGATGTCCATTTTAAACGCTCTCACTGATCTCTCAATCCTTCTTGCTGCTCTCTCCCACGCCCAGGACCCCTCCCCGAAGTTGAGCATAACTTATAATAGCCTACTAGTACTGAAACATATGACTTCAAATATACTAAAAAACCAAAATGCTACTTATCATACACCAATTTAAATGCAGAGTCTTTATCAGAGGATCCTACTACCATAGTAATAATAGAAAGTCTGGCACTCTGGATCGGAATACACTAGTGCTTTAAGAAAACTTAAGGGAGCCAGGTGCCAAATCCCCTCATCCCTTA
Organism: Ambystoma mexicanum; assembly: GCF_040938575.1. Classification (NCBI taxonomy): domain Eukaryota; kingdom Metazoa; phylum Chordata; class Amphibia; order Caudata; family Ambystomatidae; genus Ambystoma; species Ambystoma mexicanum. Next base: position 738,651,033 of record NC_090939.1, on the reverse strand, counting down.
TCCAGACTGGATGTTGTTTTCACAGGTACAGTTGCCAACAGCTTTTCAGCACTCTCAGCATCCCAAAAATATATTCTTCCTTGTTCCATCAAACTCTCCGTTTAGCAGGTCTAAGCAATCCAGCTTTCACCCCTCGTGCTGAAAAGCATTTCATTATGATATTGAGCCTCTTCCTTTTCTTTTCAGTCGCTGGTGCCAAATCAGGAAAGATGAGGATCTTATGCTCGTAGAATTCCAGCAACGTTTTGGCGGTCGCAGCCTTCAGGATCCTATCCCTATCACAAGTGTCACTAAGCTTGAGAATGAGTGTCAGACCTATCGATATATTCAGTGATTTGATTTACTGGAGGTGGAGAACTTGATTCTGTAGCATTTTTCCACATACGTAGGGTCCTCCCTCCACCTCCAGATCTAGCACTTCTGGATAGCAAGCTGGAAACAAATCTAATGAGGTCATCCCCTTCCTCTCCAGTTGGAAGACCAATAATCTGCCATTGTTAAGCCCGCACCACATTCTCCTAGGTATTTCAATCTGGACTCCATTGCCAAGTTCCCTCTAATCGCTGCCTCCACATCCTGCCCCGTTTGCTTAACCAAGGGCAACATTTGAGCACACTGTTGATCCATTTCATTAGTTCCCTGTTCCGGAGTGGCAGTTCTCGTTTCCAGTTGGGGCACTTTCTCACTCAGTGTTTCAAATTTGTTCTCCAACCGTAGCATTGATTTCTCCATCCTACCCAACACAGCCATCACAAGGTCCTGTGCCGCCAACTTCTCCTGACTGTGTTGTCTACCATGTAATGAGAAAAAATTCTGCCTCCTCTGCCTTGGCTTTCTTACTAGACTTCCCTTCCATTATCCAGTGGCAACGAGGCAGATGAGATGTAAGTGAAAGAGTGTGCTATGACTATCCTTTGTCAGAACGCTGACATGATAGTAAAGATTCCTTGATGCCAAACACCCCTTAATCAGCCTGAGTAAGATATCTCACCAAAGAAATGGCTGCTGCCTGTCCACACCAGACACAACCGCTACCTCTCTGCCCCTCCAAGAACCAGGGTCAACGTCAGATGGGCTGTGCAAGGCACCCAACACTCATAAAGGACTGCAGGGTAGCCATCGCCTCACTTGCAGGTATGCACCTTTCTTCTTCCACTCACCATCGTCCGATGCATCCTCCTTTCCTCTTTGCACCACATCAATAAGTAGAGGCCCCCAATTCAATCACAGCACACACTGCACCCTTTTGTCTATCCAAGTGTCATTACATGCCAACATCCCTTTGTCCCAAGTCCATCGGATCCCACACTCTAGTAAGAGAACACAATCTGCTAGCAGCCCGCTGAGGTCCCTTGCCAGCCTCCGATACAGCCTCTCGGCACTTGTGGATCAGGGCCGCCCGCTTCAACTCCGCTCAGTTGACATCGTACTCCTTCTGCCCCCGCCTCTGATGGTCTCCACTCCTCCAGTGAGTCCAGGCACCTCTGGCACGCACCGACTGTATACCCACCTGGCGCTGCGGGCCTTCACTACCGGCCCAATTTCTGAGCCTCTACAGGCTCATTTGGGCCCAGATATCATGCCATCACCACCTGGGTTCTACGAAAACCCCAGGAACATCTGGCTGGTCCTCTGACAAACACAGGTGGGTCACTGCACGGATTGGCCTTCTTCCCAGGTCAGGAGCTGCACGGAAAGGCGCCCATCTTCATTGGTCTCTCGCGTGCCCCGTGTATATATGTTTTATAAGGTTTTGTGTGGCAATACTTGCCTTTGATTTTTATATGCTTATTGTGTAACTGAAGGCCTATTAAACGACTCTGTTTTTGTATACTTACTGTCTAACTTGAATTGTTGATGTTGCTTTGTGTGAACTAATTGTAGCCCTTGACCAGTCTAAAACTCTTCCCGGGACTAAGCCTTGACTGCTCAGCTACCTTACCCTGATTGGGTTTTGCCTGACCTTTGTGTCTTCCCTGTATACCACAAATAGATTGGCCTCCCAAAATCCTCCCACCAGGGCTGGTTTTGGAAATCCATCTTAACAATCAGCGAGGGCCACTCCAAAGAAATGGTGGAAGTCAACCCAAGTGGTAGAAACAAATACGCAAGGCCCCTCTTCGTGTTGGAGAGCTGCAACCGCAGGGAGGGGGACTTCTTGGTTCACAAGTCGTGGATCTGTAGAGTCACAAGGCACAACTTGGGACGATGACCTATGCCGCGAGGTAGCCCGGGAAAAAGCTTGTCAGCCTACAGGATGGTTCCAGTACACTTCTGAAGGTTTTTAACAGCAGGATCCTCAAGCAGGGGTCAAGACTGGTTGCTCCGACTGGTCTATGGGTCGAAAAACTGATGAAAGCCTTCTGGAGATCTGCAAAGGAGCAGGGTTTCACTGGGACGGTTGGTGAAAGCAATGCTGGCTGGCTTCCAAAGACGAGTTCCGTGTCTTCAGCAGGATGCTCCCATTTGTATGGGTCTGGCTCAAATGCTGATCTTCAGAATGGCTGCAGGAGTCGCCCTTTTATCCAGGAATCGAGCCCACCAATGGTAAGCATCTGCCCCACTCAAACTGGCAGGGGCTGTCCAATCCTGAACAGCCTATGGCCACCACATTTGCCCAGCAACAGTCACACTTTGGCATGGATGTGGACTGGGGCCAGACATTCCCAGCACCCACAAACACATACCACTGCTTTCCCCATGAAAGGTCTTACCACATATGGCAAATCAGGCCCTGTGAGGGCCAGGGAGGAGGCCAAACTTTGAGCTGGCCAAAGCACAGACGAAAATCTTGTGGCACAGCTATTTTAGATTATATTGTACTCTGAATGGCATTAACCTGTACAATGCAAAAGTGCAGGAGACAAGAAAAAATGGAAAATGCAAAAAAGTATCCGTTGCCAGCAGCCCGTCCTGGACACGTCGTGAAAGTAATCACACAGCTACAAATAACAAAGTTATAGAGACACAAAGTGTCTGTACCGCGCTTCATAGTAAGCTGATGGGTGCATGGAAAAATTAACAGAATTTTACAATCGAAAACTACGCTTTCTTGCACTGATAGTTATAGGGACTGATCAGAGCCTCCAAAACATTCAAGTGAAGTAAAAAGACTTTACTTGTCTACTTGTCTCCAAAAGTCAATCCAGGTTACATCATAGCATGTAACCTGCTATGGAGGCATGCAGCAAAAAGAAAATCTCCCCTAACAGGACTTAACTAGTAGAATCCTCACCAAACTTTGCAAGTATATGGCCCACTCTGAATTTGTTTGCAAAGTTTGGTGAGGTTTGGTCCAGGGGGGGCAGAGTAATAGGAGGGGTCCCAAAATGTATTTTTTTCCCCATAGACTGAATGGGGAAAAACTTTGCTCACGCCTACAGCCCAAACCGCTGGACGGATTTTCACCAAATTTGTGGCAGGAGCAGCGGCTTGGTCCTGAAAGTGTGCTTTTGTAAATCCGTCTAGTAGTTTTTTTTAAAACGACCAAAAAGTAGGTCACAAAAAATTAGTGATATCTATGTCCGCTCCGCAGACACACTTCCCTGTTCGCTCCGCGGACAGGACACCGATTGGCTAATCGGCTTTCGTCATGTCCGTAGACAGTGTGAGGTGCGTCGTATTGTTTCGATGCGCCCGCCATCTTGGATCCGCGGACAGCACGGCGACGAACGGGGGAGAAATACAAGTTTGGCAAGTGTATTGGTGTGTAAGAGTCCTTGGGGAGGGTGGGGGAGTAAGAGATGGGTCAGATGCTGTGTTTGTTTAGGTGGCAGGCACCCCTGATGTGTTCGTCATGTCCGCGGTCAAAAATGCATTGCAGTAGCCCATATAGCACAGTTAAAATGTTTGATTCTATGGGTGTGTTATGCTGCAGTGGTTGTGGCCAGGGTCGAATTGTAACTGGTTATAGTTTTTTATTTATATTCTCAAGTTGCTAATCTATCTGTTGGGTTGTTGCAGATTCTTGGGGCAGTTAGATACATGTTGGCTTATTCTAACTCTTTATTTAGTTTTATAATTTAGTGGTATTGATTTATCTGTTTGGTTGTTGCAGAATGTTGGGGCAGTTAGATACCTGTTGGCGTGTTGTAGCTGTTTATAGTTTTCTAATTGAAGTTTTATTAATGTTTATGCACAGAGTAGTTATTGGTGGTATTGATTTATTTGTTTGGTTGTTGGTTGTTAAAAATCTTGGGGCAGTTAGATACCTGTTGGCGTATTCTAACTGTTTATTTCTTGTTATATTTTAGTGGTATTGATTTATCTGTTTGGTTGTTGCAAAATCTTGGGGCAGTTAGATACCTGTTGGCGTATTCTAACTGTTTATTTCTTCTTATAATTTAGTGGTATTGATTTATTTGTTTGGTTGTTGCAGAATCTTGGGGCAGTTAGATACCTGTTTGCATAGTCTAACTGTTTATAGTTTTCTAATTAAAGTTTTATTAATGTTTATGCACAGATTAGTTATTAAATTTTGGTTTTAAGAATATTAAATAAGCATTTATAAGATTTGCTGGTAATCTTTGCTTTAGAGTAATGGTACTATCATTACATTCAAACCATCCACAATTATTTTCTATATATGCAGTGTAGTGACCTGCAATGGCTGTGGCTCCTGCATGGTAGATTATACCTATTGTTGTGAAGGTTTTCTTACCAAGTGATACTTGACCATGTGTGAATCCAGTCAGCTTGCAGTTGTTTTTGGTACTATCTGCATTGTAACGTAAAAGCATTAGTATTAAGTATTTACTATGTGTTTGTATTTGTAAGGTGGAGCGATTATCTGAATTGCAGGTAGTACATAATCTGCCATGGTTTGCATTTTGTACAGGTTGCTGAAATGGAATGGATTCACAGTTGGGTATGGATACATACACAAAACGTTCATTAGGGATTTGTTCGTGTGCACAGAGTGCATGTATGTTTCCACATGTATGAAATCTGAAAGATTTCATTTATAGGTATGTTTCTGTTTTCCAGTACTTGTAGTAAGAACATTAGAAATTCTTGTGGATCTTCTTGTCAGTTTATAGTGAATTTCACCATTCCAGCACAGTAGTCCAATTCTTGTCTTATTCCATGAACACTATATGTGTTGTCAGGATTGTTGCTTACATTTCTATGAAGGACTAACATTTTCAAACACAATTGGTCTGTATTGTGTAAGTAAATGTTGTCAACAATTGGTGGCAATTGAAATAGAATATTTATTGCTACGTTTGTGTAGCAATTTACACCAGTTATATTTGAAAATTTGAATGGACCAGTTAGTTCTGCGTCCAAGTCATTTCTTTGGAGTGTGTGTTGATTCTTTGAAGAAGTACCTGAGTTACTTTGAGTTGTACATTCTTCTTTGGTTGTAGTAATTGATACAGTATTAGCTTCTTTTATTCTCTTTGGAGGATTTGCAGTGAGATCCTGTTGCATTTCTGTTTGAAGTAGTTTTCTTTTCAAACTTTTTGCTTTTTGTTGAACAGGATAGGTTTTTAGATGGGAGGTGTATAGTGTACGTATTCTATTGTATTCTACAATTTTAACAATATCAGTGTTTACTTTACTTGCATCAACGTTGATTAGAAATAGACCGTCAAGTGTACGTAAGCGTGATAATGCTAAATAGCTCATGCCTTCTTTAAAGACTGTGTTTCCAATATCTATCAATGCTTTGTCTAGGGTAAGACCTTGTGATTTGTGAATGGTGACTGCGTATGCTAGAGTTAGAGAAAATTGTTCTCTGCGTACATACATGTCTTTGAAAAGAAGGAATCGAGCTGTTGAGCGTCCTATCCTTTTTTCTTCTGATAGTCTGTCAAAGAGAATATTGACAAATTGAATGTTGTTGTCACGTGGGTATGTTTGAAAACCAACAACTGTACCAAGTGCTCCATTAACTAGTCCTGGTCCACATCAAGGTTACGTTTAAGCATTACTCTACAGTTTAAAGATAATTTTAATATTTTCTCCAAACCAGCTGTTAATATTCCTTGTGCTTCTTGAGATAATACACCAACTCTAATACTTTTTAAAATGTAGGCGTAGGGTGAGGTCTGCAGACTGGCACATGTTTTCTGTTAATTCTCTGTATTGGAAATGTTGCCAAAGGTTAAGATTTCCTATGCTGCCAACAGTTTTACGGCAGAGTTTGTGTCCCAAGTTTTTAAAAATAGGTTCACCTTTCACTGGTGTCAATTGAAGAAGATCTCCGAAAACAATAATGTGTTTTCCTCCAAAGAGCTCTTTGTTGTTTGTTTTGAGTACTTCTTGTAATCTGAAGTGTATCAAACCCAAAATTAGGTTGGAGACCATGCTCACTTCATCTATTAGTAGCATTTTCATTTGTTTTTTCACTCTGCATAGTTCCATTGCAGCTTCTGTAGAAAGTGTGTAATATTCTAATTTGTTTTGGTGTTCTACTGGAAGGAGTAGTAATCGGTGTAAATCGACACCGCCTATGTTGTAGGCAGCTAAACCTGTGGGGGCAGTTACAACAGCTGACAGTTTGTTGTTTGTCAATTGTTGAAGGAACTTGCTGATGATTTTGATTAAGAATATTTTGCCTGAACCAGCTTCACCACTGACGTATAGTAGTATAGGTTTGTAATTTTGGCAGGTACATTCTTTATTTTCATGTTGTACACCATGTGCAATTTCTTTTGTTACTTCTTGAAAAATGGTACGCTGCTCTTTGTTCAGTTTTGATTGTAGTACAGTTAAGTCTTCTGTATCTTCTTCATAGTGACATATGGTGTTTTCTACTTCTGTCATAGCTAATTCTGCCTCCTTTGCTATTAGTGGGTGTCACAGCGGTTCTTCGTTTCCTGTTACAGAAGGTTGATTTCTGTCGGGAGTGTCCTTATCTAGTTGGGCCTGGAGTTCTTCTTCTTGTTGCTGTTCATTGTGCAACATTGTTTTGTACTGGGTAAAGTTTACATCGTTTATAGTGCTTTCATTTGCTTTGAAAGCGTCTTCATAGGAGTCATAGATATCTAGTATCTCTTCTTCTTTTCTCCATGGTTTAAAAAGTTGTAGCAGGGACATGTAATATAGTTCTTTATGTTGAGGAGTTTTTAATGACAATTTGATATGATTAATTAAGCTTTGTTTGGTAAGTTTCACTAAACTGCCTTCACAATTTGTCACTTTATATCTACCTTTTTTTTCATCGGTTTTTATATTATTTTGTAGGTGAAGTTTTGGTCTATGTTGTATAGACACATGGTTTCCAAAGTGGTACTCCTGTTTGGGTAGTGTGTGTCTAGTAAATTGTTTTTCAAAATGTCTTGGCTGTTGGGATAATTTTTGGCTATTGTTGTCTATGTCGTCGTATGATTTGAGAACTCTTTTTCTAGATTTAACAGGACCAAGACTTAGCCATACTATATTTTCAGATTTTCCATACAAAGCAGTACCGGTTAAATGATCTGCAGCTTCATAGCAGCCACATTCTCTATGAGAGAGCATTTTTATGCCTAAACTGTACAATTTCTGAGACAGTGTTTTGTCCAAATATGGGTCATTCCAGAGGTCTTGAAGCTCTGTTTTTCTGCTTTGGTTAAGTAGGCTGTAACATATTATGCAACTGCAGTGGAATTGTCTGCAATGTACTGCACATTAATGTTTGCATTCCATAAGAGGGCAATGATTGCATTGTAATCATTGATATATTTTGCTTCTTCTGTTCTTTTTATGTAATATGTGTTCTTAGGTGATTTACCTTTAACACTATGTCTAACTGAAGACGTGAAGTTGTTCACTTCACCTGTTTCTGTAACCGGTCTATGGAAACCAAAGCGGCATTTGGTGTAGTATTTCCCTTTGTTTTTGTATTTGCGACGACAATATTTCCCACATTTGTGTCTTTGAAATTGTACAATTTGTGCATGAAGATCACTATTTGTTGCTTCTGATGGAATTTCACAAGTGACATATTTTTCGATAAACTGTAAAACAATGGCATCACTGTCTTGACCAAATTTAGGAGCATCTTTAATCCATAAAAGCATGTGGATATGTGCTGCTCCTCTGGCTTGGCATTCTTTTCTCCAAAAGAAGTGTTTCACTTCTCTGAGGGGAGGAACAGTTTTATTACAAATAAATTATAGCATAGCAATGAAGCGATGATAGAAATATCTTGAAACATTAACAGAATATACAGAGCAAAGTTCTCCAGGTGTTAGTATATCTGTGTTTGTTATGTTTTTGTTTGATATCCGTAGGAAATCATGTAAATCTTCCCATGCATATTCTGCACAACTTAATGTAACAAACCAAGTGGGTGGGCCAAGGTTTCTTATAATACTACGTACATCTCTGTGACGTCGGAACCAGTACTCTTTAGTACCACGCATGTTTACTAACAGATTTGTAATGCTTGATTGTAAAACCTCATCTTTTTCTTGCACTTTTTGTAGTAATTGCGTAGCTGACATATTTTGAAAATGGGTTCCTGGTTTCAATGTGTGTGCAACTACTTAACATAGAGTTGGTAGTTCACTTTCAAAGAGTAGGTGGAATATATATTCCACATTTTGTCTAAATCTGGGATCTTCAGAATACATTCGTAACGAGCAGTATTCTGATGCTGTTATCTGAATGGGTCTATCATCGTACCTTCCTCCTTTCCCAGTAGGAAAGAGTAGAGGAAAAGCACATGCTTCTATACTTTTTCCCCTATGCTGATTGGTGATCCTTTGGTTTGTCACATTTGGTACGTTTCTAGTGCATCGTCTATGGTGTCATTAGAGTGTAATGGATGAATTTTATAATGGTCTAAAATATTGGATACTGTAGAAGGAACTAGAAGTTCAAATTGACCAGTTTCTGGTGGCTCTTGAATTATTTCAGTTGTTTCCCTTAAGTTTCCTTCAATATTTATTTCTTTGTAGTATTCATTATTGTCTTTTAGATATTGCAAGCCTTGTCTAACTTTATGTGAGCCTACGAGTTGTTGGCAAATTTTTTTGTCTTTTGTAGGTACACCATTTACTAAGACAATTAAAGATTGCTCTATTGGACGTTGCACTCCCAGAGTGTGCACATTGTCTTTTAGATCTAATGGTAAATAAACTACTTTGCCACAAATGCCTTTCACTAATTCAGAGGGAGGTAATTTTGCTTAGGCATATTATTGCTTGAACTGGGTGCACTGTTTGAATTATGATGCTCTCATTTAAATTGAGTTGTTGCATGGGTTTTGGCAGTGGGAATAATAATTCTAAGTTATTTGCGATAGCACGTGAAGGAGTTTGGTTGTTGTCAAGTTTTGTAGTGCAGTAACTGCAAAGTATTAAGGGGTCAGTTATTTCATATTTGTTTTCAACTATATGGTAGAGAGCTAATTCAAACCATTTGGAATCTTCATTGTCTTCTATTTTGTATGTTACGTCTATAGTTTTTATGTTACTTTTATAAAAAGTTCTGCGGCAACACACACACATATGGTTTGGTACTTCAGCAGCTGTACTTTAAAAATTTAGTATTTCTTTTGTGTATGTGTGTAGTAGAAGGTTGCCATCTGTACAATTGTTGCTGGTCTGATGTAAAGCTATTGCATTTTGTAAGTGTCTTTCACTTCCAAAATAATTTCTGTGGATATGCTCTATTTCTTCGAGTAGGTCTTTGGCTGTACTGTGTAGAAGATTGTTATTTAAATTGGCTAGTGCTAAAGCAGGACTTTTAGCATAGTACAGTTTATAGACTAGATTTCTTATAGTTGAATGATGTGTTGATATCATTTTGATATGATGGAAGGTGCTTTTGCAGATAGGTCCTGAAATGCAGGCTAATGAATGTCCTTGTAGTCCTGTGTATTTGCGCACTGGACAGGTATCCATATTTTGTAGCAGTTTCATTTTGATTTTGTCTTTGCCTTTCACATACTGACTGAGGAACTGGCGTAAAGATTTGAAAGATTTTTTGGCAATGTTACACATTGACGTGCATGGCCATTTGTATACTGGACGTTCTGGTTCAGTCGAATGGAGAGGTGATACTGAGTTTTCTGGGGATTCTTTTGTAACCAGTATTTCTTAATGTAACAAAAATACAAAATAACAGGTGTCCGTCAAGCATCTGCAAAAAACCCCCCAAAAAAGCTGTTTTCAGAGCCAACATTTAAATTTACATTCACCACACTCAGATTTTCGATATGTCCGCAGACATGGCGGAAGTCAGTGGACAGCGCGTATTACATATGGGGATTTTGGGGTGGAGAGGCACGCAAATGAGAATGAGCAGAGCAAGGGATTGGTCAGTAAAGTTTACTGGGTGTGTTGTGTAAGGAGAGAGTTTGTCAGAAAGTCTTTTTCCTGAGAGAAGAACAGATAGCTAAGGCTGTGTGTTTCAGAAAACAGATTATCTGGATTTTGGGAGACTCATGGATACATTGGTTGGAGGTGCATGCAGAACGCTGTGGAGTAGCTGTAGATCTTGGATTGCCACATGTGGAAGTGCACTGGCATGGAGTGCGTGGAATGAAGTGGCTGGACTTAGTACCTCTCTGTGCTACTTTGGAGACAGAGCATCATCAAGACATAATTATAATTCATTGTGGAGGGAACAGTTTAGGACATGTTTCTGGAATTTCATTGCAGTTTGCAATGAAAGAAGGATTTGGAAAGGTTATGGACATGTTTCCAAATTCCCAAGTCATTTTTTCTCGTATTGCGCAGAGACAAATGTGGCTGCGTTCTTCTTCATTTGGTCCACAAATGGAGAAAGTGAGGCACAATGTCAATAAGGCTGTTTGCGCCTTTCTAAGAGATGTTGGCATGTCCTCTTTTCACAATGAAAATACTATGTTTCGTAGCACATACATTTTTCGCAGAGATGGAGTCCATTTTACTTATGCTGGCAATCAGATTTTTCTGAGAAATTTACAAAATGCATTGCAAACGTTTTTGGGATTACAGCCATCCATTTTCCAGTACGCAAAAAAACACCACCTAAAGGCTCTTTTCAGAGCCACCATTTCCTCCCAGAGAAAAGTGCAATGGTTTTGATAGGGCAGCACCCTAAAATTTTAGATGTCTGCGAACTGTCCGCGGACTTCCAAAAAATGCACAGGGCCCTGCACCATTTATTTGCCATTTCTATTTTTTTAAATGTGTTTATTGTTTTCAAATACAACAGAATACATAATCAATGCACAACACCCCCCGATCAACTCCCTCCCTTCCCACCCTCCCCGGAAGATCTACTTATAGCCTTTCTGTACCGGAATGTCTTATACACTGAATATTTCAGTGATTTTGATATTATGGGGGCAATGGCTCCATGTAGTCTGATTGCAGATATTCTTGGACCGTTCCCCATTGCTTTGTGAAGGAGCCGCCAGTTCCTTGTATTGTCTGGGTCAGATTCTCCATAGCCAATTGTGACCAAACCTTTTGGAGCCAAGTGAATACTAGTGGAGGGTCCCGCTTTTTCCAACTTTAAGCTATTGTTTTCCTTGTCGCTATAAGTAGACTCATAAAGCTCCTCCACTGTGACTTATTGTATTTCCTTGCCGCATTGTCTCTCATCCCATAGAGCCATACCCTCTCCCCCAGCTGATCATCTTCTGGAAGCATTTTCCCCATCTCAGTCTTTACCTCTAATCAGAAGCTATTGACCTCCTTGCAGTCCCACCATATATGTTTCCACTTTCCCTCCTCTGCACACCCTTTCCAGCACTGGTTTGATGCATTGGGGTACATTGTGTGGAGTCGTTCTGGGGTGTAATGCCATTGGGCTACTATTTTTACCCACTTTTCCCTCATTTGGACCGATTGGCTCATTTTTCGAATTTGTGTCCACAAGTCCGACCAATTGTGTCTTGGTATATCCTCCCCCAATGTTTTCTCCCACTTGGTCATATATGCCCGTTTGAGTGCTTTGTCTTGGGAGTTTATAAAGGAGTACAGTGTCGAGACCCAGGTTTCTTGTTGCCCCCCTTTTGATTTCAGGTTTTGCTAACCGATGCCTAAGCTGGTCATATTTATACTTATCCCCTTCTTTGAGGTTCAGCCAAGATTTACCAGCCCCAAAAGGTCTTATTTCCTTGTCCTGGAACATTTCATCTATTTTCGTGCAGCCCGCTGCATTCCATTTCTCGAAGGCCCCCCGTTCCATTCCGGGTGGGAATTGGGGGTTCCGACTGATGGGGGTAAATGGACCATCCACCGTTGTCATCACAGCCTTTCTCGTTTGGCTATCCCAGGCCTCTAATGTGGTCCTCATTACTTCGCTAATGTGGAGGGTGGGGTGCTTGTGCTGTTTAGCTTTCCACAGAAGTTCCCCGAGTGGGGATCTAGCTACTGCCCTATCTTGTGTCGCCCAGATTGCCTGAGGATCCTCCCCCATCCATTCCCTGAGCACCCTTAATTGGGCCGCCTGGTAGTATTTATGAAAGTGGGGAAGGGCCATCCCCCCCATCCCTAGTAGGGTCTGTGAGGACCGCCCTAGCGACCCTCCTGGGTTACCGTTTCCATATGTAGGACGCTACCTCAAAGTTCTTTGAAAAATTATCTGGGAACCCGAATTGGGAGTGCCTGGAAGTAGTATAAAAGCCTCGGGAGGATGTTCATCTGGACCGACTGTATTCTGCCCCACCAGGAAACCATCAGGGGATTCCACCTCCCAATGTCCCTTCTTATGAGTTCTAATAGTGGGGGATAGTTGCTATCGTATAGAACCCCGACCCGGTGTGTTATTGTAATTCCGAGTTACTTGATCTCCTTTTCTGCTATCTTAAGGTCTGGTGTTGCTGCTTCCCTTTCTATCTCTCCTCGTTCGCCCGCCAGGTTCAGTATTTCTGATTTTTCTCCTGTTTATTTTAAGTCCGGAGATAGCCCCGAACGTCTCCAGTTCTCGCACCACTGCCGCCAGTGACCTCCCCGGGTCTCCTAGGGCTATTAACATGTCGACCGCATAGGCTATTACTTTGTGTCTCAAGCCTGCCATTTCTATACCTCTAATGAGCGTAGATTCCCTTATTTTAATCGGGAGCGGTTCCAAGAATATAGCATATAAGAGGGGGGGGGGGTGGACAGCCCTGCTTTGTGCCCCTTGAGATATCCACCTTTCCAGTGACCTCCCCATTTATGGCTAGCCTAATTGAGGGGGAATTGTAGTTGGCTCTTATCATTGCAATGTACTGATCCTCGAAGCCCATAGATTTCGGAGTTTTAAACAAAAGAGACCATTCCACCCGGTCGAAAGCCTTCTCTGCATCTAGCGACAGCAGGAGTGCCGGAGTATGTGTGATGCCCATCTTTTCCACTATGTATATCAGCCGTCTAAGGTTATCATGTGTTTGTCGACCGGGGATAAAGCCTGACTGGTCTCGGTTTATCAGGTTGGGGAGGAACGGAGATAATCTCGCTGCCAGGACTTTTGTGTAAATCTTGGAATCTATATTTATCAAGGCTATGGGATGGTAGGACGCGGGGTATGTGGGGTCTTTCCCTGCTTTGTGGAAAACCAGTACCTTTGCTTTGTTCATTGTCGGGGTCACGTTCCCGCTATCTTTGAAGGAGTTTAGTAATCTAGTAAGGAATTGGATTAGATTGTCTGCATATTTCTTGTAGAATAGGGCTGTAAAGCCGTCTGGGCCGGGTGCTTTGTTGGGTGGGAGGTCTACTATTGCTTTTCTCACTTCTTCTTCCCTTATCGGGCTATCTAGTGCTAACCAATCCTCTTCTGCTATCTGTGCGATGGGGAGGGTCTGTAGGTAGACCTCTTGGGGAGTACTGTACGGAGATTCCGTAGTGTACAGTGTTTGGTAGAATTCCCTAAATGCCTCACCCATGTCTTGCGTGTGTGTTGATAGCTCCCCCAGTGTGTTTCGGATGTTCTTAATCGCCATTCCCTTCTGTTTTTCGCAGAGTTGTCTGGCAAGGAGTTTGTCGGCCTTGGTGGCCTTGGTATAATAGCGTTGTTTGCGGTACATTAATTATTTCTCTGCTTTTTTGGTGCAGAGCATTTCCAATTGCCCTTGTGTGTATGTCTTAAGGACTTTTTTAAGCTTCTGGTGGGCTGGATCAGGATTTTCTCCTGTATGTCCGCTATCAAGGACTCCAGCTCTTTTTCCCAACTGTGCCTCTGTTTGTCCCTCGAGACCTTTACTGCTATCATTTTACCTCAGATTACCGCCTTAAACGCCTCCCAGACAGTTCCCAGCGGGACCTCCCCTGTGTCATTTTGCATGAAATACTCGTCCACTATGTCCCTGATCGCCTCTTCCGCTGCGGGATCTTGGAGCAGGTCCTGTGGGAGCCTCCAGCGCCAGAGACCACCTCTCTTTCCCGGGAGTGGCACCTCAGTCCATAGTGGAGCATGGTCTGACCATGATATTGACCCTTTTTCTATTCCCTGGATCTTGCCCATTAGTCCCACTGATGCCCAGAAGTAGTCATTGTATTGTGTACATGCGAGAAATACGTGTATCGCCTCTGGTCGCCCTTGAGTTCCCTCCATACGTCACATAGGGCCACGTGTTCCATCTTTTGCCGGTGGTGCTGCGATGGCGCCCCTTGGCCGTGGGAGCCCCCTTAGCTTCTATCTAAGTGTGGGTTAAGGTCTCCCCCCAGAATTACCTCTCCTTTTACAAAGTGTTCGAGCTTCCCTATCGTGTCCCTCAGAAAGCCGTCTTGTCCCGTGTTGGGTGCATAAATTGAGGCAAAGGTGAGGCGCTGCCCCTCTATCACGGTGTTGACAAATGCAAACCTCCCATTCTTGTCTATGTGCTTGTCTATTAGGCTGAAGTCTTCTCCTTTCACTGCTATCAGCACACTCGCTTTTTTCTCCAATGCATTTGCCTGGGCCCAAATCTTGTACCCCCTAATGTGAGCTTCTGTTTATCCTGGGCTCTAATGTATGTCTCTTGAAGTAGTAGAACGTCCGCCTCATCCCTCTTAAGCAGGTTCTCCAGCTTTTTCCTCTTCACTGGGGAGTTGAGACCCCTAAGATTATATGTTAGGATTCACAGTTTCCCCATGGAGTCCTAGCCCAAGTCCATTGACCTTGGTTCGCATTCCTTGTTATGCATCCCGTCTTCCGGCCCCCCCCTCCACCCCTCCTTTCCTGGTAACACCCCCAACTATTAACTTTGAACCAAACAACTTTCTTCCGAGTAGGGCACAGGTTCTTAAGGATGCTATGGAGTTCCGCCCATCGCCCCCTGCCCTCCTTAAACTCGGGGGGAACTTCGCAGGAGTTCCTAAACCCTGCATCTCACACCGATTTTACCGGACTCCAAAACCGGGGGTTCACCCCAGGCCGCCATGTCCAACTTCTCCCGGTGCCACTGAATTCCCACTTAACTCTCTCCTCCCAGCGACTTTTTGTGTGTCCCCTCAGAGTTACCTCCAGCTCTGGCCATGTCCGCATTAATATTCCTGGGGCGTCGTTCTGCGGTGCTCCTTCCCTGTGATCTTCTTTCTTTGCCGAACCGTTTACCATCCTCTCGGCCTCCTTTGGTTCTCCCCTTACTTTGTTGGGTCTTTCCTCCCCCACGTCTGCTTGTTTCCCCATCAGGTTGAGGCTTTCCTCCCATGTGGTCACTCTTCTTTGATTGCCCTCCCAGGTAAACACTAGCCAAAACGGGAATGTCCATTTATATCGTATTTGCCTTGTCACTAGTTCCTTGACCAGGGGGGCCATCTCCCTTCTTTTTTGTAGGGTTACGAGGGCCAGATCTTGATACAGCTGAATGTCCTCCCCATTCATTCTTATGTGATCCATCCCTCTCGCCCTCCTCAAGATTTGCTCTTTTTGTGGGTACGAGGAGAGTGCTACCAGAACATCTCTAGGTCTCTCCCCCTGGCGCTCCAGATCTTTTTGGGCCCACTCTGTGCACTCTGTCAATCCCAATTTTGGCCGCCTCTTGTGCCTCGAGGATGTCCCTGAACACCTCCTGGACTGCCATTTTGAGGTCGTTGTCTAGAACTGACTCCGCCATGTATTTTATGCATA
Organism: Ambystoma mexicanum; assembly: GCF_040938575.1. Taxonomy (NCBI): domain Eukaryota; kingdom Metazoa; phylum Chordata; class Amphibia; order Caudata; family Ambystomatidae; genus Ambystoma; species Ambystoma mexicanum. The sequence continues at coordinate 738,635,073 of NC_090939.1, read as the reverse complement.
TGTTAGATCTTTGTGGGCGGTTCTCAAGATCCTTCCATTGAATCTCTAAGTTGTGAGTTAGTCTCACCAGTTGTTCTTGCGTCTCGCTATTTTGTTGTGTTTCTTCTTCTGCCATTTGGAGTGTTCTCTCGGGTATATCCGTCCACTCCTCCAGCGTGGTCACATCTTGCTTCAGGTTGTGAATCGGCTGCTTCATGTCATCCCTTATCGTAGCGAATTGTTCCTGCACTGTTGACATGAACTTTTCTTGTAGTTCCATGAACCAAGCTTGCAAGTCATCCCTTGAGGGCGGCTGGTGGTGGGATTTGGGCATAGTGCCTTCGCCGGGAGGGTCTTCCAGTGCCCGTCCTCTGGTCTGTATTGGGGCATCAGCTGCCCACATTTACAGGAGGCTGGCAACCTGTCTGGAGTTCTGGGAATTAGGTTGTGCCAAGGCCCCTTTCCCCTTGACCTTAGACATGGTCCTTTTGGGCTTGTGGCGCTGTCTCTTACGTTGCTCCGTGCCTCTGCCTTCCTCTGCCCCACCCCGCACTTTGGTGTGGGGGGCTAGGGGGCGGTTGCGTTGTTATGGGTGAGATCCGCGGTGAGGACTGTCCGCTGGTCCTGCAGAGTGTCTCTTTCGAGTGCCTGGGGGGAGTTACCATTCTTTTTACCCCCTCTTCACTGACCCGCCCCCATGTCTGGCTTGTGTGAGGGGGAGACCTCTCCTCTCCACCTCCCTCTCAGTAGCCCCACCTAGGGGTGTTAGGATAAATGGGGAGGGGTTTATGTTACCCCACCTCCCCCAGTGGCCGTCTTTGCGTGGGGAGATATCCTGCGCAGTGGGGGGGGGGGTGACCCCGAGCCCGCCTGACTATGCACTTCTGTTTTTAAACTGTGAGAGGCGGCTCTGAAAAGAGACTTTTTTTGTGGGGATTTTTGTTGTTTTATATATATTTTTTTTTTTACACATGACACGTGTTAAGTTTACTGTTTCGGGGTCAAAAATATACACAGGTGGAGCCGCTCGTGGGTTTCATAAGTCTTTACTGGGTTAGGTCTACAGGTAAGTACATGAGGATAGGAAGGTAAAGTACATAGGCAGGGGAGACATCCACCGGCCCCCTCTTCCATTCAGTGCCAGGTCCCAACTGATTTCCTTAGAACCTTCATGCGCAGTGGAATACTCATGCAAGGTCCTGTCCAAACATCCCACAACACACTCAGTACAGCACCAGCACATACTCAGAGAATGGACAGGGGCAGATCAAAACCTAACACATCTTCCCCCTATATAACCAGACAACAACAGGATAACACACAGGGAGAAGATGCAACATTGCTCTGAACACAAAAAATTGATACTGACCACAGCGGTCAGGTCCGACCAATCCTCTTCAATACAACTCTGACTTACCAAGCTACAGCTCAGAGCAAAATTTGCTATCCTCACTTTACCTTACTCTAGCTCAAAACAGCTAAGCACCAACCATAGACAAACACCAACTCTGCAGCGGGCCCCACCACAGACGTCAAATAACAGGGAACCAGCCCTCATTCACCAGGCAACCATAACCACCATGTTACATGCAAAACAATCTAATCATCCAACTTCCAACTACAAGGTGTGCACACACACCTTCAAAACCTAGCACACGCGCCAGGAGTACATTTGTTCCGCAAGCAATTAAGCTGACGGGACTATCCCCATCAACAGTTTTCCACATTTTAACAACATGACTGACCCTTGTCCAGTACACGCAACCCATAGCCAACTCCACTCACACCTCCACACAGCCTCGAATTCAGCATTAAATATGTTGAACATTAACACAAAATATGCGCCCGGAATAGAACCATAATTCAAGCCTGCAGAGAGATACTGTGCGTACATGTGGCAGAGATATTAATAGGTTAAACAAACATTTCATCTGTGTGTACCTGTGGAAAAAATAGTTTGTTAACATACCATGCATGACAATTATTTCATTTGCATTTCCTTTTCATGGGTCACTTCGACACATAACACATTACTATTGATGTGTTACACAACATTGCGCCTAGCACAAACCCATAATGGCATGCACACATCTCATATGCAACTCCAATGCACATCCTATGCCAGACCAAAGGCATAAATTGTACACTTCAAATATACTACTAACGCCCAATCAAAGACGTCATGTGCACATCATGCACCAAACCAAAAGCATCTACAATGCAACTTGTGTGGATACTATGCTAAAACAGTGGCATCACCAAATCAAACTGTGGCACAGCTATGCCAAACAAATGGCACTTCTTGTGCACTAATACACAACCTATGCCAAACCAATAGCATCTAACATGCCAACCATGGCACAACCTATGCCAAACCAATGGCACCTAATATGCCAACCATGGCACAATCCATGCCTAACCAATGGCATCTAATATCCCACAATGGCACAACCTATGCCAAACCAATGGCATCTAACGTGCCAACCATGGCACAACCTATGCCAAACCAATGGCACCTACTATGCCAGAATGCTGACACCTGAAGTGCCAAACACTGTTCAACAACAACTCAAACCAATACTGCATCCCGTGTTCATCATGTCAACTAAACACATATAACTCACGTCGCTATTCTCATAACCCATCAAAAGGACTAATCAGACATAAGTGTGGGCAATTATAAATGCAAACAAAACGCCCGAACCCAGCACTTAAAATCTTCAGGTTCCATTATTTGAGTTTCTGGTGAAAATGCAAAGTTACATATCTAAAACATTGAGCTGCAGAATGTAATTTGTTTTCGTTAATTGTCCTTAATATGGCCCATTGAAAGGACGAGCGATAGTTTTTTCAGTCTCATTTCAGTGAGCAACCCGGAACTAAGGTACGTCGTAGGCAAGTTAGAGGGTTCTTTATTCTAATTTCATGACTCCACATGTCGTTTGTAGTGTCATCAGGTCCTGGAACGCTGGAGGGAGCATTCCACAATAAGCATCAGCAACTCCCCCAGCATCCAGTCGATGTCATCATTGCAACAGTGCGAGCGGTCGGCGAACGAGGGCTCCGCTTGATCCGCCGCCCACGGCCGCTCCTGCGGCAGACTCGCCAGGTCCCATCAAACGCCGCTCAGGCCATCCAGGCACAGCGTCATTGCACGGAGAGCCCGCCGGGACAGAACAGATGGAGCGGCCCTTTGCTCCGCATGCTTCGTGGCCCACATCAAGGCCGTCCGGGCAGCAGGCCCGCCAGGGCTTTACGAGCGCTGCGCATGGCATGCAGCCAGCTTGCCAGGGCCCACTGAGTGCCGCGCACGCAATCCCAACATCGCGGTCGCTTGGACTGCACGCTCCATGGCCCATGACAAGGGCGGCCAGGAGAGGGGAGGTAAGTGCAACTTTGGAGTGTGACAGGGGGCAATATCTCGACTCAGTTTGCTTACTCATTTAGTGCAGCTCCGTTAGGCAATCACTCCTGCGCTATGTCCATTTATAAGAGCGTTTCTTTTCCAAGTATATGGGCCTTTTATCGTTCACTGTCCCTTAAGGCGCTAGCGTTAGTCCCCATTAAATTACTATTTGGCGCAGTCTATTGCTATATTAGGCACAGGGGCACGCTCACCTTATGGCCAGGGGACAGCTTAGGGTGGCCGGTGGATGTCTCCTGCTCCTCTGGTGTTCTGCCTCCTTTTTCTTGCTGCATGTGCAGTCTGTCCTCAGGTTCCCTTTCCTGAAATGCAGGGCTTCCTCCTTAGACTGCTCTCTTTCTTCAGTGACCGTCCCCAGAGACAATTCCTCGTCGCCAGTGTTATGTTTACTGTTTGGGGGTCAAAAATATACACAGGTGGAGCCGCTCGTGGGTTTCATAAGTCTTTACTGGGTTCAGTCTCATGGCAAGTACATAAGGGCAGAAAGGTAAGTAACATAGGCAGGGGAAGACATCCACCGGCCCCCTCTTCCATTCAGTGCCAGGTCCCAACTGATTTTCTTAGAACCCTCATGCGCAGTGGAACACTCATGCAAGGTCCTGTCCAAACATTCCACAACACACTCAGTACGGCACCAGCACATACTCAGAGAATGGACAGGGCAGATCAAAACCTAACTACACACTAGGAGAGGAGGGGAAAGGAGGGTAAGGAAGGGACACCAACCACGTGGATAAGAAAGGGTAGGTGGAGAGAGAAAGATGTAGGGTGGGCCTGTGACCAGTCTTGAAAGCACTTCGAAGACTCTCCCCCCTGCAGAGTACAGCGTCGCAGTACATACACAATATTGTGACCCTTGAAAGGTAACAGTCAACAGCATTGTGAATGACCTGTGAGGCAGCTGGAGGGATGCGCTCTCCCACAGGAGTGTCTCTTGTGGTGAGAGGAGCGGAAACGGAGGATGTGGTAGAGAAACTCAACCTACTATGTTTCTCACAAGGTACAACCTTACGAATGGCCCCACCGTGGAACGACCTTGGGTGTCGCTTCATGGATGTTGTACCAAAGCTGTACCAACCAGGCCTCCCACAACTCAGCACCATTTTGCACTGGTTGCAGATGACCTTGTTCACATGTGCTTTTGGTACATTACCATGAATGGTAAACAACCGCCACACCCAAGACTCACGGCGAGTGCTGGTAGTGGGTATAGTGTCCTTAGAACACCCTCATTTGGGCTTAAGTTAGGGTTAATTTGGGGTTAATTGCGGACATCCCGGACACCGCGTGTGTTCTAAGAACTGTTCCATTTTGCTTGCGTACAGTACGGACAGGTATAGTGTCCTTAGGACACCTCCATTTTGTTTACTTGCGGACATCCCGCACACCGGGTGTTTTCTAAGAACAATTCCATCTTGCTTGCGAGCGGTACAGACAGATATAGTGTCCTTAGGACACCTCCATTTTGGTTAATTACGGACATTACGGACAGGTGCGCTGTTCGCGGACATCCCAGCTGCCTTTTAAAAAAAAAAATAAGACACAAAGGACTGAATTTAAAGACGCATAATATTTTTTAAAATTATATACAGATACAAAATGTATGAAAGAGAGGGGGAAGCAGAAACTGACACAAATAGAGGGGAATCAGGGGTTCGGGGAGGATGGATGGGAGGGGATGAAAGGATGGAAGTCTCATCAAAACCTTTTTGTTGGTGTTGAGGGTTTGGGGATAGTTGACTGGGACATGGAGAGGGGGAACAGGTGCATGTGGTACAATGATATTTAATTTTTTCATTTATGTGGTGCTCCACAAAATGTTTCAAAAAATTAAAATCTTCCATGAACATGTCAATTTTTTGTTCATGCGCTGCAGAGTATTTTCGAATGTCTCTTTTGGTGTATTATTTTCAATGTTTGTATGGTCTGTTAAAAACTATATATGTTAAGTGCACATAAAGCAATGATTATTAATTTGCTTATAAAGAGAAGTGTCTACCATTAGTATCACTGTCTTCAGACATTTCCTGACATGGGAAATTTTCCTCAAGCCATTCCAAAGTACTGGACATTTCTGCGTAAAAAAAAAAATATTACTTTTAGTGTACCTACTACTGAAAGTTTAGAAATATATAAGAAAAATGAAGTTTACTTACTAGTTTCTGGTAGTTTGTGTTCTTACTGTTGTGTAGGTCTGCTGTTGCTCCTAGCTGTGCAGTTTCAGTGAGGTAATTATGTTGGAAGCATATCTTTTTTGTTTTGGTATATTCCATTTTAGTACATGTGGTATTTAAATGGATGGTTGATGTGTTACATATATAGGTTCCATTTCTTATTTATTATTACATATGATATGTTTATATGCTGCTTTTTGAACTTGTTCACTGTTTATATAGCATGATAGAACAATCTAAGATACCCCCTAAGTTTTTGGGTAGTGTTGCTGTTGTCCGCATCCGTCCGCGGACATCAAAATCACTAGCAGGGGGTTTGGTATGTTCTATGTTACATGTATATAAAGGAAGGGAATCCTAGTAAATATCTATAAAATTCACACTATGTATATGTGTATTCAGTAAAAAAAACTTTGAAAAACATAGGTTATGGTTAAGTTGCGATACTAAAAACCTATAAAATTCAGTAAAAACACTTTGTTAAAGGGACATTATGGTTCAAAGTAAAACCGAAAAACCCCTGAAATTCGCTAGTTATGGTAAACTAAGCAACCATAACTCACGCCACCACCGTGCACTGCTAAGACTAACCCCCAGGACATCAAAGATGACATCACAAATGTCATTGATGACATCACTGATGACATCACATGTCTGGCTCACTCTTTTTTTTAACTTTACTGATATATCTAGGCCAGTAACAGTCAGGAACTAAAAATTCACTATACTATAGTACAAAGTACTATATTTGTAGACTTATACTTCAAATATGTTCTTACATTAATTCACTTAGGGTCCAATCAAACCATATGAAACATATACAAAGGGAAAAACACAGACAGAATTGGAAGACAGCAATGCTTTGTATGTATGAAGATGATTAGTACGGTTATCAATAGTGTCTTATAGTTCTGTAGTTTTTTTATTACTGTACTTTCCCTGGATATGCTCATATTTGTACACATTGCAATTACACGACTTTCCTTAGGGTCTAGTCACAATATGTGGTAGTTATTCATAGGGAAGTAGTAGCTTTGAAGCAGAGCAATCATTTCTGTGCATGAAGATAATCAGTTAGGTTATGAAGATTGTCGGGTAATACTGCTGTTTTTTTGTTTACTTCACTTTCCCTGCATATGCTCTACTTGTATGTGTTGTTGTCTGTTTGTGTTTTTTGTGCAGTAATGCAATAATGTAGAAAGTGGGTTTCATTAGGTACTTATTAAATGTTTCACAGTATGAAAGATTCTAATAAAAAAGCATTTATAATTTTAGTATTTAACATGGCAAGATTATTATTGCATCTTCATCATGTCTGCTGCACACTATGCCTATGTTAGTACATGTGTACCTTAGTATATTGGAAAAAAAGTCATAATACTATGCTATTTGGATTAATGCATTACTTAATGCACTATGTACCTCATGATATTTATTCTAATGATCCTTGACACTTTTTATTAACATTACAATAAGAATCCCTTGTACAGACTTTTCATGAAAGGTAAATGCACATGTGATGTCATCAGTGATTTCATAAATGCATTTGTGATGTCATCTTTGATGTCCTGGGTGTTAGTCTTAGCAGTGCACGGTGTTGGCGCGAGTTATGGTTGCTTAGCTTACCATAACTAGCGAATTTCAGGGGGTTTCGGTTTTACTTTGAACCATAACGTCCCTTTATCAATGTTTTTTTACTGAATTTCATAGGTTTTGAGTAGCGCAACTTAACCATAACGTCCCTTTAACAAAGTTTTCTTTTTACTGAATATATATATATATATATATATATATTTCTGAGGCCTGTGGAATCTGCTTAGATCACATGCTGTGCATAGGCCGACATCTAGTGGAAGTTGCAGAGTATTACAGTTTGTTTTTCGAAAATCGAAAATGGGCGTCGACCCAGGGCGTGCCAGTAATACTATCCCTAGTGTGACGTCCACTGTACCCATGATCCCTCACGCGTGTAGGACCCTCAGATTGTATTTTTTTTCTGACATACTGGTCGGAAGCATTCAGCAGAGTTCCCTGGCATTAGCCATACTTTGAAAAATATTGTTATATTTCCCCCTTTTTTCTCCACCCTAACGTCGAGCCACCGAAATTCGACACTCGACGCCGAACCGGAGAAGAAGGCGACCGTCGAGAGCTTCACGACGGAGTGGGCCTCGGAAGGCCTCTAGCCTCGGCCCTACAAGTAGGGAGAGTGGGGGATGGACATACTCTACACTCTTATATATTCTCTTATATATATTCCTACACTTACCAGCCCGCTGCCTCAAGGTGCGTATGGCGGGTACCCCTTTCCAATTTTCCCCAAAGTGCAACCGCAAGTATCCTTAGGTTGACAGACACGCCACGTGCAATCTCTGCTTGCCAAGGGATCACCCCGAGGCAAATTGCAGAGCGTGTAGTAGGTTCAAACCTAAAACACTAAAAGACCGTTCCACCAAGCGTTGGGCCCACCACGCCAGGCGTCAAGAGGCCATGGCCGCGGATGCTTCCTTCAGCGACGCCGTACTTTCGGACAGCGAGGGCAACACGGCGTCGAAAGACAGCCAGCCGCAGGTCCCCGACCTCGGAAAGTCGTCCGGCAGGGCGACTATGGGGAAGACCCCCGGCGACGTAAGCTCAACCCACAGCACTTCCAAACACACGAAGTCCCACCGAGACTCGACGCGCACGTCGACCTCTCGGAAAGAGGCACATAGGGAACGGTCCGAATCGGCATCCTCTGGACGTTCGCGATCTAGATCGCCACATGACGCCAGGCAATCATCCACTATTGCCAAAAGTGCTTCGCTCCCCAAGGTAACCGAGGTTCGATCGTCAGAAGACGAAAGCGACCTCTATCCCCAGAGCGCACTCCAGGAGTCGGTGTCAGTACAAGTAACGCCCATTCCCGAATCCCAACCTACACGGTCGAAGGATAGTACCACCACTACCGAAGCTCGACGCCAGGCGTTAAAAAGCTCCGAAGGCCCAAATAAGCAGGGCAAACACTTTTCCAGCCACGGGGAGGGGGGTAAACAACAGAGGAAGCAGTCTGAGCCTACTTCCACACCGCAGAAACATTCCACCGCACTCAAACAGACAGACAGGTCTCACACCTCTATTATAGATGAGTCAGGGAAACTCCCCCCAGGCAAAGTCATTCCCAGTTCAAGAGAGTGGTCCAGTGAGGACATAGATAGTGTCATGTCAAGAATGTCATCTTTGGCAGATTTCTATTCTAAAATTCCTGAACACTTTCTCACTTATAACCCCGACGGGTCAGCACCCTCAGGCTCCAAATATCCTATCCCCCCAAGTAAAAAGTCCCAGTTCGAAACACGGTCTTCAGATCCCTTCCACATTCACCCTTATTCTCAGGAACAAGAAGATCCTTCCCTTTGTGAGGATACAGATTTGGGCATGTTGGAAGAACAGACTGGGACAGGCTACTATGGGGACGATGAGGAACAAGAGGAGGAAGAGGACGACCCAGAAATATACAGGGTAGATTCCCCGGTAGATAAAGAACCACTGGTTACCGACTCCCCTGTCGACAACCAGCCCCTCCTAAATGAGGTCCTATCTAGAGCAGCAAACCACTTCCACATTGACACCCAGGGTGCTCAAGAGGATAGAGATTTTGCCGAAGAGTTGGTGGGAGAAAGGAGACATGTTGCGCAGGACATCCCTATCCTTAAGTCCATCCAAAGAAGAATAGACCCTTCACTGGTAAACCCCAATCTCACCAGGGCAGTCAATCCCAGGATTGAGAAGCTATTCAGGGCAGCCCAATCAGACCCACTGTATATAAGAGGGCATCTGAAACCGGACTACCTAGTCGTTACAAACACCCGCAAGAGGGCAGGAACACCCTTGTCATCATCAGAAGCTCCTCCCGACAAGGAGAGCAAGAAAATCTATGGGTTCGGCAGAAAGGTTGCCTCCACTTCCACCTACCAAGCAAAAATCGCCAACTCCACCACCCTACTGGTGAGTTATAACTGCCACCAGTGGGAGGAAGTTGCGGCACTCAGAGATTCCGCCCCAGAGCCCCTAAAGAGCCAATTGGCACGAGTCTCAGCGGAAGGGAGAGCCGTATCCGGTTGCATTTTAAAAGAAACCTTTGATGCCGCAGATAATGCCGGTAGATTGATAGCAGAGGGTACTGTTATCAAGAGACACGCTTGGTTACGGCAGTCTGGATTCAAGGCCGAGACACAAGCATCATTGTTAGACAAACCGGTGGAGCCAGATCTATTGTTCGGTAAGGCGGTCGAGGACGCGCTGAAAAATGCCAAGGACGAGTATGAAACACTCAAGTCCCTAGGTCAACTAACGACCAAACCCCTTAATCAAAGGGGTAATGGCAATTTTTCGTGCGGACAAAATTCCCAAAGAGGGTCAAACTATTCCCAGGGCCAGGGTACGCAGTGGAACAATAACCAACAGTCTACCCAAGGTTATAGTAGAGGGAATAAGAGAGGACGGGGTAAAGGTAGAGGCAGCCCCAGTAGAGGCGGCGGCACGCCTCCACCAAAACAGTGACGCTCCGTTCAGGGTCCCTTCTCACGCATCCCCTGTAGGAGGACACATTTCCAACTTCACCCAAGCTTGGGAAGGGATCACATCAGACAGATGGGTGCTGTCCACAGTGTCCGCAGGATACTGCATAGAACTCTTCGAGCGTCCCGAAACCACCCTCCACGACAAAGAGCACATTCTCTAGACCACCAAAGAATCCTCCTCGAGGAGATCGTCAATCTGCTAGCAAAGGACGCGATCGAACTCGTCCCGGAACACCAGGTAAACAAGGGTATTTATTCAACTTACTTCCTTGTACCAAAGAAAGATTTAACAATGCGCCCAGTATTAGAATTACGGCCTGCAAACAAATATGTCAAGCCCCAAAGGTTTTGCATGACTACTCTCCAAGAGGTAATCCCCCTCCTAAAAAAGGGGGACTACATGGCAACATTGGACATGAAAGATGCCTATTTTCATATTTCCATGTTCCCAGCGCACAGAAAGTACTTGCGCTTCAAGGTGGACAGTCGGCACTACCGGTTCAAGGTACTGCCCTTCGTATAGCCCCGGCTCCAAGGGTATTCAACAAGGTACTGACGGTGGAGGCAGCACACCTACGCAGGGAGGCAATCCCGGTGTACCCTTACCTAGACGTCTGGCTCATCACGGGGGAAAGCCCAGCGATTTGCAGAACAAACATTCAAAGAACAATTGACCTTCTCTTCGGATTTGGTTTCTCAATAAACGAGAAAAAGTCAAGTCTGGTGCCAAGCACCTCCAAACAGTTCCTAGGAGCTATCCTAGACACACAAGAGGGGTTGAACTTTCCATCAGAGGAGAGAATTCGGAATATACTACTGCAAATTCCTCAATATCAGGCCAGTTGTCAGATAACGGTACGCAAAACAATGCGTTTGCTAGGCATGATGGCGTCATGTATTTACCTGGTCCCCCACGCGCGCCTGCGCATGCATCCCATGCAGGAATGGTTGGCGAAACAGTGGTCTTAGGCAAGTGGTCAGTGGGACGATCTAGTGGTTGTTTCGCCAACACTGGTACAAAGCCTTCACTGGTGGACTAGAGAAAATCTGTCCAAGGGGAAACCCTTTTACGATCCCGAGATACAGGCGGTAGTCACAACCGATGCATGCCTGACAGGGTGGGGAGCTCACCTCCTCCACCACACAGCTCAGGGGCTCTGGTCTCACTCAGTGGCCAAGAATCACATCAACCTCCTAGAGCTTCTAGCGGTATGCAGAGCGCTTCAAGCGTTCGAACCCTACCTGCTGAATCTGTCAGTGCAGATCCGGACGGACAGCACTACAGCCATGTTTTACATAAACAAGCAGGGAGGGACTTGTTCGCCAAATCTGTCCAAACTTGCCCAGAAAATGTGGACATGGGCACTCAAACGGAACATCTTCCTGTCATCGCAACATGTTCCAGGGGATCTCAATTCTCTAGCAGATGCACTAAGCAGAGATCCACTCCCAGAGGAGCACGAATGGTGTCTACACAGAGAAATCGTAGAAGATCTCTTCTCTCAGTGGGGTTCCCCCACCATAGACCTATTCGCCAAAGCGAAAAAGACAATGCCCAAGATTCGCGTCCAGATTCCCACAACCAGGATCCCAGGGGAACGCCCTGTGGATGAACTGGTCAGGAATGTTTGCATACGCTTTTCCACCAACTCCTCTCCAGGAAGGTGGTGAACAAGATGAACAGGGAATCGATGACGACCGTCCTAGTTGCTCCCATGTGGGCGAGACAACCGTGGTTCCCACGCTTACGCAGACTAGCGACGTGCGACCTCATCAAACTCCTGGGCTGGTACAACCTACTGTCCCAGCATCAAGGTCAAACAGTACATCCTCTACCCAGCTCAATGAACCTAGCAGCATGGCTCCTGAGGTCATAGAGTTTGGACATCTAAATTTACCTCAAAGATATATGGACATCCTAAAAGAATCTAGGACGCCTAACACGAGGCACTGCCACTTTGACAAGTGGAAGAGATTTGTTATCTGGTGCCAGAATAGAAAAATCAACCCAGTTGATTGCACTCCTTCAACGATTGTTACATACATGCTCCACCTGCTGGATGCAGGACTGGTTTATAACTCACTGAAGGTGCATCTGGCAGCTCTGTCAGCATACACCACCTCCCATAACAAGGTGTTGTGGTGGAAAGTTCCAGTGGTTAAAGCCTTCATGGAAGGAGTAAAGAGACTTCACCCTCGTGTTTCAAACCGACCACCAGGGTGGGACCTTAATGTGGTGCTAGCTAAACTCATGGGCCCCCCATTCGAACCCATGCATAAAAGCAGTCTCAAACACCTGACTTATAAGACAGCCTTCTTAGTAGCTATTACATCCATAAGAAGGGTTAGTGAAATTCAGGCTCTGTCAGTGCAAGATCCTTTCTTTACAGTTCACAAGGATAAACTGGTTTTGCGTACACACCCTAGGTTCTCACCTAAATTTATTTCCAAATTCCACGTGAACCAGTCCATCGAGCTTCGGGCTTTCTTCCAAAATCCACAAAGCTCGGCTGAGGTGAAACTACACACCCTAGATGTGCGTAGGGCGTCCTCTACTATGTAAACAAGACCAGACCGCTAATAAAAACAGACCAACTGTTTGTCTCCGTAGCTACAGGCAGAGAGGGGGATCGCGTCTCTAAAGGTGCCATCTCTAAGTGGATTATTAACTGTATCCAGCTGTGTTACTCCCTTTCTGAAAAAACTCTGCCTTTCACGCCAAGACCCCACACGCCAAGAGCCCACTCTACAAGAGGCATTGGGGCACTCTGGCTTTCATTGCAAATGTACCACTTGACACCATTTGCAAAGCAGCTACTTGGTGCTCTATTCACACTTTTACTCAGCACTACTGCATTGTCACACATTCCAAGACAGATACACAAGTGGGACAAGCGATTCTAAGACATTTATTTGCTCGTGACCCTTCTCACATCCCACCTCCTTCTTCAGGTACTGCTCGCTAATCTATGCACAGCATGTGATCTAAGCAGATTCCACAAGCCTCAGAAGGGATACATTACTCACCGTAATTTATTTCTGATGCTTATATCTGCTTATATTCACATGCGACCCACCCTTTCTCCCCTCTGAGAGAAGGCGCATGGATGCTTGTAGTCTTACCTTTCTATCTGCTTGGATTATCTGTACTCACGCTACTCCTCATGCTACCTCATGTCAGAAAAAAAATACAATCTGAGGGTCCTACACGCGTGAGGGATCATGGGTACAGTGGACATCACACTAGGGATAGTATTACTGGCACACCCTGTGTCGATGCCATTTTCGAGTTTCGAAAAACAAACTGTAATACTCTGCAACTTCCACTAGATGTCGGCCTATGCACAGCATGTGAATCTAAGCAGATACAAGCATCAGAAATACGATGACTGTGAGTAATGTATCATATATATATATATATATATATATATATATATATATATATATATAATTTTTTTTTCTGAGGCTTGTGGATCTGCTTAGATCACATGCTATGCATAGGCCGACATTATGCGTCAATGTCCCTCATTTTTTTCTTCTGCTATTATAGTCGGACGCAAGTTGCGGAGTTCCTTCTTTCTGGCTGAAGCCTTTGATTATACAAGTTTTAAAAGTTAGATTTCTTTCTGTCCTTTCGACGGCCGTACCACCGTAAGATCTTCGGCCACTGCTTCCAAGGACAGATTCTTCTTCGACGACGACGACTACTTGGACCGTCTTGATGAACTTTGACTGCTGCTTACTTGGGCCTCAACGGGCCTCGGCCCTTCACAGTAGGGAGAGTGGGGGGAGGTCATAACTTCTTTACTTTATAGAATGCCTATTTCCGTATTCTTCCTTTTCCATCGCCGGGCTGCCATCTTTCAGTAATATGGAAAACACACAATTTAAATGTTGCCCTTCCTGTAACAGAAAGTTTCCCTGTGTAACCTCTGTCTCCCCAGGGACCACCCTGAAAAACTTTGCAAGTTTTGCAAACTTTTTCAGGCCAACACACTAAAGGACTGTAAGACTAAGCGATGTGCCCATCACGCCATGCAGGCCCAAGCCATGGGAGCCTCTAGCGATGGCAGTGTCGGCATCCTAAGTGACGCCAAGGGTGACCAGAACCCGACTGTTTCCCGCGTGCGAGCCCCCGACTCCATCAGGCAGGCCAGCAGTTCTGCTACAGAGACGACATATACGGCAGCTCAGGAACCCACACTGCACGCCACACAAAGCATACCCCCCATGGATGACAGTCGACCGCTTCGTCGACTGTTAAGCCACACGCAGTGTCGAAGGGGAGGCCTGAAAATCCCTGTCCTCTAGGCCATCGCCGTCACATTCACCACATGACAGGCCCCCAAAACAGACGCCGAAGTCTGTTCCCGACACCGCAAATAAACCAGACAAACCTTCCGGTACCGGTGAATGTGCTCCACCCCCCCCCCCCAAAGGAATGACCACCCACTCCAGGTCCCCTCCCATGCCTCTCCAGTAGGAGGTCACATTTATCAATTTACCCACGCATGGAAGGGGATCATCACGTCAGACAAGTGGGTACTTTCCACAGTGGCGGGAGGCTATTGCATACAGAGACCATCCAACCACCCACCAAAACAGAGACAAACAACACAGCAGAAACAACACATTCTGCTAGAAGAGGTCAAAGCACTGCTAGAAAAGGACGCTATAGAGATCGTCCCGGCAAACCAGGTAATCAAGGGCATCTATTCAACTTACTTCCTTGTGCCAAAGAAAGACCTTACAATGCACCCTGTCCTAGACCTGCGTCCTGCAAACACATATGTTAAGCCACAAAAGTTCTGCATGACAACGCTACAAAAAGTAATCCCACTGCTAAAACAAGGTGACTACATGGCAACATTGGATATGAAAGATGCATACTTCCATATTTCAATGTTCCCAGCGCACAGAAAATTCCTGCGCTTCAAAATAGCAAATCAACAATACCAATTCAAGGTGCTCCCCTTCAGCATAGCCTCTGCTCCAAGGGTATTCACCATCCTACTGGCAGAAGTGGCGGCGCACTTTCACAAAGAATCAATACCAGTCTACCCTTATCTTGACGACTGGCTGATAACAAGGGAATCCCCTCTTATTTGCAAGCAGAATACCCAAGGAACAATCAACCTGTTTCCATGTGGGGTTTTCAATCATCGAGAAAAACCGAGCCTCGTTCCAACCCAAACCAAGCAGTTCATAGAAGCTATCATTAAGACAAGAGGAGCTAGTCTTCCCCCTCAAACGAAAGAGTTCAGAACATACTGCTGCAAATACCTAATGATCTTGTCATTCGCCAAATAACCGTACGCAAAGCAATGCGCCTGCTCGGGATGATGTCTAAATGCATTAATCTGGTCCCACACGCACAGTTGCGTATGCGCCCAATGCAGGAATAGCTAGCAAAACAATGGTCTCAGCCAAGCAGTAAGTGGGACGATCTAGTGGCTGTTTCGCTAACCCTAGTACAAGCACTTCGCTGGTGGTCAAAGGAAAATCTGTTAAGGGGAAAACCCTTTTGCAGTCCTCCAGTCCAAACGGTACTTACAACAGACGCCTCGCTCTCCGGATAGGGAGCCCATTACCTTGACCACACAGCGCATGGCCTGTGGACACAGAACCCAGCCAGTACCATATCAACCTTTTGGAACTACTAGCGGTACTCAAAGCCCTACAGGCTTTACAGCTGCATCGAACAGGCCAACCAGTGCACGTCCTCACAGACAGCATCACTGCCATGTTCTACATAAACAAGCAGGGAGGCACACACTCTCCAGGCTATCCCCAGAAATTTGGACTTGGGCACTCAAGCGGAACATGTTCCTAGTGTCGCAGCACGTTCCAGGGGAACTCAATGCTCTGGCAGACACTCTAAGCCAGTGATCCCCAACGTGTAGCTCGGGAGCAACATGTTGCTCGCGGCACCCTAAATTGTTGCTCGCCAGTTGCTCTGGGCCATGGTGTGGATGCCTAGAAGGAGATGCTAAGGGGATGAGAGCTCAGTAGCAATATAGTCAGGACAGTGCGAGCATGTTGGCCAATGAGCCTACTGTGTTTCCAGCTGGCTTATTTTGATACATACAAGATGTGTGTTTGTTACAATAGTTTTCATCGTTTGATACTCTGCCCATCTGGCACATGGATGATAGGCAGATAGGCAGATAAGGTAAATGCATGCCACATTTTTCATAGTTAATTTGCCCTATATGCAAATTCAATTAAGTTCATGTTAAGTTTACATTAACAAGCCAATTAATCCAAATACTTGGGTTTCATGTGTTAAAATCGCGGCAAAAATGGCAGTGGACACAAAATATTGCGGCAAAAAGGCTGTGGTTTTGCCACTGCAATCCAAGTAAAGGATGCGGGGGACACCCCTGCAACCCCCGGACCCATTATACCATTTAAGGGGGGTGGGGGACACCCCGCTCCTCTTAAATGGTGTAATGGGGTACACCTTTAACGATTTTTTTGTACAGGCAACATTTTTGCCGCAATTTTATCACTGCATACCAATACTTGCTTAACACCACAACCCTCTATGAAGTGGTCATCAAATGCTTAAAGTTTTGAAAAATGTTTGCCACTAATTCTTGTGTAAAATCCATTTTGGGTAGAGAAAAGAGGCTCCAAATGCATCAGAAAAATAGTATTTTTATTCCCAACCACTTTTTCACCAATGTAACAGGCCTCAGGAGCTTTAAAATGCACTATTTGCCATTACATGCCAAAATTATTATTAGGAGGTAACCTCCCAACCCCCAGCGAAGTAAACTTTAATACCTACCATGAAATGACCAGTATTAATCAATCAATATTTATTTAATTGTATTTCTACATTAAGTTAGCAACATTTAAAAACATGTTTCATATTTCATAACATTCACATAGACAGAGCTCAAAATAAAAAAGCAGCTGTTACATACTCCAACAAGCTAAATATTTAATCCTCATCATTATAATTAATTATGTAAAACGGCTCCAATGCATGTCCACGCTTATGCAAAACGGAGCAACAACGACAAACTAACATAAAATGAATCAAATTTTCATCAACTGCTATTTTACAGTTACACTTTGTGCTTCTTTCTGCACACCTGTTTAACCTAATGAGCGGTGGGTATTGTCATTATCAGCCTCCTTCATTCTGGGGATCTTTTTTCACAGATTGCCCCTTGCCATCTTGTATTTGTAATTACGTCTTTATACAAAGCTAAAGAGGTAAGCATATGTATATGTTGCCCATCAGACAAGGTCTTGGTTTAAGAGCTATTTTGAGTTGACTTATGTGCCAAATTTAGTTACATCCCACCCCTTATCCAAATGGACAGTACCGTACAACCCACCGTACCACAACCAGGGGCAGCTGCAATAGCACTAACACTGACAGTCACTTCATCTTTATAATTAGCAGAAAATCCCTAAGTATAAAATCGTAACTAGCCTCACACCTTTAAACTGAACATCCCCAATTCAGCTCATAAGGTGCTACCATGTGTATCTGCAAGGAAACCTGCAATTTGGCACACACATTTATTTTGCAACCCCTCCAGGACAAAACAGTTTGAGTCACCCTAGATTGTATTGCCATTAAAATCATGGAATAGACTTTTGCATTATATTCCTCCAGGCAATCAGAATGCCCCACACTTGAAATAAAATTGTAAAAAGCCATTTAATCCTTAATGATGCCCTTTCAGCTGTCTTCTTTAAATGATTGACCCAAGCACCGCTGTTTGAGAAGAGTAGGATGAAATAAAAAGCAGACTGCCCCCTCATCTCTGCATTCATTAAGAACTAGCTACAAGATTTCACCCTTTTAACGAACACCATAATTTTTGTTTTTATTATATTTAATTTATAACTATAGTTCCCAAAAATGTAATTTGTTATTAGCAGGCCATGTTGGAGACATGCTGAGGTTAAGTCTAAAAAATAGCTGTGTCTTTGGCAATAAGAAGCGTGCTATAAAATGCACCCTTCTGAGAGGGTGGATTAACTTTCCTAAGAGAAGTACTGGAATCAACGTCTGAAAAGAATACATTGGGGCCAACTGACATCCCTGCTTTTCACCTTTATTGATCTTGTATACGGGCAGATGCTGAGATGTCTGCATATCACAGTTGGATAAGATTTTATAAAACATTAGGGACCCCAATAAAATGTAAATTATGCCACACTATGTTTCAATCAAATCAAATTCTCCAAATCTGAAGAAAAAAATAATCTCCCTCCCTTAACCTTACTGTATTTCTCCATGATGGTGCTCAGAGTGAAGCAGTGGTCCACTGTACTAAGCCCTCCCCCGAAACCTGTTTGGGAGGGCTTCAAGATATTGTTACTTTGAGTCCCCTCCTCCAGTCTGAACAAAATATATTTGGAGAATATCTTGCTGGCAATGTCCAGTGAGGAACTTGACCTATAACCGTGGGGTTGCTGGTGGTCCAAGGACTAATTTTCCAAGGAGATGGCATAATGCCTGTCTCGACAACTGCATTAAACATAAAACAATTTGGTGTCCTTCAAAAGGCTCCCATTGTTTCTTAAGAAATTCTTTTTTTGTCTTTTGGAAATTTCTGTATGAAATTTTGAAACTATAAATCTGACCAGCCATGTGCACACCACTCATTAAATCATGGTTCAATTTTCTTTTAGAGATTCTGCATCCAACCATGAGGCCTCCCTTTCTATAACCTGGAACTCCTGAATTTGGGGATGCCATTTGCTGATAACTCTGTCCCAGATAGTTTCAACCAAAGACTCAAACTAGCACTTTCCTTTGTGGCCTCTAAACTGCTTAACTGTTTTAAGAGAATGTCTTAATTTCTTGTGATTTAGTAATTCTATCCAATTGCTGCTTGTTGAGATTAGGCATCGCCAACCAGCCCCTCTGGCTGTCAGACATCTTCTGAGTGGTGCCTACTCTGCCCATTGGAAAATTTACTTGAGAGTATAGTGTTCACTCTTTGTTCAATCAGAAATGCAACATTTCATAACATTCCTGAAGAAAAAACATTCCACTATACAGTAATATGACTGTGCAACACTATTGCTGATCTTGTATGCTTAGAAGTGCACCATTTGCCACTTAAGACCCAGAAAATCCCCACAGAGAATCCTAAAGAACACCTGAAAATCAGTGCTCCATTTGTGCTCAATTTTTGCACTACATTTCTTCAAATTGTTTTGCTTGAGAACCTGAAACCCCTGGTAATGTTTATTTAGTGCTACTATATTTCTGAACAACTTGACTGGTTCGATTAAAAAAAATATATATATGTACTACTGATCACTCAATGTCTTCAACATTTCCTGTAAACAACCACTTAATGTCAAATGAAGTTAAGAACTTGCAAATTAACTTTTCTAGTATTGCATGTGGTCTAACTATTATGTACTGCGAATTAAAATGTTCTATAAGCAGCCTTAAGTTTATTACATTTCTAACTTGTGTTAGAATCATTTGTTCACCATTTCAGCACTGATAGGTTCTGTTGAAAAATGGATGTTGCTCACCATTTCATTTGATCTGCACATTTTGCTCATTGCGCCCAAAAGGTTGGGGACCCCTGCTCCAAGCAGACATCCCCTACACAAGGAACACAAGTGGCAACTCAAAAGAAGAATTCTAGACAATGTCTTCTCCCTCTGGGGTGTTCTCAGAAATGTGTTAATTCCATTCGACCGTAGAGACCCCTAGCTCTTTTTGCTGGACTTTAGGACATTTTATTTCTAACCTGGAGAGAGTGAGACGTTTTTCCCCACTCTCTTATGCATTTTCCTGTGATGTGGACTCTGTGTTTCTTTTGACTTTGGAGTCTGACAAACTCCATAGGCATCATCTTTACATTGCGATACAAGGCACTTCCAGTGCAGTGACACTGGGAAGTCTCTTAGATTTCCCAAAGGTTTGAATACCTTCTCTTGGTGAAACTACTGCTTCCAAGAGCAGTAAAGTGAAATTGACTTTACTTACATTTTGTAACTTTCTAGACCCAGCACACACATCTTACCATATGGTGCTGGAGGGGTTACTTAGTATCCCCTGTGTCTAGTTTCTCATGTAACATTTTTATGTTAACCTAGCTGGTGGCAGTGGTTTACTTTGAACTACCATTGTGTGTTTTTACTGCAGGCTGCGTTTGCAGCTGCAGTAAGGCACCCATTGGTGCCCATTTTGTCAAAATGGACCCGGTCTTGTTTTTTCACCATTTCTTGCTGGAAAGGTCCTTCTTGAGATTTACTGTGCGTGCCAAACCTGGTCCCTTTGTTCGTTTTGTCTTTGGCAGGATTTACGATGAAGCCCGCCTGTGGCTCCAACGTGTCTGGCAGGGGCAGGAAGTGAGGGCGGTGCCCGAAACTCCCTGTGCTTGGTCTCCTTCAGTACAGGAATGCACCCAAGGGTGATTGGCTGGAGGGCTGGCCTTGGAGGACAGCCACCCCGCTGTGTGATTGACAGCTAGGCTGGAATGAATGGGAGAAACCTGCATAAAAGGCAAGGCTTTTTGGCTTGGAAGGCAGAGTCGACCACTGGACAAAGGAATCCGAAGAAGAACTTGGAAGAGACGCCTGCTGCAACTCCTGGATCGTTGGCTTGTCAGGTGAAGCCCTGCTGCTGTGCTGAAGCTCTGAATTCGTTTTGACTAGAAAAGCCCTGCAGGGTCAACTTCTCCCCTGGGATGGGTAGGACCAATCAACCCCAAAGTGAACTCGTCTGCACATCCTCTCGGAACTGGCTGTACTTCACTGCTGCTGCTTCTGGAACCGAAGTGCAAGGGAGAGGAACACCAGATGGAGTGAATCGCTTTTAAGTTCAGACCCGAGCCTCGGGAAGATCCTCTGTACTCCCTTGAAGCAGGACTGACCAAACCTGAGCCACCTCAACAGATGTGAGGAAAGTCTACAGTGGTATCCGAGAGTCCGCAGTGGTGCTATTTTCTGAGACACAAGGAGCTGAAACCGCGAAGTGCAGCTGAATTGAAGTTTGCCCTTTGCTGCCACCGACCTTCCCATTGTGTTGCAGGAGTCCCCAGAAGTCCTCCCTCTTGTCCCCACGACTGAGGCACAGGAACAACAGGATCTGCAGAGCCACACAGGAACAGAAGCCAGATGGAACCATTTCTTCTACCCAAAGGTACTGTAAACCTAAGAGGACTTACCTCTTGTTGTGTAGCCTTACTTGTTCTGTTGAAACCTGTCTTGGTTGCCATTGCAGAGTTGCTTGCAGCTTTGTACCTCACAAGCCTTCCACCTTGTGGCCCTTTAAGTGAATCTTATTTCTACAAACTTTTCTAAAAACTTTGTGCAAGACTTTTTACTACCCTGCAAAGAAAATCTTCAGCTCCTCTAGACAGTGTTAAACTAACATTGACTGTCCTGGCTCCCCGAGATACTCTTCTACCTCTGACTTTGTGCTTTTGCCTTTCCTCCAGGAAAGGGTTAATTTACTTTGCATTGGAGGGTTTTGAAGATGCTTACCAGTTTATGAATTTTTAACCTTTGTTTTATTCCCATATCTAACCCTTTACACTAAACTCAGTATTGCTCTTAATGTACCAGTGATACATCAATGTCCACAGTGTCCTCATTTAAGTCACCTGAGGGTGTAGGAAGGGTCTGTGAGGGTGTAGGAAGGGTTTGTGTGCCATCCCCAATGGGTATCATCTGATTTAGAGAGATAGTGTGTTTTGGAAGTATATTATAATTGTTACATGGTTTGCTCCCTTCTGAAGCAGACTTATATAACTGACTTGTTAAATAAATTAATAATTGTTTAATCAACAAACCTTGAGTGTAAGTGTTTATTTGAATAACTGTCACTGTGAAACTCTCTGTTACATCCCTACTGCTCACATTGACCCCTCTTGAGATAAGCCTGGCTGCTCAGCCACACTACCAATCTGTGTAGTACATACTTATACCAAAGGTTGGGTTCCCTATTGCCAGGAGGCCAAGGTTGCTGTAGTCTCCCAAAGGGTACTGCACGCAATCTTGCCTAACACTGGTGGCAGGCGGTCAAGATCTATTGTAGAGTTGTTACATTGAGTGTTTGCTTTACTTTTGTTCCACTAGAAACCTTCACAAGGCTAAGCTCCACTAGAACAGCAATTGTAACATGCCTAGTATGGATGGCTTCATGCAGGAAGCCCTGCTCATTCTAACAGTAGAACAACTGAAAGAAATGTGTAAGATCGGGTATCTCCCTGTTCAAGGAAAGAAAAATGAATTGATTACAAGGTTGTTAGATCATCAAAGGTTGGATAGTCGGCCTGTCACTCCTACTAATCCAGAAAATGTGGAAATTGATAATGAGGATGATAATTCAGAGTCTAACTCTAATGTCTTAGAAGAGTCAGAGGAGGCCCTCTTTGCCTCAGCAGGCCCTTCTGTCTCAACCTTTATACACTGGGACCCCAGAAGGTGCATCACTGAGTCCAGAATGTGTCTCTTGAGAAAATGAGACTTGGATTGGAATTTAAAAGGTTGCAAGCTCAAGCTGAAGCCAAACATCAGGACATAAAACTCAGGGAATTGGAAATGCAATATGTTCTTGAAAGGAAAAGATTGTCTCTTGAAAATGTTTCTCTCCCAGAGTCCTCTAGGTCTTGCACTCCCAAGAGGCCCGGCCTGCCCAAAGAAGCAGTGTGTATGTATAATGTGAAACTTGATATTTGGGATTGGTTGGGTGCTTTTGAACACACTCATAGAATTCGGGGTCTCACAGGGAATCCGTTGATTCCTTGGCTTTTATCTAGGCACCCCCAGGTTGCAATTGATGCTGTAACGGAGGTGGGGGAACTTGAAAGATTGGAGTATGAGAATGTGAAGCTGGCTTTGTTAGCCATATGGTTTAGACTGATGGTACCCTGTGGGCTACCTGGGTGTGAATGTTTTAGATGGATGGGTTAAGGGTCAAAGAGTAACCACATTTGAAGGAATGGGAAATCTTTTTTTGTTGGAATATATTTTTGATGCCTGCTCTCCTGAGCTGAAACAGCACTTGGCTGACTCAAAAGAGATTGATCCCAAGAAGCTAGCAAAAGCTGTTGACTTGTTCGTTGCCAACAGGGCTACTCACAAGGATTCTGGGACCCTCACAAAAGGATGAGGCGAAGCAGCACAAGAAAGATGACAGAGAATTCTAAATCCAACCACCCAAAAGAGGGCCACAAACATAAGAAGAGTAAGCCATTTGGGAAACTAGGTCAGTCTAGTGAAAACTCTGATGCTAAACCAGGGGGAGGTCAGCAGAAGCCCCCATTCCAGAAAACATTTTGTAAATGTTATTCTTGTGGGTCAACTGACCATGTGAAAGGGGATCCCAGATGCAAGGGTAAACCTTCAGGGGTCCACACTGCCTCCTTAACCTACATCCCTAGGGAGAACTTTCATCTGTTAGCTGAAGACCCCATTGGAGTCTCAGCCAGTGTTTCTTTGGTGCCCCTGGGTCTGTGGTAACAGCAGAATGTAGATGTGTATAGCTCTATTCCAGATAACAGAAAATAATATTACAAGGACAGTGTACTTGTGAATGGTCAGGAGACCCCTGCCATTAGAGACACTGGGGCCAGCATTGCAGTGGTGGATGAAACCTTTTTCAAACCCGAGGATGTTGCTAAGGCGCTGAAAGGCCCCACTAAGCTTCCTGGAGGCCCTGTCCAGATGGTTCCAATACTAACAGCTCTCATCCAATGCAACAATATTACTTTAAGAATACCTGTCAGTGTACAAAATGGGGAGGGAGCAACACCTCCACTGACAGCTCCCCAGTACTTTTTAACAGACCCCTTGCCTGGGTCCTCTGCGGCCTAAAAATTGCTTTCAATATTTTTTTGGCGCCTCTTGCGTGCCGTCTCCTTCCCCCAGTGACTCCCTTCTTCGGAGGGTGGTACCGGTGAACCGGGGTGGTGTAAGGCGAGTCTGTGCCACCAGGGGCCTGGACCTGTATTCCAAGGGCCTCCTTGTTATGTCAATGCCTAATGCATGTACTGTGCTACTTGTTATTCACTGTAGAATGTTATGGTCTTCGCTGCTGACCCTATGAGGTCAGAGCATTCCTATGTTAGAATTTCTATGTTGTTGTTGCTCGAAGTTTGCTGTAAGGGTTGGGGGTCTTAAATATGTGTCTTGATCAATGACAATAAACCAACCAATAAGCCTTGCTGGTGTGGTCATTGTCTCAACATTGGCGACGAGGATGGGATATTGGATGCCAGCACCGCCCCTCTGGTGCTAACCCTGATTCCCAAGACTCCCGACCAGCAGCCTAAGGCGAGTGCCGCCTGCCTCCCTAGCGGATCGCCGCCACACCACCTCGTTGGACTGAGGAGCCCCACCGGCACCCTCCCAGATCGCGTTCCCCAATCTGTCCAACGCTTCCGTGAGCTGGGAAACGGCGCAGAGAGACTGATCTTCCTGAAGTGGCGCCGAGGATTGGAACAAGAGCCAAGGAGACGGCGTTGAGGGACGAAGCGGCTCTGCGCCAAGGATCACAGACGAAAAAGAAAGCCGGAGTCGGAGGAATTCTTTCAGGCGGTGAGTCGCAGCTGAAGGGAAGTCGGGAAGCGCAGCTAAATGGAGGCCGCCGCATATCCACTAATCCAGGCGGAACGAAGCTTACCTTCATCCGCTCCTGTATGTGTGTCTAGGTCCCGCTTCCATTCCGCTGTCTTTGCAGGGGACGTGATCGGCGTACCACTTCCGCATTTGGAGGCGGGGACTCACCGAATCGAGGAGAGATTTCCTCACTCCCGGCTACTCCCTTGGAATCACGTGAGGGGTCACCTGTGTCTCGCTGCTACTGCGAGTGGATAAGTGGGAGCATTGGTGCCAGCAGGACTCCAAGTTGAATAAAAGTGTTGCGTACCCGTCCAGGGCCCTGACGGAAAGGCGGTCTGCACGCGCATCAGCAGCTGATTCTACAAAAAGTTCTCCAGGTTAAACACAGGTGAGCAGAAAAAGGAGTGCAGGTGTTGGCTGTGGTGGAAAGAGTAATTTTAGGGTCGGCTCCCTGCTGTGCACATAGTGTCAGGTAGCTCTGAGGAGTCAGCACAACATACAAAGGGAACAAATAGTTGGAGAAATGGCCCTGTCAAGAGTGCCTGGTCCTCAGGTGTTCATGCCCACACCAGGTGTCCCTAGGATCAAGTGGACTCCCTGGAAAAAGGGATTTCTGCATTACGTTAAGGCTACGTGTGGGAATGGCATGTCTATAGAACGGAAGGTAGCCATGCTGATGCATTTTCTTGGATATGAAGGCCAGAGAATTTATGATACTCTCCCCGATGCCTCAGAGCTAGAATCGGAAGACAGAGCGACTGATTTTGATGTGGCATTAGCTAAACTGGATAAGCACTTTGAAGCCAAAATAAGCACTGTTCTTGAAAGGTACCATTTTGGTATGAGGTACCAACATGAAGGCGAGTCAGTGGAGGATTACGTTACGGCTTTGAGACATTTGTCCCTACATTGTAAGTTTGGAGTGGGGTTGGACGAACACATAAGAGGCCAATTCATGTTGCACTGCTCCAATGACAAAATCCGTGAGGAGGTGTGGCTCAAAGACGATCCCAGTTTGGAGGAAGTAATTGGGATGGCCAAAAGAATTGAACATACTATGCAGTATGTTGCCAAGTTGTCTGGTAATGTGCCTAAGGCTGTCCAAAGCACAGAAGTCCAGAGGGCGGGTGATAAAAAGAAGGATGGTACGAGGGAGAAAAAGAAACATAAGGTTAAACCATACAAACAGTATGGTTACAGTCAAAGCAAAGGGGGTGAGAGTGACCTAAGCAATAAACGGCCCCAAAAGGATGGTAGGCAAGGGGGTATGCAAGGAGGAGCCAAGAGATGATAGATTGTGTTTCCGGTGCGTTAGTGCACGCCATTTATCCTCCTCTCCTATGTGTCCAGGGAGAAGGACAAACTGTAGCATTTGGGGCCACTTTGAAAACTGTTGCAAAAATGATCGCATAGGTGGTGGTAAAGGTATAATGTTGATTGATGAAAACAATGCTATTTCGTCAGAAGATGATATTTCAGAGAATGAGATTTTCACAGTGAATATGGTTCATTGTTCGGATGGTAATGATTGTGAACATCCCGCTGCGTGGGTTGAAGTGAATGGCCATCAGGTGAAGATGTTAGCTGACTCCTGCTCAAAAATCACCCTGATGTCCAAGATGGTTTATGAAAATATAATTGCAGGATCCATTGCAGATTTGAGTCCCTCAGTTAGGAATCCTGGGGGAAAACAATGGTAGTAAAATTGAGATATTAGGATGCTGCAAGGCCCAATTTAAATGTAATGGTAGAATGAACTATAGAAATATTTATGTTACTGAAAAGGGGGAGACTCTTCTAGGATGGAGGGAGCAGAGGGGTTGTTAGGCAGAAACCTGTGCAGTTCCCTTAGGGACCACTGCAAAAGATTTAAGACTACAGGTGTTGGCAGTAAACCCACTTGGTAGCAGTCCGTACCACCCAGATTTACCTGGTAGCTGTGGCTGAGCAGTCAGACTTCCCTCAAGAAGAGTTCGGCAGTATGCAAAGTATACACAATAGGCACTCAGATACAATAATACAAGCAAACACTGACCAGAGCTTTGGTATCAAAGTATATAATTATTTATTTAAAAACACACTGTTGAAAACACTCCAGCACTTTTATTGTAAAATATTCTAAACACAGTTACTATTATAATATATACATCCCTTTTTCCTTATCAGATAAGTCACTATAAAACACCACTTATTTTCATACAGAGGTGAGCGCTTAACTAGAAGGCACTCCAATAAATTTGTGAGGAAGGGAGGGAAAAAGACAGAATATGGAAAGGTGCACCACTCTAAGATTCAAGAACACGGTTAGCAAGGCAGAAGAGCAAAAGTTACTGGTGAGCCAAAGTCCAAAGGCTGGGCCCACTCTTAGAGAGAGCAGAGCACAAATGCGCCCAAGATCACACAGTTACACTAGGCTTAGAAAGTCTTGCAGAGGGTTCAAAAAGAGTTTAGAGAGGTTTAGGAAAGTTTAGCCAGGGTGTCTCAGGCTAACCCAGGTTCAAAAGCCGGGGGCTAAATCTACCCCGTACAGTCGGTAGCAAGGGAAGCCAGGCGGGACACGGTACCTTAAGTGGGAAGGATCCTCCAGCGGTGGCAGTTGTTCCTGGTAGTGGGTGCAAGTTGCGTCGTCGTCCAGGGGAAGAGAAGATCTCGACTTGAAAGAAAGATGAAGGTCGTTGCACTACCAGGGAAGAAACCAGCCGTGGAGTTTTCCGGTTAAAGGTGGTACCTTTGTTTCGCGGTCGTGGTAAAACGTGGTATCCCGGTTGCCGGGGTGCTTGGCACGGGCAAGGCGGCCAGGAGCTACGTCGGGAAAGCGAAAAGACGGTGGAACTAGTTATCCCCACCAGTCAAAGGAAGAAGACTCTCCGGCGGCAGATCTCCTCTGTCGTTGGGAAAAGTGGTGAGGCAGTCCAGCAGGGCTCCACCGGTGGTGGTGTCGTGGCAGGTCGGCTCAGCTTCTCCCTCATCGGATTCTTAGGTCCTATGGCGACTTCTGAAGTTCTAGTCCCCAAAGCCCTGCTTTTATGCAGCAAACCCCCATTCACTCAGCCTAGCTGTCACTCAAACATGCTAAGTGGTGAGCCGGCCGGCTCACCACTTGGGCCAATCAGAATGGAGTGCGACTTGAGTTGCCTAGGCAACTCAGTCCAGGGTGCCTAAATTCCCCTCTACCCCTCCTAAGTACCCCAGACAGAGTGGCACCACTTTGGAGGGCTTCTGTGGAGAAGCCCGCCAAAAAGTGGAAAAAAGGGCTCGACTTGGGTTGGAGTCACAGAAGAGAACACAAACGCCATTTTAGAATCAAGTTTTGGCAAAAAATACCAACCGGAGAATTAATATTAATTAAATAAACCGGCGGTATGTTCGAGGCTACCGTAAATAATTAAATAAAGATAGTAGCCTAAAACAATGGGAAATCCCATAGGAAAATATTTGCGGTTGAATATAAAAAGTAGTATCCACTGCCACCAGCCAAAACTCGATCAGGGGGGACGGAGACGTGCCTCCTTCGACTAACAGATCCTGGGGCAATCGAATTGCCCCAGCCAGTACCTCCACAATATGATGGTTTGTACTGGTTCTGTTCAGAATTTAAGACTATTAAAGTCAATGGTGACTTTACATGCCCTGGGAGACAGTAGTCAGTTCCAGGGTATGGTGTCTATACTGGGGTTTACTATGACACCCCTGTGTCACTGCACTGAGGGTGCTGTGTAGCACACATCACAAAAACACATGAAGCCCTACGGGGTAAAAGATCCCATAGCCCATTAAACACATCTAGATCCAAAGAAACACACTCAAATCATGTCCAGGAGTGAGGGTAAAAGTGTCTCACTCTTGGCAGGAGAAAAAAATAAACCCCAAAAATCCAGAAAAGCTGCTGGGGGACTCACTAGGTTAGGAAATTCAGCCTAAACAGAGAATTCTCCCTAACAGGGGTCTGGGTATCAAGCTGGACCCCAATAGCAAGGAACAAGTTCTAAATGTAGGCAACAGTGACATATTGGGCAAAAATGTTTATAAAGGACAAGATACCATTGCTAAATATCATGAAGTCTTTAGCAAGGGAGTGGGTTGTCTCAAAGGTATGATACATAAGATAGTAGTAAAAGAAGGTAAGCCAAGCAGCCAAGCTTAGACCTTTGCCATTATCAATGCGCTCTGCCGTGCATGAGGAATTGAACAGGTTGGAAAAAGAGGGAATAATTGAGCCTGCCAAGGCCGTTGAATGGATTTCCCTGGTGGTAGTAGTGAAAAAGGGGAATGGTGATCTGAGAGTTTGTGTGGATTTAAGAGAACTTAATTGTTGTGCGGTTGCTGATCGGCATCCGCTACCCAATATGGGAGAACTCCTAAGTCGCATAGGTAATGTGAAATTCTTCGCCAAATTAGATATGGCAAGTGCATATCACCAGATAAACTTGGATGTGGAGTCCAGGAAACTCACTGCTTTTATTACGTATCAGGGAATTTTCCAGCTTCGCCGCATGCCTTTTGGACTTATTTCTGCATCCTCAGTGTTCCAAAAAGTTATGGATAAGCTGTTGAAGAATATAAGTGGAGTATGGTGTTTCCAGGATGATGTGTTGATTTGTGGAGACAGTGAGGAGGAATTGAAAAAGAGAGTTGAAAGTGTTCTGGAGATTTTTAGAGTGAGGGGCATTACATTGAGAGGCGAAAAATGTGTTTTCTCAACACGGGTGACAGAATATCTAGGTCATGAGATTTCAGAGGAAGGCTTAAGGCCCAAAAGAGATCTTGTGGATGGTATTGTGAACATGCAACCACCCAAAAATAAGGCAGAATTGAAGTCGTTCCTGGGAACGATTGAGTTTTACCATAGATTTGTGGAGAACTATGCGGATAGTGTAACTGCGTTGAGGGCCATTTTAAAGAAAGGAGCAGAGTTTATGTGGAGTGAGGAATGCGATCGAGAGTTCAATGATATTAAGCAAAAGATTGACATGGCAAGGCCGTTGGGCATGTTTGACACTAGAAGGAGAACCATTCTCGCAGTAGACGCCAATGATACTGGCATAGGGGTGGTCATGTCACAGCTGGAAGCAGATGGAAATGAGGTAATTGTTTTGCATGCATCCCGAATGTTGAAAGGGGCAGAACTTAACTATTCCGTTTTGGAGAAAGAGGCCCTTGCATGTCATTGGGGTATGGAAAAACTAAAGAACTTTGTGTGGGGACAAGAATTTACTTTGAGAACTGACCATAAACCGTTGAAGGCCATATTTGAAACAAAGGGACTTGATAAAGTGTCAAGGAGAGTTGCCTGTTGGGTGACTAGGCTACAATGTCACAAATTTGTTATAGAAGTTGTCTCAGGTAAAGACAATGTACAGGCTGATCATGCGTCCAGAGTAAAGACAGAAGAAGGAAAGGAAGAAGGGAGAGAGAAATTTGTTGAGATGGGAAATATGGTTTTTGCAACTGTAGAAGGGATCATACAAAAAGATGAATGGGCACGAATAATGGAGTCGGACGAGCTGTGGAAATGGATTATGAGCTTTGTCAGGGACGGGTGGCCAGAAAAAAGATTGTTGTTAGGTGAAGAAAGAGCATTATGGGAAGTAAGATTTGAGCTGTCTGTGAAGGATGGGCTGGCGTATCAGTGGGATAAACTGGTTGTTCCACGTTGTTTGAGGGAAAGGCTTGTGAAAACTGCTCATCTGGGTCACATAGGGACTTATAAAACCAAAGAGATAATTAAGGCTGACTACTGGTGGCCGGGGTTGGAGCGAGAAATTGAGAAAATAGTTGGTGATTGTGCTGATTGGATCAGATCAGGGAAGAATTTGTCAGCTGTGTCTCAGCCAAAGAGGAAGGTTCAAGCACCCAAGCGAGTATGGCAAGATGTTGCAATTGATATTTTGGGACCAGTCGAAATGGGAATGGGGCGAGGTAAATTTATCCTTGCTTTAGTGGACACATTCTGAAGATGGACAGAATTTAAAATACTGAGAGACGTTACATGTCAGCATGTTGTGGAGTTTTTGTCTGGGATATTTGAGAGAGAAGGATTGCCCAGGAGCGTACTCACGGATAATGGCCCACAATTTGCTTGGAAATTGTTTGAAGACTATTAGGCAAAGTGTGCCATAAAGCACAAATGGTCTGCTCTGTATTATCCACTGGGAAACGGTATGATTGAAAGGGTAAACCGATCCATAATGGAGGTTATCAGAGGGGCAAATGCTTGTGGCCTTGTTAAGAAAGTGGCAGTGAAGGAACGATTATATGCTTTGCGAATGGCGCCGTGTGCTGAAACTGGCGCTAGCCCCTTTGAACTTATGAGAGGACGCAAGGGCAATACATTGTTGTCACCTGCCTGGTTAGGGGGGGCGTGAGAATCTGATATCGTTGCGGATGATGTAAGAAAGAGGATGAATGACCGAAAGGATAAGAGGGTGAGAAGAGTGAACGAAAAATTTCCAAGGAAAAGAACAATGGTTGAGGTGGGAGATCTCGTGAGGATAAGGAGAGCTGTCATACCCAAAAAAGGGGATTTGTTATACTCAGATCCGGTAAGGGTCACTCAGGTATTTGAAAATGCTGTGAGATTGGAGAGTGGGCAATTGTGGAACATGTCCAGAGTAGCGAAACTGAAAAAGTAAGAAATGTACATATACTGTGATGTTATTTTACAGATTTACTGGAAATGTTTTTGTAAATGCCCAAATGTTTATGTAGTATATATATTTTTTTTATTAAGGGAGGGGGGTGTGTTATGTCAATGCCTAATGCATGTACTGTGCTACTTGTTATTCACTGTAGAATGTTATGGTCTAGGCTGCTGAGCCTATGAGGTCAGAGCATTCCTATGTTAGAATTTCTATGTTGTTGTTGCTCGAAGTTTATCAGTTGGCTGGAGTTGCTGTAAGGGTTGGGGGTCTTAAATATGTGTCTTGATCAATGACAATAAACCAACCAATAAGCCTTGCTGGTGTGGTCATTGTCTCAACACTCCTCACCTCTGAGTTCCCCATGTAGTGTTCTTCAAGGTCTGGGCTGGCTGTGCAGGTCTCTTCGTCAGCTGAATTATTTTTGTTTTCCCGCTGGCCTCTTCAACACGGCTATCTGAGCTGTACTGTGCCTGTTTTTCTAATGGATTGTGTCCTCCCACGTATTCCTCATCTCATGATATTGGTATCCCAGCTCTGCTGCTTCGTAATTTTTTTTATTACCAGGGGGCGCTGTGTTCGAAACCGCAGAGTCGAAGTCCCTCGAGGGCCGCCATCGGGCGTCGACGTCATCCGATGTATAAAGGGCTCGAGCAGCGCCCGTTACCTCAGTTCCGTTTTTCCAACGCAACTGCTTTGTGTTACCAACGGCACATCAGATTTTTCTTCGACGATGTCCTCGTCTTCTACTCCCTCCACACCCAAGACAGGGTTAAAAAAATGTCTGAAGTGTGGTAGGACGATGTCTATAACCGACCCCCATCGGAATTGCCTCTGGTGCTTCAGCCCAGACCATCGGGTTGAAGAGTGCGGGTCCTGTCAAGCCATGTCCAAAAATGCTCTTAGGAAACGCAGAGGTAAGCTGGCGGTGGGGAAAGGGAAATATAAGTCTTTGAAAAGACAAAAGGATTCGGATGAATCCAGTCGAAAATCTCGTCATGAGTCGAGGAGGTCGAGATCAAAGAGTCGCTCGCGGAAATCTTCCTCGTCTTCGACTAAAAAGTCAAAAAAGCGACATTACAGGTCGTCTTCCTCCTCGTCCTCCTCTGAGAGGAGAGTAACTTATCCATCAAAGCGCGATTCCTCCAGAAAATGGGAGGCCTTCAGGGCTTCGATGTTTAAAATATTCGAGAAAGCGGCCCAGACCCCCTCAAAATTGCCGCGTAGTGATCATGCCTCTACCCACTCTAAAAGTGACAGAGGAAAATCAAGATCTAAACACGCGAGAGTTGAAAAAGAGTCGAGAGTGTCTTCAAGGGAAAGTTCCCTGATGCCTCGTACTAAGTCAAAGCCTCCGGTGCATAAATTGGGGTTAGCGGAATCGAAGTCGAAGCCAAAACTCGACTCGACACCGTCGACGACCATAGCGTCGAGACCGCTGACGAAGACGACGTCGACACCTTTAGCTGTATCGAAGCCACCTTCGTCTTCCCTTTCGATGCCTTCAACGCCTTTATCGAGGTCTTCTTTGATTCCAAGACCCAAGTCGACGCCATTGTCCATACTTAGGCCAATTCCACCTTCTTTACCTGAAAAGGCTTTCCATCCTCAGCCTAGACAGGAATTTTTTAGATCCATGTCATCTATATATGAAGATAATTCCTCTGAAGAGGATGTCACTCCAGCTGGAGTTAGATTTAGAGCCAGAGAGGTCCCTGAAGAACTAGTGGACCCACACTCTAAAATAACAGACCTTTATGACTGTCTCCAAAATGCCAGTGGCTTAGACACTTCACCTGAAGTGGATTCTGAAAGACCAGACCCTACAGATCATGCTCATCCTAGTTATAGGAATCTTATGGGAAGGGTCATTGATTTTATGTGTTGGAAAGCAGCTTCCCCGGATTTCGACCAGGATGACATGACTGACATCCTGAGTGAGGGACCTTTTTAAAAGATCCTGTTCTTCCATTCCATAAGCACTGCAAATAAGGGTAATGGTAAATTGGAATACTCCTGATTTCGATTCCAGCTCTAAATAAAAAACTGGTACCAAAATATAGGCCAGCTTTATCAGATCCAGAATATTTATCCAAACATCCCTCTCCTGAAAGTCTAGTGGTTCAAGCTGCAACCTCCACTAGGCAATCAGCTTACCCATCAATACCACCAGACAAGGACGATAAAAAAGTTGATGCTTGGGCCCGGAAAGCTTTTACTTCCGACAGCATGGCTCTTAAATTGACTAATGTCACTTGCACATTAGCAAGATTTACTTATAGCCTGTGTATACCCTTTGGGACTGCATGTCATCAGTGGCTGAACGCATCCCGGAAGGTGAGGAACAGGATGGTTTCTTGGCTATAGTGAAGGATGGTAAAGAGGCTATGGAGGAATGCCTTCAGTCAGGATTGGAAACTGCGGATAATATAAACAGGTCCATGGCATCTAGCACGGTCCTGCGTAGATTTGCATGGCTAAAGCAATCTGGATTTGCACCTGATGTGCAATCTAGATTACTTAATATGCCCTTTGATGGCTTGAGGTTGTTTGGCAGCAAGGCGGACGAAAGCTTGGAGAAGCTGCAGACCTCAAAAGCGGCGGCAAAATCACTTAGTGCCTCTATAAGGCAACCTCAACAACACTTTTACTCAGGCTCATCTTCCTGGAAGAGTCGCCCTTTTCGCTTCTATTCCTCTTTTGGAAAAGGGAGGGGACAGGCCAGTCAGAGAGGCCAACAGAGAAAACCCTTTCGTGGTGGAAAAGGGAGAGGTGCTAGATCAGCCACAGCAGCGGCTAATACCTCCTCAGCCACTGCTGCAGTCGCTGCAAAGCCACTTTGAGGTCTTCACCCACAAGACACTGGTGGGAGGCCGAATCACTCGGTATCTGGACGAACGGCGAGGCATTACGTCAGATGCCTGGGCACTAGAAATAGTGACCCATGGTTGCTGACTTCCTTTTCATCAAAGACCTCAAGATCATCCACCGGGAGCCAACTCTGTAAAAATTCCAGGCCCGCTCCTTGTGCAGGAGATTTTAACCCTGCTAGAGAAAGGTGCAATAGAACATGTACCTGTAGTGGAAAGGAACAAGGGCTGGTACTCCCCCTATTTTCTCATCCCCTAAAAGGACGGAGGAGTGAGACCCATCTTGGACTTGAGAAGTTTGAACAAGTTCCTCATGAAGGACAAGTTCAAGATGGTGACCCTTCTCAGATCCTTCAGGCTCTCCAGCTTCAGGACTGGCTGGTTTCATTGGACCTTCAGGACACTTACTTTCATGTGCCAATCCATCTCAAGCACAGAAAGTACCTGACATTCGCAATTGGTGGTTCTCATTATCAGTTTCGGGTTCTACCATTTGGGCTGACGTCCGCGCAAGGGTTTTCACCAAACTGATGGCGGTGATGGCAGCGAATATCAGACGAAGGGGGATTCACGTCTACCCTTATCTGGACGATTGGCTAATCAGGGCGAGTTCATCCGAACGAGCCCAAGAACATTTGGCCTTGACCTGCCACTTCTTACACAGTCTTGGCTTCTCCCTCAATTACAAGAAGTCACAAATGATTCCAAGCCAAAAACTCCAATTCATCGGAGCAACCCTGGACACTTTCTCAGGGAAAGCCTCGCCTCCCGGGGAGAGAGCTCACCACTTTCTGCAGATGGTAATGAAGTTTCAAAATGCCCAACATCTACCGGCATTCGACTTTCTAAGGTTGCTAGGCCTCATGGCATCCTGCATTTTTCTAGTGCCAGAGGCCAGACGGAGGATGAGATGCCTTCAATGGGACCTCGGGACTCAATGGTCCCAGTTTTCAGGGGATATGTCAGATCTTCTACAAGTCCTGGCCAAAGTGGCTCAAGATCTCCTATGGTGGGCGTGCAAGGAGAATATCCTCAAGGGGGAACCTTTTTGGCAACCGTGGCCGGAGATAACGGTAGTGACGGATGCCTCACTCACGGGGTGGGGAACCCACACCAACGATCTGACAATCAGCGGTCGTTGGTCTCAATCGGAGTCCAAACTACACATCAACCTTTTGGAGCTGAGAGCAATCAGACTAGCGCTGAAGGCTTTTCTGCCCTCTGTACAAGAAAAGAATGTCCTGATAATGACAGACAACATGGTGGCCAAGTACTACCTCAACAAAAGAGGAGGCGTCGGATCACTTCCACTGTGCAGAGAGGCAATGCAGCTCTGGTTCTGGGCAATGCAAGAAGGAATCTCTATCGGCAGTTCACCTTGCCGGAGAGCTAAACACGGCGGCAGACGCTCTGAGCAGGCAGAGCACAGTCTCCCTTGAATGGGAACTAGCTCAAGAAGTCCTTCAAGAGATCTTTGCCCTTTGGGGAACCCCTCAAGTGGATCTGTTCACAACTGGGGCCAACCGGAAGTGCGAACTGTATTTCTCAAGGGAATTTCCCCCAAGAGGAGCTCTAGGGGACGCGTTCGTAGTGGACTGGGTGTTAGGGAGAATTCTCTGTTAAGGCTAATTTCCCAAACCTAGTGAGTCCCCCAGCAGCTTTGCTGGATTTTTGGGGTTTATTTTTTTCTCCTGCTAAGAGTGAGACTCTTTTTCTCCCACTCTTTGGCATGATTTGAGAATGTCCTTTGACTATGTAATGTGTTTTATGGGCTATGGGGTCTTTTACTCCATAGGGCTTCATGTGTTTTTGGTATGTGTGTTACACAGCACCCTCACTGCAGTAACACAGGGGTGTCATAGTGACCCCCAAACATAGACTCCATACCCTGGGACTGACTACTGTCTCCCAGGGCATGTAAAGTCACCATTGGCTTTACTAGTCTCAAATTGTGAACAGAACCAGTACAAACCATCATATTGTGGAAGAACTGGTAGGGGTAATTTGATTGCCCCTGGGTCTGTTTTCAAAGCGGGCACTGTCCAGTCCCCCCTGGTCGAGTTTCTGGCTGGTTGCAGTGGATACCACACAAAATATTCCACTGGAATATTTCCTATGGGATTTTCCCATTCATTTTAAACGCACC
This sequence comes from Ambystoma mexicanum, assembly GCF_040938575.1. Classification (NCBI taxonomy): domain Eukaryota; kingdom Metazoa; phylum Chordata; class Amphibia; order Caudata; family Ambystomatidae; genus Ambystoma; species Ambystoma mexicanum. Next base: position 738,598,715 of record NC_090939.1, on the reverse strand, counting down.
ACTTTTTGGTGCAATGTTAAAGATACCGCTGGGTTATTTATGTAATATTTATTCCCCGGTTGGGTCTTTATGCCAGGACTCGGTTTTAAAATGGCGTTTGTGTTCGCCTCTGAAACTCTAACCCAAGTCGAGCCCTTTGTTCCACTTTTTGGCGGGCTTCTCCACAGAAGCCCTCCAAATGGTGCCACTCTGTCTGGGGTCAACAGGATGTGTGGGAGGGGGATTAGGCACCCTGGACTGAGTTGCCTTGGCAACTCTAGTCGCACCCTTGTGTGATTGGCCCAGTGGTGAGCTGCCCGGCTCACCACTTAGCATGTTTGAGTGACAGCTAGGCTGATGAATGGGGGTTTTGCGGGGCTTTGGGGACTGGAACTTCAGAAGTCGCCACAGGACCTAAAGAATCCGAAGAGGGGAGAAGCTGAGCCATCTACAACAACGACACCACCGGTGGAGCCCTGCTGTACGAACTCACCACTTCCCCGACGACAGAGGAGATCTTCTTTCAGGAGAGTCTTCTTCCCTTTGAGCTGGTGGGACCAACAAGTTCGCCCTCTTTTCGCCTTCCTGGATCGTCTCGTGGTCGAATCGCCCGTGCCAAGCACCCCGGCGGCCGGATAGCCACGCTTCACCACTACCGCAAATAAAAGGGTCGTACCTTTTAACCGGGAAACTCCGCGGCTGGTTTCTTCCCTGGCAGTGCAACGACCTCCAGCTTTCCTCCATGTCAAGATCATCTCTTCCCCTGGACGAAGCTCTGACTTGCACCCGCTGCCAGCAACAACTGCCCCCGCTGGAGCTTTCTCACCATTTCAGGTACTGTGTCCCGCCTGGTCTCCCTTGCAACAGATTGTCCAAGGTGTCCCGTAAATCCTTGACTCTCTATCCTGGGTTGACCTTGGACCTGCTAACTTTACCTTTCTGAACTGATCCAACCTCTTTTGACTTTTCTGCAAAGACTTTGAGTGCATTTCCACTGTGTGATCTTGGGCACATTCTGCCATGCTCTCTCCAAGAGTGGGCCTGGCCTATGAACGTTTTGCTCTACAGTAGACCCTGCCTTTCTTGACTTGCTGTGGTTTCTTAAAAGTGTTGGTACTTGTTAGGGAGAATTATCTGTTTAGGCTGAATTTCCTAACCTAGTGAGTCCCCCAGCAGCTTTGCTGGATTTTTGGGGTTTATTTTTTTCTCCTGCCAAGAGTGAGACTCTTTTTACCCTCACTCTTGGACATGATTTGAGTGTGTTTCTTTGAATCTAGAGGTGTTTAATGGGCTATGGGGTCTTTTACTCCATAGGGCTTCATGTGTTTTTGTGATGTGTGTTACACAGCACCCTCACAGCAGTGACACAGGGGTGTCATATTGACCCCCCAGTATAGACTCCATACCCTGGGACTGACTACTGTCTCCCAGGGCATGTAAAGTCACCATTGACTTTACTAGTCTTAAATTCTGAACAGAACCAGTACCAACCATCATATTGTGGACGTACTGGCTGGGGCAATTCGATTGCCCCAGGGTCTGTTAGTCGAGGGGGCACGTCTCCGTCCCCCCTGATCGAGTTTTGGCTGGTGGCAGTGGATACTACTTTTTATATTCAACCGCAAATATTTTCCTATGGTATTTCCCATTGTTTTAGGCTACTATCTTTATTTAATTATTTACGGTAGCCTCGAACATACCGCCGGTTTATTTAATTAATATTAATTCTCCGGTTGGTATTTTTTGCCAAAACTTGATTCAAAAATGGCGTTTGTGTTCTCGTCTGTGACTCCAACCCAAGTCGAGCCCTTTGTTCCACTTTTTGGCGGGCTTCTCCACAGAAGCCCTCCAAATGGTGCCACTCTGTCTGGGGTCAACAGGATGTGTGGGAGGGGGATTAGGCACCCTGGACTGAGTTGCCTTGGCAACTCTAGTCGCACCCTTGTGTGATTGGCCCAGTGGTGAGCTGCCCGGCTCACCACTTAGCATGTTTGAGTGACAGCTAGGCTGAGTGAATGGGGGTTTGCTGCATAAAAGCAGGGCTTTGGGGACTGGAACTTCAGAAGTCGCCACAGGACCTAAGAATCCGACGAGGGAGAAGCTGAGCCGACCTGCCACGACACCACCACCGGTGGAGCCCTGCTGGACTGCCTCGCCACTTTTCCCAACGACAGAGGAGATCTCCTGCCGGAGAGTCTTCTTCCTTTGACTGGTGGGGATAACCAGTTTTACCGTCTTTTCGCTTTCCCGACGTATCTCGTGGCCACCTTGCCCGTGCCAAGCACCCTGGCAACCGGGATACCACGTTTTACCACGACCGCGAGACAAAGGTACAACCTTTAACCGGAAAACTCCACGGCTGGTTTCTGCCCTGGTAGTGCAACTACCTTCATCTTTCCTCCAAGTCGAGATCTTCTCTTCCCCTGGACGACGATGCAACTTGCACCCACTACCAGGAACAACTGCCACCGCTAGAGGATCCTTCCCACTTAAGGTACCGTGTCCCGCCTGGCTTCCCTTGCTACCGACTGCACGGGGTAGATTAAGCCCCCGGCTTTCGAACCTGGGTTAGTCTGGGACACCCTGGCTAAACTTTCTAAGCCTCTCTAAACTCTTTGTGAACCCTCTGCAAGACTTTCTAAGCCTAGTGGAACTGTGATCTTGGGCGCATTTGTGCTCTGCTCTCTCTAAGAGTGGGCCCAGCCTTTGGACTTTGGCTCACCAGTGACTTTTTTGCTCTCTGCCTTGCTAACAGTGTTCTGGAATCGTAGAGTGGTGTACCTCTTCATATTCTGTCTTTTTTCCCTCCCTTTTTCACAAACTTATTGGAGTGCAATCTAGTTAAGCGCTCACCTATGTATGAAAATAAGTGGTGTTTTCCTGTGATTTTTTAAATATGGAAAAAGGGGTGTATATATCATAATAGTAACTGTGTTTAGAATATTTTACAATAAGAGTGCTGGAGTGTTTCAACTGTGTTTTTTTAAATAAATAATTATATACTTTGATACCAAAGCTCTGGTCAGTGTTTGCTTGTATTATTGTATCTGAGTGCCTATTGAGTATGCTTTGCATACTGCCTAACTCTTCTTGAGGGAAGTCTGACTGCTCAGCCACAGCTACCAGGTAAATCTGGGTGGTACAGACTGCTACCAATTGGGTTTACTGCTTACTCCTGTGGTCTTAAACTTTTTGCAGTGGTCCCTAAGGGAACTGCAGAGGTTTCTGCCTAACACTGGGTATTTCCACTCCTTTACGCGTTTCCTCCAGTCCCCGTGATTCCTCGCATAATCAGGAGGTTGCGAAAGTTCAGGAAAACCATGATCCTAATTGCCCCGGGTTGGGCCAGGAGGACGTGGCACCCGGACCTTCTGGATATGTCCATCTGCCCTCCAATACGTCTTCCACAAAGAGAGGATCTTCTCTCGCAAGAGGAAGGTCGGGTTCTCCCTCCAGAGGTCAAGACACTTAGCCTTCACGCATGGTTTCTGAGAGGCTAAGATATAAATATTGGAACCTCCCGGATGACGTAATGGAGATTTTGCTTTCGGCCAGAAGGCCAGAAACAAAATCCCTGTATCGGTGTCGTTGGAACAAGTTCAGTAACTGGTGCAGGGATAAGAATGTGGATCCATTTCTTTGTAATACTCCAACAGTACTTTCTTTTCTCTTACACTTAGCCAATTTGGGGCTCCAAGTTGGTACTATAAAAGGTTACTTGGCAGCGCTATCTATCTTTAAGCGCTCCTCGGAAGAGGTATCCTATTTTAAAATGCCTTTAGTCATTCAATTCTTGAAAGGGCTGACAAATGTATACCCTCTGACACCTTTTCAGGTGCCCATCTGGGATTTAAATCTAGTCTTAAAATTTCTCATGTGTGCTCCTATCGAACCTTTACATTCTTGCACATTAAGACTGCTCACTCTTAAGACAATTCTTTTAGTGGCTATAACATCAGCTCGCAGGGTAAGTGAGTTACAGGCACTGTCTTGTAAGCCTCTTCATACCATTTTCCACAGGGACAAGGTTATTCTAAAAGTCAAACCATCTTACTTGCCTAAAATAGTGTCTGTCATAAAAAAATGTTTTACCTTCCTTTTATCCTCCACCTCACACTAGTAAAGAAGAGGAAAGGTTTCATAGACTGGACCCAAAAACGGCTCTCAGTTTCTACATTTCCAGATTGGCAAATCTCTGACAATGTGAGCAACTATTTGTTGGGTATACTGGGCAAAAATGGTCCTTGCAGTATCTAAACAAACTCTATCCAGATGGATAATTCTAGCAATCTCGAAATGCTATAAACTAGCTGGGAAAGAGCCTCCAGATGGATTAAGGGCTCATTCAACCAGAGGCATGGCAACTTCCACTGCTCTTCAGAGGGGTGTCCCAGTGCAGGATATTTTTGCTGCGGCCACGTGGTTGTCAATGCACACCTTTGTAAAGCATTACTGCTTAGACTCTACCTCATATCAAGGAGGACTATTTGCAAAGGCTGTCCTTCATTCAGTCGATAATTAAAATTTCTAGTACCCCCACCTCCTAAATTACCACTGCTATGGGAGTCCTTCATAAGATGAGGAATACGTGGGAGGACACAATCCATTCGCAGAACAAGTTACTTACCAACTGTAACGTTCTTTCGATTGGATGTTCCTCCCATGTATTCCTCATTGACCCTCCCAACCTACCCCTCTGTACAGTTTACGCCAGTTGCACTCTAACTTCCTTAAGAGCCTGAGGACTTAAAACCTGATCAGCTGATGCAACCATGAACACTGTAAAAACAGAATTGAGGTAACGGGTGCTGCTCGAGCCCTTTATACAGCAGATGACGTTGACGCTCGAATACGTGGGAGGAACATCCAATCGAAAGAATGTTACAGTTGGTAAGTAACTTGTTCTTCTCTGCTTATGGACCACAGTTTCCGAGACCTCCTGGACTCCGGTGGCACCATCCGAAGGGGGTGGGGGTTGAAGCGGGGGGCTCAATCCACTTTTCAGACTGCTAGGTCCGGAGGAGATTATTCAGGCTGCGTTCATATGCACGCCCCTTGGTGGCCACTCAAAAAACAACCGTTTTAAAGTTCAGCATTACTTTGCTTTCTTAGCTGTTTTCTCACACTGCAAGTCCCTGAATGCCGTTCCTCTTTCATTAAACGTATGCCTCCTTCTCCCGTTCTAGCCACACACACACACTTACGGGGTTCCTCTGTTCCTCTTGTCATGAGACTCACCTGGAAAGCGCATGGGTGGTGGGAAACTCCCTGGGATTTCTGGATTGAGGTCAGGGTCTCACCACGTGCCCATCAAGCAGCTGGGCTTCCCTTCACATGCCCAGGGGAAACGAGTATTGCAGTGGACACAGCCAGCACGTTGCATTCTGTCTTCTTTGGCTCTTGAGAGACACAGTTTCGAGGGGATTGGGTCCTCCGACGTATTCCATATCTATGACGGGTAATGTCCACAGCTGTGCTACTTCGGAAAATCTTTGGCGCCTGCGTCGATGATGTCGATGCGCCGTCCCCGAGGACCTCCTCCGACGGCCAACATCACCCGATGTGATAAGTAGGACGCACGACGCCCATAGCCTCAGTTCTGTTTTTTCCGCGAACGTGTTCGCTTCGTGAATCTCGGTACGCCTCAACTCGTTGGAGTTTGCTGTTTTCTATTCTCGGTTCGTTGAACCTGTTCGGTTGTTGTGAAGACCTGCTCGTGGCGATGTCTTTCTCATCTTCGACCCCGCGTCCGGGCTTCAAGAACTGCGGGAACTGTGGGTCCAAGATGTCGGTCACGGACTCGCACGATGCCTGCCTCTGGTGCCTCGGGGAGGCCCACGATACGGACGACTGCGTCGACTGCCAGTCGCTCACGGCAAAGGCCTTGCGGGAACGCAAGAAGAAGCTGTCGGTAGGCTGGGTGTCTAAGCCCCGGAAGTCGAGGTCTGGGGGGCTTTCAGCGGATGACTCAAGTGGTGACTCTCCGCGTCATAGTCGGAAGTCCGGTGGATCTCCTTCCAGGAGTTGGTCTCGCCACTCCTCCGCCTCTTCGAGGCATTCCAGGAAGCGCCGGCATAGGTCGCCTTCCCCGTCCTCTTCCGAGGACTGCGCCCGTCGACGGGTCGTTTATCCCTCCATGCAAGCGACACCGGAGGAATGGGCTTCCTTCGGGAAGCAGATGCTAGCGATTCTGGAATCGCAGGGCACCGGTCCGTCCGCGCCTCCGAGTGGGGTCGGTCGGCACCGGTCGAGAGACACCGCCCGTACGGCTTCGGGCTCGGGTGGTCGGCACGGCTCGCGGGAGAGGTCCCGCTCGGACAAGGGTAGCCGTTCTCGCCATGCCTGTTCCAGGTCCCGGTCCTCGACGCGCTCGAGACCGCGTGATCCTGTGCCGTCTTCGATGAAGACGTCGACGCCGTTGGCGCCGAGGTCGTCGGCGATTTCTCTTGAGGCTCCGCCTCCGAGGGGGTCGTCGACGCCGTCGGCGCCCAGGTTGTCGAGAGACACGCTCGGAGCTCCGGCTTCGAGGACCGTGTCGACGCCGCCGATACGGGCGGCGCTGCCGCTGACGTCGACGCCGATTTGCTCGACGTCGACGCCTTTTCTGTCGACACCGACGCCAACTCGTTCGGCGCCTTCGACGCCTTTCAAGGCGGCTGTGTCTGAGGGGCCCCGTGACACGGTGTTTGCCCCTAGAAAGGCTATGGCTAAGGTCCGGCACTGCTTTGGTCCACAGAAGTCTTCTACATTTCAGAGGGTGATGAAGGCTCTGATGGCGGCCTGGTTCCGGTTACGGTTCCAGATGACCTTATCTCAGGCCATACCCAGTTTGATGACCTGAGGCAGTCGCTGCATGATGCCAGTGGACTGGACACCTCTCCGGAGGTGGAGTTTTGTCGGCCGGAGCCTGGCACTCATGCCGATTCTTCATAGCAGCGCCTTATGTCTCGGGTTACCGAGTACTTTGGTTGGTCAGCTACCCCAGGGGAGTTCGATCAGGATGATCTCACGGACATCCTTGATCTCGGTCCACCCACTGACCCGGTTTTGCCTTTTCATATGGCTCTGCAGAGAAGGGTGGCGGCGGCTAGGACTGCTCCGGAGAGTCTTCCGGCAGTGGGCAAGTCTTTGTCGCGAAAATACCGTCCAGCCAGTAGCGACCCCTGCTACTTGTCTAGGCACCCCACCCCTGAGAGTTTGGTGGTGCAGGCGGCTACGGCCCCGGCAAAGCAGGCGTCGTATCCTACCATTCCTCCGGATAGGGACGACAAACGTTTTGATGGCTGGGCGAAGAAAGTGTTTTCTTCAGGGGGTATGGCGCTTCAGGCGGCCTACTCCATATGTGCCTTGTCTCGTTTCACACACACTCTGTGGAACTGTGTTGCATTAGCGGCTGATCATATTCCCGAAGGGGACGAACGGGAGGGTTTCCTTGATATGGTTCAGGATGGCAAGGATGCTATGTGTGAGACCGTTCAGTCGGGTTTGGATTTGGCGGATTGTGTCAGCCGGTCCATGCTGGCGAGCACCGTAATGCGCGGGTTTGCGTGGTTGCGGAAGTCTGGGTTCGCTCCTGATGTGCAGTCCCGGCTCCTCAACATGCCTTTTGACGGTGAACACCTTTTTGGCAGCAAGGCTGACGAAAGCCTTGAGAGGTTGCAGACCTCCAAAGCTGCAGCGAAATCGTTGGGCGCTGCAGTTCGCCAACCTCCGCCTTTTCGTCCTAGGGGACAGCAATGGAGGGGAGGTCCCTTTCGCTATTACTCGTCCTTCAGTAAAGCGAGAGGAGCTAGCAGTCAAAGAGGCCATCGTAAGAGTGCCAGAGGTGGAAACAAAGGTACTCGAGGTGCCAAGGCCGCTCGGGCAGTTGCCACTTTGCCCTCAGGCAACGCCGCAGCCGCTAGCACTCAGTCATGAGGCCAGGTCCCATGGTTCGCCGGTTGGGGGAAGGCTGGCGCAGCATCTTGTAGAGCGGCAAGCCATTACTTCGGATGTGTGGGTTCTGGAGATCATAACCCACGGCTGCTGTCTTCCTTTTCGGCAGAGGCCTCACGACAATCCACTAGGGAACCTCTCTTTGAAGAGTCCGGATCCGCTCCTTGCGCTGGAAATTCAAGCCCTGCTGGAGAAAGGCGCCATAGAACTGGTGCCTGTAGCGGAGAGGAACAAGGGATGGTATTCCTCTTCTTTTTTGATTTCGAAGAAAGACGGGGGGATTGAGACCCATCATGGACTTGCGCGGTTTGAACAAGCTCCTCAGGAAGTCCTCCAGGCCCTTCAACTTCAGGACTGGTTGGTGTCTCTTGACCTCAAGGATGCTTACTTCCATGTGCCGATCCATCCCAAGCACAAGAAGTACCTGAGGTTCACGGTTCACGACTCGCACTTTTAGTTTCAGGTCCTGCCGTTCGGATTGACCTCCGCCCCGAGGGTTTTCACCAAGCTCATGGTGGTGGTGGCAGCGCATCTCAGGAAAGGGGGGATTCACATCTACCCCTACCTGGACGATTGGTTGATCGGGGGAAGCTCTCCCGTGCAAGTCCTGGATCATCTGTCCGTCACCTGCCACTCCCTTCACAGGCTGGGCTTCTCCCTCAATTTAAAGAAGTCCCATTTGACACCAACGCAGCGGCTCCAGTACATCGGAGCAGTGCTCGACACGTCCCTGGGGCAGTGTTTTCCTCCTCAGGTGAGGGCTCTTCACATTCAGCAGATGGTGCACAAGTTTCAGCTTGCCCAGGATCTCCCAGCGTCCGAATTCTTGAGACTGCTCGGCCTCATGGCATCCTGCATTCTTCTGGTGCCAGAGGCTCGTCTGCGGATGAGATCTTTGCAGTGGGCACTCAAGCTCCAGTGGTCTCAGTCCTCCGGCAGGCTGTCGGACCCTGTTCAGGTGCCGCCCTCGGTAGCCCGGGACCTTCTGTGGTGGGCCGTCGAGGGCAATCTGATGAAGGGGGCCCCATTTTGGCTGGCCTGGCCGGAGGTGACGATCGTGACGGACGCATCCCTCACGGGATGGGGAGCTCATGCCAACGAGTTGACAGTCAGCGGTCGTTGGTCTCCGTCGGAGTCCAGACACCATATCAATCTGTTGGAGCTGAGGGCCATCAGGCTAGCCCTGAAGGCTTTTCTGCCGACTGTGCGCGGAAAGAGTGTCCTGATTCTAACGGACAACACGGTGGCCATGCACCACCTCAACAAAAAAAGGGGGGGCAGGGTCACTTCTGCTGTGCAGGGAGGCGATGCAGCTCGAGTTCTGGGCCATCCAGCAGGAAGTTTCGATCTCGGCGGTTCATCTGGCCGGAGACGACAACGAGACGGCGGACGCTCTGAGCAGGCAGAGCACGATCTCTCACGAGTGGGAGCTGGCTCAGGAGATTCTCCTGGAGATCTTCGCCCTTTGGGGGACCCCTCAAGTGGATCTCTTCGCCTCCAGTGTCAACCGGAAGTGCGAAAGGTTTTGCTCGCGGGAATTTCCTCCAAAAGGAGCCTTAGGAGACGCATTTGTGGTGGAGTGGACATTCCCACTGCTGTACACGTTTCCTCCAATCCCCGTCATCCCGCAAGTGCTGCGGAGGTTACGGAGGTTCGGTTCCCGGATGATCCTCATTGCTCCGGCGTGGGCCCGGAGGACGTGGTACCCGGGCTTTCTAGACTTGTCCATCTGCCCTCCACGTCGTCTTCCCTACCGAGACGATCTGCTCTCACGGGAGGGGGGTCAGGTTCTCCATCCAGAGGTCAGATCCCTCAATCTTCACGCTTGGCCTCTGAAAGGTTGAGGTATAAGGATTGGGACCTCTCTGAAGACGTGATGGAGGTGTTGCTCTCGGCCAGGCGGCCAGCAACTAAGTCTCTGTACCGTTGCCGTTGGAGAAAGTTCTGCGACTGGTGCAGAGTTCAGAATGTGGATCCTTTTGAATGTGACATTCCCATGGTTCTGTCTTTTTTGCTTTCTTTGGCCCACAGGGGCTTGCAAGTGGGGACCGTTAAAGGTTACCTGGCGGCGCTGTCCATATTTAAGCGCTCGTCTGAAGAGTGTTCCTATTTCAAAATTCCTTTAATTTCGCAGTTTCTGAAAGGGCTCACTAATGTGTTCCCTCCGTCACCTTTTCTCGTGCCAGGTTGGGATTTGAACCTTGTTCTTAAGTTTCTTATGGGTGCTCCGTTTGAGCCTTTACATTCTTGCCCCTTGAGGCTGTTAACTCTGAAAACTGTGTTTTTGGTTGCGGTTACTTCCGCTCGCAGAGTGAGTGAGTTACAGGCACTTTCAGTTAAGCCACCCTTCACTGTGTTTCACGAGTGTTCGTCCTTCTTTTCTTCCGAAGGTGGTTTTGGAATTTCATTTGAGCCAGATGGTTGTTCTTCCGGTGTTCTATCCTCCTCCACATCCTGGTAAGCAAAACGAGAGGCGCCATAGGCTTGATCCTCGGAGAGCGTTGAGCTTTTATATTTCGCGCATGTCCCGGGTCAGAGTGGACGATCAACTCTTTATTGGTTACGCTGGAAAGCGTTTGGGACAAGCTTTGACGAAACAGACTTTGTCTCGTTGGATTATTTTAGCTATCTCCGAGTGTTACCGCTTGGCGGGTAAGGACCCTCCGGCTGGCTTGCGGGCCCATTCTACCAGAGGAGTGGCTGCGTCTACTGCCCTGCAGAGGGGAGTTCCTATTCATCACATCTGTGATGCAGCCACCTGGGCTTCAGTACATACTTTTGTATGTCACTATTCCCTTGATTCCATCAGAGGGAAAGATCTGGCCTTTGGCAAGGCAGTTCTCTATTCCGCAATTTGTTTGGGCATGCTAAATTTGTATTCTAAATTCTTTCCCACCTCCTTGCTTGGTACTGCTTTGGGAGTCTGTCATAGATATGGAATACGTCGGAGGACTCAATCCCCTCGAAGAACAAGTTACTTTCTTACCTGGTAACGTTCTTTCGATGGGATGGTCCGATGACGTATTCCATATCGCTCCCTCCCTGCCTTCCCCGCTGCAGAATTTCTTTTGCGATTGCAGCTTGCGTTCCGCAAGGCCTTGTGTGTCTGACTGGAAACTGGTGTCACACGTTCTGGGAAAAAAACTATAACTGAGGCTATGGGCGTCATGCGTCCTCCTTATCACATCGGGTGATGTCGGCCGTCGGAGGAGGTCCTCGGGGACGGCGCATCGACGTCATGAAAGCAGGACGCAGACGCCAAAGATTTTCCGAAGCAGCACAGCTTTGGACATTACCTGTCATAGATATGGAATACATCGTTGGACCATCCCATCGAAAGAACGTTTGGTTTGATAAAACCAAAAAAAAAAAAGATTCTTATAATAACCGCATTATGTCAGCCCAGTCCAATACTAAGGAACTCTTTAATATCCTTAAGGAACTCGAGACACCTGCAGCAACCCCTGACTCTTGCTCCAAAGACAACACTTGGTGCACCAGTATTCAGTCAGCACTCCTGGATAAAATTGCTACCCTCCAATCTAAAATCAGGGACAAACAGAAATCCCTACAGCTTGACCAACCACCGACCACACCTACACTTAATACACATTTAACCTATCCGCATAAACCTTTCTCCTTCTCCCCACTCACTACTCTCGAAGTAGAAAACATCATAAACAATTTAAAACCTTCCAATTGCCAAGGCAACCCCTGCCCAGCACCTATCACCTATTATCAAGGAAGCATCTCATGAGCTAGCCCCGTTCATTACAGCATTCATAAATGCTTCTTTCAAGACGGGTATTGTCCCTGACAACCTAAAGGATGCATGGGTTATCCCACTCCTCAAAAAACCCTCCCTTGACCCTAATATCCCAACTAACTTTCCTTCTCAAGATCCTGGACCGCGCAGCCTACCTGCAGATTCAGGATTACCTCGAACTAAACAATCTCCTGGGCTTAAGACAATCAGGGTTCCACCCTAAACATGGCACGGAGTCAGCTGTGATCGACTTGAAAACTCAGATGGAGTCACTAAAGGACAATGGGAAGCTAGCTCTTCTCCTTCTCCTCGATCTCTCCGCGGATTTTGATCTGGTCAACCACCAAATACTCTGCCAGCATCTCAAATCCGCAGCCCACTTCTCCGACTCTGCCAATGCCTGGATCCACTCATTCCTGAGCAATAGATCCATGAGGGTCTTCTCACCGTTGGTATCAGCGGATCCCTCCCCTATTCACTGTGGCATTCCTCAAGGCTCGTGTGTATCCCCTACGTTGTATAACGTATTCACCAAGCCCCTCTTTGATGTGCTTGACTATCTGGGTGTCTCCTACACTAACTACGCGGACGACACCCAGATACTCATCCCTATCACAGGAGACTACACAGCTGACACCAAATCCCTTAACGATGTTTACTCGGTCATCCAGGCCTGGATGACAAAGCACAAACTTTGCCTTAACGATGATAAAACTGAGCGCTTACTTTTAGGATCAAATCATCGGCTCAACAAACTAGACCAAACCTACAAGTCCTTCATTATTGACGGCAATGACATTAAAGTCTCCAAAGATACTAAGACGCTAGGGGTCTATCTTGACTCCTCGCTTTCTCTGAACAGACAAATAAATGCAGTTAGGTCAGCTTCGGCCTATACCTGCAAACTTATCACTGCCTGTAGACCCTTCCTAAACTCCACCAACTGTATCACACTCGCCAGAACTCTTTTTATGGCCAAATTTGAGTACTGTAGTGCTCTCTACCTAGGGACCAGTCAGTCTAACCATAATACATTGCAAACTGTACAAAATAATGCCTTAAGGGCAGCCTTAAAAATCCCGAGACGCTCTCGTATCTCCTCCGTCACATCGGACTTACGCTGGCTCCCGGTAAAACAAAGAATTGCCCTGAAAACCCTAGCTTTGACTCACAAATGTCTGAGCAACAATGCCCCACCCTACCTGTCTGCTCGCTTCTCACGCCACACCTCCACTCGACCTACCAGAGCAGCCCAAACTCACAGCCTCATCGTGCCTAGATGCAAACTCCAAAAAGCTGGCGGGGTGAGCTTCCCCGTCCTGGCCTCCAAACTCTGGAACACCCTGCCCACACCTATCAGAATTGAACCATCATTCCACTCCTTCAGGAACAATTCTAAAACATGGCTGCTCTCCCAAGACTCATGAGACCTTGACACAGTCCAGACTCCATGTGGGGTACAGGACTGTATATACATTTTCTCTCTGCTCTGTCCCTGTATTATACGCTGTTAATGGTACCCTTCGGTACATGTATATATGCTGTATATTTTTGTAACTCACTGTAACTACTTTTTTTGTAACATGTTTAAGAGCATGTACATGTATATATGCTGTATATTTTTGTAACTTACTGTAACTACTGCTTTTGTAACATGTTTAAGAGTATGCGCCCGATTGCCACTGGGCCTGGTTTTTTGCGCTTTACAAATAAAATAAAATCAGATCAAATCAAACCACTATAAGCCCTTTACTGGTGTAATCACCTGCCAGGAATAAAACTCCTATAACTATTTTCAAACTTGATAGCAATATTCACTCCCAGAATCTCCCCACCAATCTCTCTTGGAAGGAGAGTCGAACAATATCTGCCTTTTATAGTCTCTTGACAACTTCTTCCAGTTTTCCCTAAACTGAGAACAAATTATAGAAGAACCTTCTTCACAGGAACTCTCAATATCTTCTAGACAGCCTCTTGACTGAGAGCAGGTTGGGTTGCAAGCTTATGCTATGGTGTCAGTCTTTTGGCAGTTGGCAATATGAGATATGAGCTTTCCAAAATGTATATCTTTTGTAAGTGGATTTATGTCTGGGTTGCTTTATTAAGGTTTTTCTCACAACTTCTTTGCTGATGATAATGCTGTTTATGAGCTTTTCCCAGTCTTTAAATGGATTTCCCATGGCCTCTTGGCTGTGGGTAGTACTTTTAAGAGGCTTTCCCCAATGGTAATTAGCCCAAAGTCGTTTGACAACCCCATGGCTGTTTATAATGCTGGTCATAAGCTTTTCCCTCTTTTAGTTCCTGTCATGCGTTTGCAGCCCTTAATGCTACAAGCGTGGCAGTGCCCCTGTATCCCCCATGGGAGGGGACCCGTTCACGGCTCGCAGTGGCTCTGTGCATCTCTGTCGTTGCTCGGGAGGCTGCTCCATCCCTGGGCTGTAGTGCATCAGCACCTCTGCAGGACCGTACAAATTGCAAGTGCGATCATGTGACCTGTCTCAGTTAATTGACACATTGAACCAGGAAACCGCAATCACTTCCTGTATAAAAGGAGATGGCATCTACAGAACATCGATTCTCAAAGCTCCCGTTGTTAGCATTTAGTTTTTGTGCTCTTATGTACCTGGATTGACCTCCTTTGGCTTTTTGGACCCCCTCGCTTTTCTTTACTGGATTGCTTTTAGATTTGTCTCACGGATTCTGGCGAACTGGTGCTTGAACTTTGCTCTTTCCCCTGGTTTGCCCTTGGATTTCCCTGATGCTTTGCTGAATTGTTTTTCTTTCTTTTTTTTTTTAAAACCTTTTTTAGGTGGTTTCTGGATACTCATGTTTTTCTGGATTATGTGACATTGGACTTGATCTGAACCCTTAATTTTCTCCCCCAGAAAATGAGACTCTTACGAACATTTACTGGATTCTCCTACTACTCTGCGCCCTGATAAATGTACCCTTGTCTCATCCAGAACTGGGTTGAACTAGCTCTGGAATACCATCTTGGTGCATTGGCTCCTGGCAGCCCATCAGGGGGCGTAGAGATGTACTAGCCTCTCTGCGTCGCTCCGTCCCCACCGGAAGAGCAAGAGGACTGAGCCCCCCCTTGACGGATTTGGTGCCGCCACAGAGCTTCGGACCACTGGCGGCACATCAGGGCAAAATCTGAACCTGCTAGCCGCAGTAATTTCAGATATATGCCTCCATAGGGCTCAACGGGAATGGGGAGGATGGTAGCAGCGGTACCGTTCATAACAGTACCGTTGCTACCATCCAGTTCTGCTCGCGGGTGCCACTCTGCACGACTGGGCTGGCCAGGCGTGCAGAGCGGCACCCACGAGCAAAACTCTTAATGTGGCGGCATGGTAACAACAGCACTGGTAGCACCACCGGCACCGTTGTTGCCTTACTGCCACAATCGTAATGAGGCCCATAGTCTCCAGCGACCTAATGGCTGATATGTTACTTGCCTTGGAGATAGGCTCACTGAACGCTAGGGAAGTTAACTCACCAACGAAAAGATCCCTCCTGGCCCGGAAATTTAGACAAGCCAAACTAGACCTGCTCTTCCTCCAGGAAACACACTGGGTGAGCGGGAAGGAACCGACCATCCCTGGAGGTGGGATAGGGAAGGTACATCAGGCCTCGTACACGAACAGAAATAGAGGAGTAGCAATCATTATGGCCAAAAATCTGGGATTCAAGAAGGAGGCAACGATCAGTGATCCGAGGGCCGATATCTGTTCATCAGAGGGGACCTACAGGGAACCCCACTCATGCTAGGAGTGATCTACTGCCCAAACGAGGGTCAAATAACCTTTTGGGAGAAAACCAGGGATAAGTTGAGATTGTTTGTGGGAAGCACCCTCATAGTGGGAGGAGGCTTTAACATGATCCTGAACCCCTCTAAATATAGGAAATGAATGACTGCGCAGAGAGCCCCCCGCTAGATGAGGCCACATCACAGAACTTCCATGGGATCAATTCATAGTTGGGCTTAGTAGATTCGCTGTCCCACACTCCCTCGGGGGACCCCCCTTCACGTTCTACTCGAAAGACCATGAAACAGTCTCGAGGATCGATTACATCTTAGTGGAGAGCTCCCTAACCGGTTACATAGGGGAACCGCCTGTGGACCCGGTCCCGTGGTCTGACCATGAACTTGTATAGGGTACACTGAGAGGGGGCTGGGGACCCCGGTGGAGGGGAAGATGGAAATGTAATGACGCCCTCTTGAAGGATAGGGAAATAGCTCAAACAGTGCTTGACAGCATACTAGAATACTTTGAACTCAACGACAACAGAGTGGTGGGTCCCCACACCCTATATGATGTGTTTAAAGCCACAATTCGGGGCACACTAATAAGAATAGGGTCACAAAAGAAGAGGGAAAAGGAAAAGTCAGGAAGGCTCCCTGAGGGAAGAAATCGCTAAGATTCAGCCCTGAAGATCCAGAGGGTCCATCTCTCTGGACCAGACAAAAGCACTAGAAAACTACCAAGCTCAGCTTAAAGACTTACTGCTGTGCAAAACAGAAAAGAACTTACTTTTCCTATGTCCCATCCCCTTTCCTCCATACTTATGGGGACATTCCTCCGTCCTGTGGGACGGGACCGGAGCACTTTGTAAAAAGCATCACATTTTTCAAAAATGTGTCCTTCCTCCCTTTTTACGCGGGGTACCGCACGCAGCCGTAACCCCGCCCTCCTTAGCTCCGCCCAGCGCATCGCCCATCAGTCCTTTTCTCCGCACGATCGGGACTGGACGCACTTGCATCTTCGGAAGATTTTTTCCTTCCAGTGTTCTCCTCTCTTCCTCTGGCTTACCGGTCATGTAGTAGTCCGTCTATGCTGTTTCATTTAGACTTTCCTACTTGTTCTTCTTGTCAGCGACGCTTCGCCAGGGCGGATCCCCATCCTCTTTGTTTAGAGTGCTTGGGTCCGGACCACCGGTGGGACTTTTGTTTTTATTGCGACTCCCTTTCGGTCTGGGCGTTTAAACGTCGTTTGGAGCGGTGGGAGGAGATCTTTCTTCCGAGGCCACTCCGGTGGGGGCTGTTTGTGAGCCCAGTCCTACTGTGGCGGCGGGTACCGGAACTTGCTTCGAGGTCTCCTTGGCTGGAGCTTCCTGTAAAAACACTGGGGTTCGCCCTGAGGCCTCTGTTGAGGCTATTGATACCGAACTAAAGTTCGAGACCCGTTGTGAAGGGGCTTTAGATACCGGTCTTGGACTGGAATTCCTCTGTTACCGGCGGTGCCTAGGTCCTTCCGTTGGAGACTCTTCTGGCTGGTAGCATGTCTCAAAAACATTCTAGGCCATGCAGTACCGGATCGACCGAGGTTCTTTGCGTTAAGGCTAAGATGAAGACCCCTGACCCACCTGTGGAGACCCCTGTTTCACTTCCACGTGTGTCGCAGTTGTCTTCAGGTGCTGACAAAATGGCGGCCGCTCCCGCCAAGACTACGGCGGCCATTTTGGGTACCTCCCTTACAACTATGCCATCGGCTCTAGGTGTGGGAGCGGTTTTCCAGGTGAACTTTGTTTTCCTTGTGCACATCTGTTTCGTCCAGTTTACGACTGGAATGCTCGGATGCCCCTTCCGCACAATGTCTCGCTTCCTCTGAAATCGGCGCCCTTGATTTATGTGGACATCAGTGAGGAAGGGCCCTCTTGGCAACCCTCTCCCTTGTGTCCCTGGAATTACTCCGCTCATGAGAGGCCTCCTCCAGTCGCACCTAAAACACCGGCGGAGGACGTCTTTTTCAGCAAGTTTCAAAGACTTATGCACTCCGACCCCATGAAGGAGTATTTTCGAGGCTTGTTTAGGAAGATATGTCCGCCTGCGCTGACAATCCCAGCTCCGGCTACTGTGGTTCCGCCGGCGCCGCCTTTACGGGGTGGACCTCCCCCGACTTTGCATCTGTTGTCCCCTGTGGACAAGTCTGCAGTGGTGCCTGATGCATCTCAGCCTGATCCGGATATGTCGGACGACCCACAAGGGGATCAGGACAGTGAAGACCAGCCCTGCTCTGTCAGAACCTTTCACGACCGGGTTCTGGACATGATGCGTCTGTTGGATGTTCCAGTAACCGAGGCACCCGCTCTGCAGGAGGGCGTGCTTTCAGGGGTGTTCACCTTGTCTCCTTCGGAGCTTACCGGCTTGTTTTTGCAGAAGGACGTTTTGGCCGAGGTCCGTAAAGTTTGGGAAAAACCACACTCTGGACTGTTTGTCAACAAGAAGATTGATGCACGTTATAGACTCCATTCTTCGGAAGAGGTGGCTCTAGCGTTGTGTCCCCCCCCATCCTCTACGGTAGTGGCTGCTGCCACTTTACAATCCAGGCCTGCTGCATCGTCTTCTGTGATGGCTACTCAGGTTCTGGCCAAAGAGGACAAACTTCTTGACTCCTTGGGAAGGAGGATCTTTGCCAATTCAGCTCTGCATGTGCGTCAGGCGAACGCAGAACTGGTGTTAGCGGGGGCGAATATGAAAATGTGGAAAGGTCTTTCGGAGTTTGATGAATTTATTCCCGCTGAAAAGCTAGAGGATTTCAGAGCGGGATTGTCAGATGCTAGGGTCTTGACGCAGGATATGATGGAGGCCGCGGTGCATCATGTCGGCACCTCGGCCCGGGGCCTCATGTTAGGCGTGGACACCTCTCGTCAGGCATGGCTGCACGCTACTAAGTTCTCTAAGGAGGTGCAGGATAAGGTTTTAGACCTGGCCTTTGTTGGCAAAGAACTTTTCCACTCCACAACGGACGTCGAATTAACAAAGACTAAGGATAGCACTCAGACCTCTAAATCCTTGTCTGTCCTGGTGAAACTGCCTTTCAGGGCACAGAGAGCGTCCTTGCAGCCTCGGCCTTCCTCTGGTTTCAGGGGTTTTCTGGACCAAAAATCCCACAGGGTTGATACCCCTTTGGGGAATTCCCGCCTACAGCAGCAACAGAGCCGGTTTTTCTCCCGTTCCTCAGCCTCCTCTTCAGGTTCGGGTGGTGCTGCCACTGAAAAAACAGCTAAATGAAGCTTCTCTGCGCTTGCACAAGACCCTGGTGGGAGGACGCATTGCGTCTCATTGGGAGGCGTGGCAGACCATCACCGAGGACCGGTGGGTCTTGTCAGTCGCTCGGGTGGGCTTCCGCTTGCCCCTTTCCCCTACCTCACCCATCAATCCTCCTTTTCAGCAGTCAGGGTTGTCCTCCCTCAGAGCCGAGATTCAGAAGTTACTGGATCTCAGCGCGGTGGAACCCGTTCCCCTAGGGAGCGAGGGGGAGAGCTTCTATTCCCGACTGTTCACGTTGCCCAAACCCAACCAGGCTGGCCTGCGCACCATCCTAGACCTTTCCCAGTTCAATCTCTCTCTACCCCAAGAGAAATTCAAGATGATCACGCCCTGTCAAATAAAGTCCTCTTTATAGAAAGGTGATTGGCTCAGCGTGGTGGACCTTCAGGATGCGTATATGCATATCCTGATCTGGAATCCACATCGGAGATACCTATGGTTTTCTGTGGGGGAGGAGCACTTCCAGTTCCGAGCGCTCCCTTTTGGCCTCAGCTCGGCTCCATGTGTCTTTACGAAGATGATGTTGGTTATCACAGCTTATCTTGGGCTTCAGCGTATCCACGTGTGTTAGGCAGAAACCTGTGCAGTTCCCTTAGGGACCACTGCAAAAGATTTAAGACTACAGGTGTTAGGCAGTAAACCCACTTGGTAGCAGTCTGTACCACACAGATTCACTTGGTAGCTGTGGCTGAGCAGTCAGACTTCCCTCAAGAAGAGTTGGGCAGTATGCAGAGTACACACAATAGGTACAGAGACACAGTAGTACAAACAAACATTGACCAGAGCTTTGGTGTAAAAGTATATAATTATTTATTTAAAAACACACTTGTAATTTACACTAGCAAAAACGAGGTGAGTAAATTCAGCACACAGTCACTATCATATATATACAACCCTATTCACTTATTAGACAAGTCTTAGTGAGAAACGCCACTTATTTTCAGAGGTGAGCGCTTAAAATAAGATGACACTCTAATAAGTTGTAAAGAAAGGCAGGAAAAAGGCAGAGTTAAGGAAGCACACAAGTTTCAATACTTTTACAAAGAACCGCAGTAAGGCAGGATAGGCAGAGTTCTACTGGAGAGCAAGCAAGTCAATTGCAAGGCCCACTCTTGGAGAGAGCAAGCAGAAGGGGTCCAGGTTCACACAGTGGGGTTATGCCCAAAGAGTCTTGTAGATAGTTCGCACAAAAAAAGGATGAATTTCAAGTCAGGAAAAGTTAGCTAGGTTGTCCCAGGCTAGCCCAGGTTAGAAAGTCGAGGCTTTACTGTCACCCCGAACGATCTGTCGCAAGGGAAGCCAGGCGGGACACAGTACCTTAAGTGTGAAGGAAGCTCCAGCGGGGGCAGTTGTTCCTGGCAGCAGGTGCAAGTCGGTGTTTCGTCCAGAGGAAGAAGAGGTCTCGCCGTGGAGGAAAGATGAAGGTTGTTGCACTGCCCGGGAAGAAGCCAGCCGAGGAGTCCTCCGGTTAAAAGGTATTACCCTTCTCTTCGCGGTAGTGGTAAACCGTGGTATTCCGGTTGCTGGGGTGCTTGGCACGGGCAAGGCGGCCACGAGATACTCCAGGAAGGTGAAAAGAAGGCAAAACTGGTTATCCCCACCAGTCAAAGGAAGAAGACTCTCCAGACTGGAGATCTCCTCTGTCGTCGAGAAAAGTGGTGAGACGGTTCAGCAGGGCTCAAACGGTGGTGGCGTCGTTGCAGGTCTGCTCAGCTTCTCCCTCCTTGGATTCTTAGGTCCTGTGGCGACTTCTGAAGTTCCAGTCCCCAAAGCCCTGCTTCGAAGGGATTGTGTCCTCCGACGTATTCCTTATCTTAGATATCTCCTTCCAGCTCTGCTGGCCTCGGAAAATGTTTCTCTAGAGGGCGCTGCGCGTCGACGTCCGCTGAGTCGATGTCCCTCGACAGCCGCCGTATCGACGTCGACATCATCCTGCCTATAAAGGCCGCGCGCAACGTCAGTTGCTCAGTTCCGTTTTTCCGCGCTTACTCAGTGCCTCGGAATACCGTTGCTCAGTTTCGTAGACAATTTATCCTATTTACCTCGAGATATTCGATCCGTACTCGATGGCTTCCTCGTCGGAACCGACGACCCCTCGGTCCGGCTTCAAAAAATGCCGAGATTGTGGGAAA
This sequence comes from Ambystoma mexicanum, assembly GCF_040938575.1. Lineage (NCBI taxonomy): Eukaryota > Metazoa > Chordata > Amphibia > Caudata > Ambystomatidae > Ambystoma > Ambystoma mexicanum. Next base: position 738,577,846 of record NC_090939.1, on the reverse strand, counting down.
AAGATGTCACTGACTGACCCTCACAGAGTTTGTCTGTGGTGTTTGGGAGCTGAACACCATTGTTCGGAGTGCGAGGACTGTATGTCCTCGTCACCATTCGCGCTCCAGGTCTCGGAGTGGGTCCCATCACTCCTCGAGATCGAAGCACTCGAAGAGGAGACGTCGAAGATCCCCTTCTCCGTCCTCCTCTTCCTCTGTTTCTCCTAAGAGAATCCCTTGCCCTACGAAACATAGTTCCCGGGCTGAATGGGAGGAATTCCGCAAAAATATAATGAGCGTCTTCGAGAAAGTGGCCTCGACCCCCTCGAAGACTGCCGAGAGCGATGCTCTGGTCGAAAGACCCAAAGGTCAAAAAAGCTTCTCGAGCGCGTCACAAACCCTTGAGTAAAGCTATGACCTCAAAACCTTCTTCGAAGGTTCCGTCGACGCCATCGACGAAGGTTCCGTCGACGCCGAGGTCGGTGTCTTCGACGCCGTTGTCGAAGGGACCTTCGACACATGGGTCTGTCGACTCGACGCCATCTTCGACACCAGCGTCGACGCCAAGGAAAGTCACGGTTACGACGCACCCAGTGGCTATCCCCAGGTCCTCGATGACGATGGCGTCGAGATTGTCGACTTCCTCGAGCAGAATCCCAATTCTATCGAGGACCTCGAGGCCGCCGCCTTTGTTTTCGACGCCACGCCCGAAGCCTTCGGCGTCGACAACATCGACGTTTTCGAGGCCGATTATGACAAGTTTGGCACCCTCTGCCTTGGAGATGGGTTTTACACCCTTTGTGAGTTCAGAACAATTGAGAACTATGTCCTCAATTATGGAAGAGGGAGAACTATCTGAACAGGAAGACACATTTGAGTTGCAGGGACCTGCAACCCCAGTTAGAGAGGAGTTATCCTCAGAAGAACGCAGGTTAAAGGATCTTCATGATTCCTTACATGAGGCAAGTGGGTTAGACACTTCCCCTGAGGTGGAGTTTGCTAGGCCAGACCGGGGGAGCATGCTGAAACCCCCTATAGAGCCTTAATGGCCAGGATCACAGAATTTATGGGGTGGTCAACACCTTCACAGGCTTTCCAACAAGATGACCTCACGGATATTCTTGACAAAGGTCCACAGGAGGATCCTGTAGTGCCCTTTCATAAAGCTCTTCAGAGGAAGATTATGACGAACTGGGAAACCCCAGATGTCGTCCCGGCAGTAAATAAAAAACTGTCTATAAAATACAGGGTATCTTCTGCAGACCCGGAGTTTTTGTCAAAACACCCATCCCCAGAAAGTCTGGTGGTACAGGCAGCATCTTCTACTGACGTCAAGACTGCTTACCCTACCATCCCACAGGACAGGGACGATAAGAAATATGAAGCTATGGCAAAGAAAGTTTTTTCGGCATGTAGCATGGCGTTAAAATCTGTTAATGCTACTTGCACCCTTGCTAGATTCAGCCATACACTTTGGGAGTGTGCTTCTACAGCGGCTGACTGCATCCCGGAGGGAGAAGAAAGGGAGGCGTTCCTAAATATCATACAGGACGGTAAAGACGCTATGTGCGAATCCCTCCAGACGGGCATTGATTCGACTGACAGTATCAGCAGAGCAATGGATTCGCTTGGTTGAGAAAGTCTGGTTTTGCCCCAGATGTGCAAGCCAGGCTCTTGAACATGCCATTCGATGGCTCTTCTTTGTTTGGGAAAAAGGCGGATGACAGTTTAGAAAAACTGCAAACATCAAAAGCAGCAGCAAAATCCCTAGGCGCTGCAATCAGTCAGACACCTTTTCGTCCCACAGGAACCTCTGGGAGGGGCAAGTCCTTTCGCTTCTACTCCGCATTCGGAAGAGGTAGAGGACGACCGGATCAAAGGGGACAAAGAAGAACTACCCGAGGTGGACGGGGTAGATATTCAAAAGCCACAGCAACAGCAGGTGCCTCTTTACCATCGGCATCTGCATCAGCCGCCCCAAAACCACTCTGAGGACTTCCCTCACAGGACACCTGTAGGAGGCAGGTTAACTCAACATCTGGCGGAATGGCAGGCTATCACGTCAGATGCTTGGGCATTGGAAACAGTTGCCCAAGGTTACTGCCTGCCTCTCCTACACATACCTCAGAGTCATCCACCGGGGATCAGCTCCCAGAAAGCTCCAGATCCGCTCCTCTTGCAGGAAATTTTGGACCTGCTAGAGAAAGGTGCCATAGAACCGGTACCTGTAGCGGAGAGGAATAAGGGCAGGTACTCCCCTTACTTTCTCATTCCAAAGAAAGACGGAGGACTGAGACCCATCTTGGACTTGCGAGAATTGAACAAATTCCTCAGGAAAGACAAATTAAAGATGGTAACTCTTTCTCAGATCCTTCAGGCCCTTCAGTTCCAGGACTGGTGGGTATCTCTGGACCTTCAGGACGCTTATTTCCATGTGCCTATCCATCTCAAACACAGGAAATACCTGAGGTTCGCAATTGGCAACTCTCATTATCAATTTCGAGTGCTGCCATTTGGGCTGACCTCCGCCCCGAGGGTCTTCACCAAGTTAATGTCGGTAGTGGCGGCAAGTCTAAGGAGGGAAGGGATTCACGTCTACCCCTACCTGGACGATTGGTTGATCAGGGCTGTATCTTCGGAACAAGCACAGATCCAGCTAAATCACGTTTGCCACTCCCTTCACAGACTGGGCTTCTCCCTCAATTTAAAGAAGTCACAAATGATACCATCGCAGAGACTCCAGTTCATTGGAGCGTTCCTGGACACTTCCCTGGGAAAAGCCTCGCCACCAGAGGTGAGGGCTCAAGAAATTCTACAGATGGTTACCAAGTTCCAAAATGCCCAACGTCTCCCAGCCTTCGACTTTTTGAGGTTGCTAGGCCTCATGGCATCCTGCATTTTCCTAGTGCCAGAGGCTCGCCTGAGATAAGATCCCTCCAGTGGACACTGAGGACTCAGTGGTCACAATTCTCAGGAAGAATGACGGATCTTCTTTAGGTTCCCGACAGGGTGGCTCGAGACCTTCAGTGGTGGGCCTGTCAGGAGAACATTCTGAAAGGAGAACAATTTTGGCAACCCTGGCCGGAGATAACAGTAGTCACGGATGCCTCACTCACAGGGTGGGGGAGCCCACGCCAACGACTTGACCATCAGCGGTCGTTGGTCTCCATCGGAGTCCAGACTACATATAAACCTGTTAGAGCTGAGGGCCATCAGACTTGCGCTGAAGGCGTTCCTGCCAGCTGTACAAGGGAAGAATGTCCTGATAATGACGGACAACACAGTGGCCACGCATTACCTCAACATAAGAGGAGGCGTAGGATCACTACCCCTGTGCAGAGAGGTGATGCAGCTCTGGTTTTGGGCAATCCAAGAAGGAATCTCTCTATCGGCAGTTCACCTAGCCGGAGAGAAGAACTTGACATCGGACGCTCTGAGCAGGCAGAGCACAGTCTCCGACGAGTGGGAACTAGCTCAGGAAGTCCTTCAAGAGATCTTCGCCCTTTGGGGAACCCCTCAGGTGGATCTGTTCGCCACCAGTGTCAACAGGAAGTGCGATCTGTTCTGCTCAAGGGAATTTCCCCCGAGAGGAGCTCTGGGAGACGCTTTCATAGTGGACTGGGAGTTTCCGCTTCTGTACGCGTTCCCACCGGTCCATGTCATTCCTCAAATGATCAGGAGGTTGAGAAGATTCCGGAAAACCATGATCCTAATTGCCCCGGATTGGGCCAGGAGAACGTGGTACCCGGACCTTCTAGACTTGTCCATCTGCTCTCCAATTCGACTTCCACTCAGAGAGAACCTACTCTCACAGAAGGGAGGTCAGGTTCTCCATCCAGACATCAAAACCCTCAACCTTCACGCTTGGCTTCTGAAAGGCTGAGGTACAAGGATTGGTACTTCCCTGATGATGTTATGGAGGTGTTGCTTTCGGCAAGGAGGCCAGCAACAAAGTCTTTATACCGCTGCCGTTGGAACAGATTTTGCAGCTGGTGTAGAGAAAAGAATATCGACCCCTTTTCATGTGGTACACCAATGGTTTTGTCCTGCCTACTCTATTTGGTGAATTCAGGCCTTCAAGTTGGCACCATTAAGGGCTATCTTGCAGCGCTATCCATCTTTAAGCACACTGCGGAAGAACCATCCTATTTCAAGTTACCCTTGGTAATACAGTTTCTAAAGGGGTTAACCAACGTTTATCCCCCAAGACCATTCCAGGTTCCCCTATGGGATTTAAACTTAGTCCTAACTTTCCTGATGGGTACACCTTTCGAACCACTCCATTCGAAGGGATTGTGTCCTCCGACGTATTCCTTATCTTATATAAATCCTTCAGCTTTGCTGGCCTCGGAAAATTTTTTCGCCAGAGGGCGCTGCGCGTCGATGATCGCCGAGTCGATGACCCTCGACGGCCTCCGTGCCGACGTCGACGTCATCCTGCCTATAAAGGCCGCGCGCAGCGTCCGTTGCTCAGTTCCGTTTTTCCGCGCTTCGTTGTGCCTCGGAACACCGTTGCTCAGTTCTCGTCAAGATAACGTATATAATAACTACTATTTACCTCGATATCGATGGCATCCTCCTCCGACCCGACGACCCCTCGGTCCGGTTTCAAAAAGTGCCGAGACTGCGGGAAGAAAATGTCGTTGACGGACCCTCACAGGGTCTGTTTGTGGTGTCTGGGAATCACGCACCAGAGTTCGGAGTGTGAGGAATGCCTTTCCATGACGGCGAAAGCCTTGAAGGAGCGTAGGGGGAAGCTCGAGAGAGGTAGGTCAACTTTAACTTCCTCGAAAGCTTCTTCGGTAGAGTCGAGACGTTCGTCTCCTCACCATAAAAAACACTCTCGATCTAGATCACGAAGTGGCTCCCACCACTCGTCGACATCGAGACACTCGAAGAAGAGACGTAGGAGATCCCCTTCGTCATCTTCGTCGAGTTCTCCTGAGAGAGTTCATTGCCCCACAAAACGCAGCTCGCAAGCTGAGTGGGAGGAATTCAGGAAAAAGATGCTAAGCGTCTTCGAGAAAGCGGCCTCGTCCCCCTCGAAGACAGCTGAGGGTGATACCCCGGGTAAAAAACCCAAAAAATCTAAACGCCGCGAGTCGCAGTACCCGGCGGAAAAGTCAACCCGAAAGCGCCTCGAGCCATCGGGAGATAAAGCATCATCGACGCCATCGTCGAAAACTCCTTCGAAACAGAGGTCGGCGCCATCGACGCCGTTGTCGAAGGATCCATCGGCGCATCAGTCGATCGAGTCGACGCCGACGTCGACGCCGATATCGACGCCGGTGAAGGAAAGAACCACGGCTACTCCACAGCCAACGGTTAGACAAAAGACCTCCGACTCGACGCCGAGAACGTCGACGTCGTTCTCGAGCAGGACTCCGATCCTTTCGAGTTCTTCGAGGCCTAGTACACATTTCTCGACGCTTTTCACGGCGCCTTCGAGTACTTTCACGTCGGTGTCGACGACATCGACGTTTTCAAGGCCTGTGATGATGGCTCCTTCTGCATTGGAAATGGGGTTTATACCATTCCAAAAACCAATGTATCCCCCTTTAACCTCGATTTTTGAGGAAAGGGAGGATTCAGACCAAGATATTGATTTACAGAGGACCACATCACCAGAGCCAGAGACTTTCGCCTCTGAGGAAGGAAGATTAAAAAATCTTCAGGATGCACTTCAGGAAGCTAGTGGCTTGGACACTTCTCCTGAAGCAGAATTTATCAAACCAGACCCAGGAGAACATGCGGAGACTCCATATAGAGCTCTGATGTCTAGAATCATAGAATTTATGGGTTGGTCTGCACCTTCTCCTGCCTTTCAGCAGGATGACCTCACTGACATACTGGACAAGGGCCCACAGGAGGATCCTGTGGTTCCATTTCACTCTGCTCTACAGAGAAGGATTTTGACAAACTGGGAAACGCCAGAAATTATCCCGGCAGTAAATAAAAAACTGTCAACAAAATACAGGGTGGCTAGTTCTGACCCTGAATATTTGTCAAAACACCCTACTCCTGAGAGCTTGGTTGTACAGGCTGCAACCTCATCAGGCAGCACATCTGCATACCCCACTGCTCCGCAGGATAGGGATGACAAAAAGTATGATGCCATGGCTAAGAAGGTTTTTTCTGCCTGTAGCATGGCGTTAAAGTCTATTAACGCGACCTGTACGCTCGCTAGGTTCAGCCACACCCTTTGGGAGTGCGCTTCATCAGCGGCTGACTGCCTCCAAGAAGGAGAGGAAAGGGACGCATTTTTAAACATCATCAGGGATGGTAAAGATGCGATGTGCGAGACCCTACAAACTGGCCTAGATTCTGCTGACAGTATCAGCAGGGCCATGGCGGCAAGTACCACAATCCGCAGGCATGCGTGGTTGAGGAAGTCTGGTTTTGCCTCTGACGTGCAGACCAGGCTTTTGAATATGCCCTTTGACGGTTCTACCCTCTTTGGAAAGAAGGCGGATGACAGTTTGGAGAAACTGCAAACGTCCAAGGCAGCAGCCAAGTCATTGGGAGCTGCTATCCGTCAGAATACCTTTCGTCCTTCGGGATCATCGTGGAGAGGACGGTCCTTTCGTTACTATTCCTCATATGGAAGGGGCAGGGGACGACCGGCTCAAAGAGGCCAAGGAAGATTTACCCGTGGTGGACGGGGTAGGGGAAAGAAAGCCGCACCCGCAGGAGCAGGAGCCACTTTACCTTCGGCAACTGCATCAGCCGCTTCAAAACCACTCTGAGGTCTCCCCTCACAGAACACCAGTAGGGGGCAGGTTAACTCACCATCTGACGGAATGGCAGGCTATTACGTCAGATGCTTGGGCTCTGGAGACAGTGGCCCAAGGTTACTGCCTGCCCTTCCTACATATCCCTCAGAGTCATCCACCGGGGAACAACCCTTTGAAGCTTCCAGATCCGCTCCTCTTGCAGGAGGTTTTAGACCTGCTAGAGAAAGGTGCCATAGAACTGGTACCTGTAGCGGAAAGGAACAAGGGTTGGTACTCCCCCTACTTCATAATACCGAAGAAGGACGGAGGACTGAGACCCATCTTAGACTTACGGGAATTGAACAAATTCCTCCGAAAGGACAAGTTCAAGATGGTGACTCTCTCTCAGATCCTTCAGGCCCTCCAGCTTCAGGACTGGTTGGTATCTCTAGACCTCCAGGACGCTTATTTCCATGTGCCGATCCATCCCAGGCACAGGAGATACCTGAGGTTCGCAATTGGCAGCTCTCATTATCAATTTCGAGTTCTGCCATTTGGGCTAACCTCCGCCCCGAGGGTCTTTACCAAGCTAATGTCGGTTGTGGCTGCAAGTCTAAGGAGGGAAGGGATTCATGTCTACCCTTACCTAGACGATTGGTTGATCAGAGCTGTATCTTCGGAACAGGCTCAGAGACAACTGGATTATGTTTGCCACTTCCTTCACAAGCTGGGCTTCTCCCTCAATTTAAAGAAGTCACAGATGATACCATCACAGAGACTCCAATTCATTGGAGCAGTCCTGGACACTTCCCTGGGAAAAGTCTTGCCACCAGAGGTGAGGGCTCGAGATATTCTGCAGATGGTCATCAGATTTCAGAATGCCCAATATCTCCCAGCCTACGACTTTCTGAGGTTGCTAGGCCTCATGGCATCCTGCATATTCCTCGTGCCGGAGGCTCGCCTGAGAATGAGATCCCTCCAGTGGGCACTGAGAACTCAGTGGTCACAGTTCTCAGGAAGGATGACAGATCTCCTTCGGATCCCGGTCAAAGTAGCCCGAGACCTTCAGTGGTGGGCCTGTCGGGAGAACATCCTGAAAGGAGAAATGTTTTGGCAACCATGGCCGGAGATAACAGTAGTCACGGATGCCTCACTCACGGGGTGGGGAGCTCACGCCAACGACTTGACCATCAGCGGTCGTTGGTCTCCATCGGAGTCCAGACTACATATCAACCTGTTGGAGCTGAGAGCCATCAGACTAGCGCTGAAGGCTTTTCTGCCGTCTGTACGGGGAAGAAACGTCCTAATAATGACGGACAATACAGTGGCCATGCACTACCTCATCAAAAGAGGAGGCGTAGGCTCACTACCACTGTGCAGAGAGGCGATGCAGCTCTGGTTTTGGGCAATTCAGGAAGGAATCTCTCTATCGGCAATTCACCTAGCCGGAGAGAAGAACTTGACAGCGGACGCTCTGAGCAGGCAGAGCACAGTCTCTCACGAGTGGGAGATAGCTCAGGAAGTCCTTCAAGAGATCTTCGCCCTTTGGGGAACCCCTCAAGTGGATCTGTTCGCCACCAGTATCAACAGGAAGTGCGACAGATTTTGCTCAAGGGAATTTCCCCCGAGAGGAGCTCTAGGAGATGCGTTCGTAGTGGACTGGGAGTTCCCACTTCTGTACGCGTTCCCTCCGGTCCCTGTCATTCCTCAAATGATCAGGAGGTTGAGAAGGTTTCGGAAGACCATGATCCTAATTGCCCCGGATTGGGCCAGGAGAACGTGGTACCCGGACCTTCTAGACATGTCCATCTGCCCTCCAATTCGACTGCCATACAGAGAGGATCTTCTCTCGCAGAAGGAAGGTCAGGTTCTCCATCCAGCCATCAAGACCCTCAACCTTCACGCTTGGTGTCTGAAAGGTTGAGGTACAAGGATTGGGACCTTCCGGATGATGTTATGGAGGTGTTGCTTTCGGCCAGAAGGCCGGCAACTAAAACTCTATACCGCTGCCGTTGGAACAAATTTTGCAGCTGGTGCAGAGAAAAGAATATTGAACCCTTTTCTTGTGGTACACCTATGGTGTTGTCATTCTTACTTTACCTGGCTAATTCAGGCCTACAGGTTGGCACAATTAAGGGCTATCTCGCAGCGCTATCAATCTTTAAGCGCACTGCAGAGGAGCCTTCATACTTCAAAATTCCATTGGTAATACAATACCTAAAAGGATTAACTAATGTTTATCCCCCGAAACCTTTTCAAGTTCCCTTATGGGATTTAAACCTAATTTTAAACTTCCTAAAGGGTGCCCCTTTTGAACCACTACACTCTTGTTCATTGAAGCTTCTCACCCTCAAAACTGTTTTGCTAATAGCATTGACATCTGCTAGAAGGGTTAGCGAGTTGCAAGCCTTATCGTGTAAACCTCCACATACAATCTTTTACAAGGACAAAGTTGTTCTTCAGGTGAAGCCTAACTTCCTCCCGAAGGTAGTCTCGGAGTTTCACATCACTCAGAAGATTATATTACCTTCTTTCTACCCTCCTCCTCATCCGGGGAAGGAGGAAGAGAGACTGCACAGGCTGGACCCTAAGCGAGCCTTGAGCTTCTATATCAGCAGATTGGCTAAGATCAGACAAGCAGACCAACTCTTTGTAGGTTATGCAGGACATAAGTTGGGCCTTCCAATAACAAAACAATCCATCTCCAGATGGATTATTTTAGCCATTCTGGAGTGCTACAAATTGGCAGGAAAGGAGCCTCCTCAAAATCTAAGGGCTCATTCTACCAGGGGTATCGCAACATCCTCAGCCCTTCAAAGAGGGGTGCCAATTCGAGATATATGTGCGGCTGCCACATGGTCGTCCGCACATACATTTACCAAATTCTATAGCCTGGATTCCTCCTCTAGTCAAGAAACTAGATTCGGCAAGGCTGTGTTACACTCTGTCCATTCTGGAAGGGTAACATAACTTTTATTACTCCCGCCTCCAGTCACAATACCACTGCTATGGGAGTCTATCTAAGATAAGGAATACGTCGGAGGACACAATCCCTTCGAAGAACTAGTTACTCTTACCTTGTAACGTTCTTTCGATGGGATGTTCCTCCGACGTATTCCTTATCGACCCTCCCATCCATCCCCGCAGTATGACTTCCTGTGGGTTTGCAGCCTATGCTCCTTCAAGGTGATTAGTCTAATCCAAAAACATTACTGGGGACTACAAAACGGAACTGAGCAACGGACGCTGCGCGCGGCCTTTATAGGCAGGATGACGTCGACGTCGGCACGGAGGCCGTCGAGGGTCATCGACTCGGCGATCATCGACGCGCAGCGCCCTCTGGCGAAAAAATTTTCCGAGGCCAGCAAAGCTGAAGGATTTATATAAGATAAGGAATACGTCGGAGGAACATCCCATCGAAAGAACGTTACAAGGTAAGAGTAACTAGTTCTTCTTGTTCGTTAAGATTTCTTACCCTTAAAACTGTTTTATTAATAGCACTTACATCTGCTAGAAGGGTGAGCGAGTTACAAGCTCTTTCTTGTAAACCCCTGCATACAATCTTTCACAAAGACAAAGTTGTCCTGTAAGTGAAGCCTAATTTCCTCCCAAAGGTGGTTTCTGAATTCCATATCACTCAGAAGATTACCCTGCCATCTTTCTATCCTCCTCCTCATCCGGGGAAAGAGGAAGAGAGGTTACACAGGCTGGACCCTAGAAGGGCTTTAAGTTTTTACATCAGTAGACTGGCCAGGATAAGACAAGCAGACCAGCTGTTTGTAGGCTACACAGGTCACAAGCTGGGGTTACCGATAACTAAGCAGACCATTTCCAGATGGATCATTCTCCAGCATGGGGTCTGGCATGGATTCACATGCTCAGGAATATTCCCCGTCATCAGGCTGGGAATCCTCGGTAAAGAAAAAATCAGTATCAGTTTCGTTTCTGATCTGTCTTTCGTAGTAGTAACCAATCACTGATCTCTGCGTCATACTGACCACAGCCAATGACTGCCCTCTACCTAAGCCCACCTCTGGCAGCCATCTTCAGATTTTTACCACACGTTCAAGTGTTGGGAGTTCTCGTGCTTAGCTCTCGAGCTTTTACTGCGTGTTTCGCGCTTTTTCAGGTGAATTTTCACATTTTTTCGGTTAATCGAGCCTCAAGCTCCACCGTTTCTACTCCCTTTAACAGCTACCCATTGCGGGATTTTCCTGCGCCCCTCAAGAGTGAAGATTTCGTCGAATCAACTTCTTGGAGGATTCCAGAAGATTCGCGGCCTACTTCGAGATGGCCCAGGATGCGAGTTTGTCGCCCGGACCCAAGCTGTTTCGCAGCTGCCCTGGATGCGGGCTGCAGAATGTGTTTAAGGAAGACAAACATTTGCGATGCCTCTACTGTCTTCATGGGGACAAGACTCCTGTAGAGAAGGACTGCCAGTTCTGCAAGAACTTGTCGGAGCGGACCATGAGGGACCGTCGATCCCGTCTCGCCAGCTGGTTTGAGAAGGGCTCAACGGGTAAGAAGAAGAAGAAAGGGTCCGAGCGGGCTTCTAAGTCCTGTGCGGGCGCCCCGGCGACGGGGGCCCAACACCAGGCCAAGCGCTGCAAGTCCGCTGGCTCCGGGAGCGCCGAAAGGTCGGGCTCTTCGGTCGCCAGGCAGGGCGCACCTTCCCCGGCACTGTCAACCACGAGCCAGCGCTCCGGTTCTGGGAAGAGGAAGTCCGAGACCCAGGGTAAGCTTCGGGAGAAGCCCCGTCCGATCTCGGAAGAGGGGGAGCGAGGCGTCGCCCCTCCCCCGAAGGAGAAGGCCCGGGACGCACCTAAGGTGGTGAAGGCCCCTACCCAGCAGGCAAAGGCCTCTATCGAGGCGATTGCGGCGACTCTGGCCAAGCCGGCAGAGACCCCGCCAGCGAAGACTGCCTCCGGGACTAGAGCTTCCCTGCCGCCAAGGAGGGAATCCTCTTTTCAGCCCATCGTCGTGGCCGCCATGATGGAAGAAGCGAGGGGGGGGCACGGTAGCCTCCTCGAGCTCGGAGTCAGCCTCGGAGGAGGAACTGACCGAGGCCGTGAGGAACTTCGAAGGCCAATTCGAGAAGGCTCGATCCCGTAAGGAAGATCCTCGGAAGATAACCGAGGAAGACGACGATGGCGAGGAAGAGCAGCCTTCCCTTCCGGCGCGGCCGGAACCTAGGCCTCAGGATGGCTCGGCGGCCATTTTTTCTGCGATCCAGTCCTTATGCTCTGAGATAAGACGAGATTCCCACGGCCCAGGCCGGAGGACCCGCAACCTGGCCCGTCGGGAAGTCCTCAGAACAAACGACGGAGGACCCAACCCTCTCCTCCACTCGCCCCCGTAAGGCCTACAGTTCCCTCCTCATCCTCCCACGAGTCGGGAGATGACGGTGCGTTGGGCTCGACGACGGGTTCTGAGGGCGACGGCGACGACGACGGAACGGGTCTCCCGTCGCACGGGCATCGCCGCCCGACGAGATTGGCTCATTCCACGCCATGATCGCCAGGGCGTCCGAATTGTTCCAGCTCTGCCTGGAGGAGCAGAAAAAGGAAGGTTTCCTCTATCAGCGCCGGGAGGCCAAGAGGAAGACTGTCATTGCGGTGCCTCTAATCGATGACATCTGGGAGGAGGGCCTGTCGGTTCTCAAAAACCCCTCCATGGCACCAGCCAAACGGGACCGGTACGAGAAGAAGTACCGGGTTCCCGAAACCACTCCCCTGTGCCTCAGGGCCCAGCCAACGCCAGACTCGGTCCTCTCGGCGGCGGCGAAGAAGAAAGCGGCGGGGTCAGGAGCCTCGACGTCAAATTCCCCGCTGGACGGCGAGGGAAAGAAGTTGGACGCCATGGGGCGGCGGGTCATTTCGTCGGCGGCGACGACGATCAAAGCGGCCAATGCCCTGGCAATCGTGGCCCATTACGACGGGGAGCTCTGGTTTAAGCTGGCCCCCATATTGGACTTCCTGCCGGACGAAAAGAGGTCCGAGGCCCTGGAAATACTGCAAGAGGGCGAGGTGGCGTCGGACCACGCCATAACGGTGGCAACCGATATTGCCGATCCCTGGTTCCGCCAGCTGGGCAACGGTGTTTGCCTACGACGACGGGGTTGGCTCCGGGCGACCGACTTCCGTCAGGACGTCCAGACCAGGGTGTTGGATATGCCGTTCGACGGCAGCAACTGGTTCGGGAAGGCGGTGGACGAATCCCTCCAAGCCATAAAAACGGACATGGAGACGGCCCGCGCCCTAGGAGCCCTTCAGCAACGACGGCCCTTTCGGAGCTCCGGAGGCAGACAGGGTGCCTCCAAGGGATCCAGCGGTGGCTCGTTGTCCTACCGCCAGGCGGCACGCTCCTCGTCTCAGGAGGCCTACAGGGTTTGCGGCAAGCAGGGAGCGCACTGCCGCCGTCGGCAAGGTGGCCAGGGCGGCAAGGCCACCACCTCCAAGCAGGACTGAACCGGCCGTGGTCTCGGGCCCCCATCGAAGCACCCCGGTGGGAGGCCGGCTGATGAATTTCGTCGGCGTGTGGAAGTCCATCTCCACTGACCGTTGGGTGCTGGATACCCTGGCAAGAGGACACTCTATCGAATTCCTGAAGAAGTGCCCTCACGTTCCATCTGTGGCCAGGAAGGAAAATCACGTCCCGCAACTGCTGTTGGACGTACGGGCGATGCTCAGGAAAGGCGCCATCGAGCTTGTCCCGAAGAGGCTCTTGGGCTCCGGGGTGTACTCAAGGTACTTCCTCGTCAGGAAGAAGACGGGTGGCTGGCGCCCCATCCTGGACCTTCGTCGTTTGAACAAATACATCAGATCACAAAATTTCAGGATGGTCACCCTCCAGCACGCACTGGGACAGCTGGAGGAAGGCGACTTTCTATCGTCGTTGGACCTGGAGGATGCATACTTCCACGTTCCCATCCTCAAAAGTCACCGAAAGTTCCTCAGGTTCGTCGTCCAGGGACGCCACTACCAATTCAGAGCACTGCCGTTGGGATTGAAGTCGGCCCCCAGGGTCTTTACCAAGTGCCTAGCACCAGTGGCGCCTGCAGGGGATTCACGTCTACCCCTACCTGGACGACTGGCTCATCCGCTCAAGGACGAGGGAACTCGCAGTCGAACACACTGCGAGGACCGTCCAGCTACTTACAGACCTGGGATTCGCCATAAACTACCCAAAGTCCCACCTGGTGCCGTCGCAGGTGGCCCTGTTTCTGGGAGCGAAGCTCGATACAGTGAGGCGCCTGGCGGCCCCGTCGGAAGAACGGACAAAGACCATTCTAGGCAAAGTGCAGCGCCTGATAGCCACGGACGTGGCCAGGGTGAGGTCCATCAAGTCCCTCCTGGGGATGATGTCCTCTTGCATCTACCTGGTGCGCCTCTGCAGACTACGGATGCGCCCTCTTCAAGAATTTCTCGACGCCTGTTGGATGCCGGCGAGGGGCACCTTCGAAGACAGGGTCCCCCTCAACTAGGTGTTCTGGCGGGCGATTCAGTGGTGGGGCGTTGGAGCGCACCTCACGGCGGGCAAGGACAAATCGTTCCTCCCGTCGCTCAAGGGCAAGGTGGTGCGGATCTTCACGGACAACACCACGACAATGTTTTACATACGGAAGCAGGGAGGCACCAGATCCCCAGCCCCATCCAAGGAGGCACAGGATCTGTGGCACTGGGTTGTCCACCAGGGGATGTTCCTGGTTCCCTTCCATCTGGCAGGAGAAAGCAACACCATCGCCGACTCGCTCAGCAGGGAGCTGCGCGCGTGTCACGAGTGGGAACTGCGCCAGGATCAGGTGGATCAACTCTTCCGACGATGTGGCAAACCCCAAATCGACCTGTTCGCAACAGCGACGAACTCGAAGTGCAAGAGGTTTGCCAGCAGGTTTCCCCAGCCGAGAAGCATGGGCGATGCGTTCTCGTTCCCCTGGGACGGCCTATACCTGTATGCGTTCCCTCCGTTGCTGTCCGAGAAGCATGGGCGATGCGTTCTCGTTCCCCTGGGATGGCCTATACCTGTATGCGTTCCCTTCGTTGCTGCTTCGACTCATCAGCCAGCTCAAGAGGTCAAGGTGCAGGATGATCCTCGTCGCACCGGCGTGGCCGAGGCAGATCTGGTTCCCGGACCTTCTGGACTTGTCAACGTCCCCTCCCATCAAGCTGTCGGCGGATGCGGACCTTCTCTCCAGAGAAGGCGGCGCCATCTTCCACCACAACCCGGCGTCGCTGAACCTGCAGGCTTGGCTCCTGCAGCGCTAGAGTTTGGAGGCTACGATATACCGGCCGATTGCAGAGAGGTTCTTGCAAAGGCCAGGGCGTCCTCGACTCGCAAATGCTACGGTCATAAGTGGAAGAGGTTCTCTATCTGGTGCCGAGCACAGAAGATCAACCCCCTACGGATTACGGCCCCTCAAGTGTTGCCGTACCTGCTATCGCTGGCAAAGGCTGGGCTAGCCCATGCCTCCATTAAGATTCATCTGGCGGCGATCTCCAGATATACCAGAACCACAGGACGGACGTCCCTGTGGTCCCATTGACTGGTAAGAGTTTATGAAAGGACTGTTCCGGTCGTTCCCGCCGGTGAAGGCCCCGGCCCTGGCGTGGGAACTTAACGTGGTGCTGACCAGGCTCATGGGTCCCCATTCGAGCCAATGCACTCCGCACCAATGAAGTTTGTGTCGTGGAAGACTGCATTCCCGGTGGCCATTACCTCCGCACGACGAGTGGGAGAGATCCAGGCCCTATCCTGCAAAGCACCGTACTTGACTTTCCATGCCTCGAGGGTGGTGCTTAGGACGCACCCCTCCTTTATGCCCAAGGTGCCGTCGGACTTCCATCTTAACGAGCCCTTGGTGTTACCTGTTTTCTTCCCGTCTCCTTCGTCGCCGGCCGAGAGGACTTTGCATTCGCTGGATGTGGCTAGAGCGCTGAAGTTCTACGTGGACCGCACAAAGAGTTTCCGGAGGACATCACAGCTGTTCGTGAACTTTGGACCTGTGAATCAAGGGAAGGCTCTCTCGAAGTCTTCTATATCCAGATGGCTCTCCGGCTGCATCATGCACTGCCACCGGTTGGCTAACCGACCGCTGCCAGGCCGTCCGAGAGCCCATTCGACCAGAGCGATCGCTGCTACTATGGCGTTCTTATCTGGTGTGCCCCTGCTGGACATCTGCAGGGCTGCTATGTGGAGGTCGACGCACACCTTCACGAGATTCTACTGCGTCGATCGGGATTCCAGGGAGGAGTCCAGGGTCGGCCAAGCAGTGCTGCGCAACCTGTTCGCTTAAGGTGAGCCTGGTGAGGAGGTAAGAGATGCTTAATGTTGAGTTTTTTGTATTGCTTAATGTTGAGCCTTTTGCCACCCCCCGTGGTTGTGCATGTGTGTACTGCTATTTATTCTTATATTCATGAGCATGTGAATCCATGCCAGACCCCATGCTGGAGAAGGAACAAGTTACTTACCTGTAACTGTTGTTCTCCAGCATGGGTCTGGCATGGATTCACATGCAAACCCTCCCGCCTACCCCTCTGCGGCTCTTCACTTGGTCATACTGCCTCTTCACGTGCTACCAAATCTGAAGATGGCTGCCAGAGGCGGGGCTTAGGTAGAGGGCAGTCATTGGCTGTGGTCAGTATGACGCAGAGATCAGTGAGTGGTTACTACTACGAAAGACAGATCAGAAACGAAACTGATACTGATTTTTTCTTTACCGAGGATTCCCAGCCTGACGACGTGGAATATTCATGAGCATGTGAATCCATGCCAGACCCATGCTGGAGAACAACAGTTACAGGTAAGTAACTTGTTCCTTCTAGCCATTTTGGAATGTTATAAACTGGCAGGAAAAGAGCCCCCTCAAAACCTTAGGGCTCATTCGACCAGAGGTATTGCAGCTTCATCGGCCCTCAAAAGAGGAGTGCCGGTTAAAGACATTTGTGCGGCCGCCACATGGTCATCCGTCCATACCTTTACACGATTTTACAACTTGGATTCCTCCTCCAGTCAAGAGACTAGGTTTGGAGGGGCAGCATTGCACTCTATTCATCAATAGAAGGCAGCATGAAGTCAGTACTCCCACCTCCAATAATAGAATACTGCTATGGGAGCCTATCTAAAATAAGGAATACGTCGGAGGACACAATCCCTTCGAAGAACAAGTTACTTCTTACCTTGTAACGTTCTTTCGATGGGATGTTCCTCCGACGTATTCCTTATCGACCCTCCCATCCATCCCCGCAGTTCTACTTCCCTTGTTGTTGCAGTTTACGCTCCTTCAGGGTGATTAGTCTAGTCCAGACAGAAATACTGTGGGCTACAAAACGGAACTGAGCAACGGACGCTGCGCGCGGCCTTTATAGGCAGGATGATGTCGACGTCGATACGGCGGCTGTCGAGGGACATCGACTCGGCGGACGTCGACGCGCAGCGCCCTCTAGAGAAAATTTTTCCGAGGCCAGCAGAGCTGGAAGGAGATATCTAAGATAAGGAATAGATCGGAGGAACATCCCATCGAAACAACGTTACAAGGTAAGAAGTAACTTGTTCTTCTATGCAGCACACCCCCATTCACTCAGCCTAGCTAAGTGGTGAGCCGGCCGGCTCACCACTTGGGCCAATCACACAAGAGTGCGACTTGAGTTACCAAGGTAACTCAGTCCAGGGTGCCTAAACCCCCTCCCACAATCCCTGTGGTACCCAGACAGAGTGGCACCACTTTTGGAGGCTTCTGTGGAGAAGCCGCCAAAAAGTGGAACAAAGGGCTCGACTTGGGTTGGAGTCACAGAAGAGAACACAAATGCCATTTTAGAATTGAGTTCTGGCAAAAAAAATACCAACCGGTGAATTAATATTAAATAAATAAACCGGCGGTATGTTGGAGGCTATAAGAATTAAATAATTAAAGTTGGTAGCCTCGAACAATGGGAAAATCCCATAGAGATATATTTGCGGTCGAATATAAAAAGTAGTATCCACTGCCACCAGCCAAAACTCGATCAGGGGGGACGGAGACGTGCCCCCTCGAACAACAGACCCCGGGGCAATCGAATTGCCCCGACCAGTACGTCCAAAATATGATGGTTTGTACTGGTTTCTGTTCATAATTTGGGACTAGCAAAGCCAATGGTGACTTTACATGCCCTGGGAGACCGTAGTCAGTCCCAGGGTATGAAGTCTACGTTGGGGGGTCGCTACGACACCCCTGGGTTATGGCACGGAGGGTGCTGTGTAACCCACATCAAAAAAACACATGAGACCCGATGGAGTAAAAGACCCCATAGCCCATAAAACACATGGAAAGTTAAAGGAACACCTCAAATCATGTCTAAGAGTGGGAGCAAAAGAATCTCAATCTTAGCAGGAGAGAAAAAAATAAACCCCAAAAATCCAGCAAAGCTGCTGGGGGACTCACTAGGTTTGGGAAATTAGCCTTACAGAGAATTCTCCCTAACAACGTGTATCCATATTTGGACGATTGGCTGCTGTGCAGTCCTTGTCCTCTGAAAGCCTCGAGCAACCTTCAGTCTCTCCTGCAACTTTTGTGCCTCTTTGGGCTGTTGGTGAACTGGCGGAAATCCTCCATGAAGGTCTCTCAGGACATGATTTTCCTGGGTTTTCATTGGAACACGATCGACTGCAAAGTATACCTGACCTGGGACAGAATGACGGATCTGATGGCCACATGTCAGGCCTTTGCGCAGTCAGAGAGCATGTCGGCCTGGTGGTTCCATAGGCTTCTGCTATGTTTTGGCTCTTCCTCTTGCTTGGCTCAAGATGAGGTGGACGCAGATGGCTCTTCAGAGTTCTTGGCGTCAAACTGTGGATCCGGACTCTTCTCTTCTGGGGTGGGGTGTGACATTGGACCTTCTACAAGTTTCCGATCTCTGGTCGCCCCAAGACAAGCTCCTCCATATAAATCATCTGGAGCTCCTGGCGATCTTCCTGGCGCTCAAAGTGTTCAGACCAGTCATTGTCAACCAAGTGGTCCGTGTCCGCGCTGACAATGTGGTGTCCATGTTTTACATCAACAAGCAGGGGGGGGTACCAGGTCCCCTCCTCTTGTGGATTTTGCCATTCAGATTTGGCAATGGGCAGTTTAGCATGGCATCAGGCTGGCGGCTGTGCACATTCCGGGCCATCCGAATGTTACTGCAGATGACCTCAGCCGACGAACGATGGTCAGCTACGAGTGGGAATTGAAAGTGGAGGTCCTCTTATAGATCTTCCAGTGTTGGGGCACTCCAGAAGTGGTCCTCTTCGCAACGTCGGGCAACAGGAAACTTCCTCTGTATGCCTCCAGAAACGGGCTAGGCGCCTCCTCTCTGGGAGATGCTCTCGAGATTCCCTGGCAAAACATGACGGCCTATGCTTTTCCGCCACTGCCTCTGATTCATCGGACGATTTGCAAGCTGAGGAATACGGTGAACTGTTCTCTTCTGCTCATAGTTCCGTGGTGGCCGGCGAGGTTCTGGTTTTCAGAGCTTCAACATCTGTCGGTGTGCGCACCGATCAGGCTTCCATTGGCTCCCGACCTGCTTCACCAGAGAGATCGGTAGCTGTGGCACCCCTTTCCACAATCGTTCAGCTTGGCGGCATGGTGCCTGAGTTCAGATCTTTAAAACATCTCAACCTGTCTGCTGATAACATGCGCATTATTCAGGCAGCCAGGAAGCCCTCGACAAGATCTCAATGCAGTAGCAAATGGCTTTGGTTCTGCCATTGGTGCTTAGCCAAACAACTAGATCCCATGGTGGCTACGATTGATACAGTGCTGTCCTTCGTCTCTCATCTAGCAGAGTCAGGCATTCATGTCCTCTCATGCAGGACTTATCTTTCGGCTGTTGCCGCCTATTTATCCACGGACCAGTGCTCTTTTTCACTATCAAATCCAGTGGTCAAAGGGCACTTTGCGGGTCTAATGCGTCTTTCCCCTCCTGTTCGCAAACCGCATCTGACTTGGGATCTGAATGTGGTCCTTACGGCCTTGTGCCATAAACCTTTTGAGCCAATGGCTACTGTAGATCTTAAATACCTTTCGTGGAAAGTGTCCTTCTTGGTCGCCGTGACTTCGGCAAGACGTGTGAGTGAGCTCCAGGCTTTGTTGGTGCAGCAT
This sequence comes from Ambystoma mexicanum, assembly GCF_040938575.1. Lineage (NCBI taxonomy): Eukaryota > Metazoa > Chordata > Amphibia > Caudata > Ambystomatidae > Ambystoma > Ambystoma mexicanum. The sequence continues at coordinate 738,558,037 of NC_090939.1, read as the reverse complement.
CCCTTCTTGGTTTTCCACAAGAATAAGGTTGTCCTGAGGACGAATCCTTCTTTCCTGCCAAAAGTGGTTTCTGATTTTCATCTAAATCAATCAATTTCCCTTTCCGTCTTCTTCCCTAACCCTGCTTCGGAAGCCGAGAGGGTTTTGCATTGCCTGGATGTTAGAAGAGCTCTTAAATTCTATCTGGACAGAACATCTGAATTTAGGAGTTCTTCTCAACTATTGGTGACCTTTGGTAAGCCGCAGGGTAAACAGGCCTCTAAGGCAACTATCTCCAGATGTGTTGCTGCATGTATTATGGAGGGTTACACTGTTCAGAGCCTCCAGCCCCCTAAAGGGATTCACGCACACCTAGTACGGGGCAAAGCAGCTTTAGTTGCTTTTCAAAAGTACGTCCCATGGGAGACCATTGCGAAAGCGGCTACCTGGGCCTCTCCTTCGGCTTTTTGTAGATACTACTGACTAGACCTGAGTTCCAGGTCTGATGCTCAGTTTGGCTAGGCTGTGCTAAAAAACCTTTTTCAGTAAGGAGTTTCCATCCACCCATAAGTCCTGTGAGGAGTTCTTGGGAATCTCCCATAAGTATGGAGGAAAGGGGACGGGACGTAGGAGTATAATAGGGTTACTCACCGTAGTGACCACTTTACTCCTAGTCCATAGCCCCCTTTCCTCCATACGCCCGCCCGCTGTCCCCTCTAATAAGGTTCCTCTGTTATTGCTTAAAGGCGATAGAAAATGACTGATGGGCGATACGCTGGGCGGAGCTAAGGACGGCGGGGTTACGGCCGCGTGCGGTACCCCTCGTAAAAAGAGAGGAAGGACACATTTTTGAAAAATGTGTTGCTTTTTACAAAGTGCTCCGGTCCCGTCCCACAAGTATGGAGGAAAGGGGACTCTGGACTAGGAGTAAGGTGGTCACTACGGTGAGTAACCTTATTATTCCTTAAACAAAAATACTATGAAAAGGGGGACAGAGCAGACAAGATATTGGAATGTAAACTGAGGGAAACCCAGAAAAGTAAGATGATCAGGGCAATAAGAACCAACAAGGGGACAATGAGATATGATGCCCAGAGCATAGGGGTGGCCTTTCAGCAATTTTATGAACAACTGTACAAATCAGAATTTAACAGGGACAAAGCCCTAATAGAGGACTTCCTGGCTCAACTCCCATACCTGGATTAGCCAGAGACATTGCATCAGAACTGGAGGCCCCGGTGACGGAGGCCAAAGTTGTCCAGACAATCAAAACAATGAAGGGGGCACAACACCAGGGGAAGACAGGTTCTTGTTGATGTTTTTCAAGCTGTATCGATCCACTTTAGCCCTGCACCTGGCAAGAGTTTTTAACGCAGGCCTGAGGGGGGAAATCCTTCCCGAGACAATGCTGGGGTCCATAATTGTGGTCCTCACAAAAGAGGGTAAGTACCTGACAGTGTTCATCATACCACCCAATCTCCCTAATGAACACAGATGTAAAGATCCTGACAAAGGTGTTGGATATGAGACTGGAGGGGGTCATGCCTTCCCTAGTCCACAGCGACCAGGTCGGGTTTATCAAAGGGTGTCAAGGATCTGATAATATCCGGAAGATGATCAATCTAATGCACTATGCACGAGAGACCGACCTCGATGCCTGCCTACTCTGACTCAACTCAGAGAAGGCCTTCGATAGGGTGGAGTGGAGGTACATTGCCATCCTCCGACAGAAAATGGGATTTGGGGGAAAACATGAGGAAATTGGTGGGGGCAATGTATAGGGCGCTAACTGCTAGAGTACAAGTTAATTGGGAACTGAAACCCCCCCTCCAACTATCTAGAGGTACAAGACCTGGGTGCACATTATCCCCCCAATTTTACACTCTTACCATGGAGCCCTTGGCGATAGCAATAAGAAACCACCAGAGAATAAAGGGAATTAGGAGAGGGGAAGTTGAATTAAAACTTTCCCTATTTGCAGATGATATACTGGGATACCTAGTAGACGCTCTGCCTCACTCCCAGAGTTATTCTTGCTTATCGACACCTTCAGGGCCTTCTCAGGTCTGCAAATTAATATGTCTTAATCAGTATTGATGCCGCTCCGGGCAGCCGACCCAGGCCTAGATCCAAAGAATCGCATGCTAGGGGTCAGAGTTGAAAAACTTGCAGTCACATAGCTGGGGGTGCAATAAACCAGCGACATAGCGACACAAGCAACAGCTAACTTTGACCCTCTTATGGTGGCCATAAAAACTGACGAGAACCGATGGGGCAAAATGATATCCTGGTATTTACGCATGACAGCAGTAAAAATGAATATTCTCCCAAGGCTCCTATACCTGTTCATGGCCCTCCCCACAAAAGTACCGGAGTCAACCTTTAAAGAGCTCCACTCTAGCTTACATAAATGTGTATGTCAGAATAAAACCCCAAGGACTAAGAGGTCCACCCTTACCTTGCCCAGAGAAGAGGGGGCTTCAGCCTTCCGGACTTCCCGCCCTACCATAAAGCAGCTCAGCTTGGAGTGATCCTGGAGCATGTGCGAGACGACCTGGGGACATATTGGACATACCTCGAGGATATTGAGGCGCATCCGGCCAAAGTGAGGGATCTACTATGGGCCCCCGATAAAAGGATTCTGAGCAGACTACAAATTCACCCTACCCTGGGAGTACTATGGTCCCTTTGGAGGGGGGGAATACACACAGAGAACCTGTCCACATGGCCCTCCCTGATGTCTTCAGTCTGGCGCCCAGATATAGGACTGGGAGACGGGGGCTTTTGTAATTCCCAAACATGGTCTGAGAGAGGGCTCTACAGGGTGGGACAGCTGTTCTGAGAGGGAGAATTATTAGACTATGGGGCAGTGACAGATGTTTTGGGAGGCGACAATATTACCATATTTGAATATTTGAGACTGAAGGGAATTCTGACTGACCATAGATGGGGAAAGAAATTGAGACGGACGATCACTCCGTTTGAGAAAACGCGAGACTCTGCACATACAAGGAAAGTGATTGTGTCCAAACTCTATAAGGTCATGAATATAAGCGTTAAGATTAACAGGTAGGGATTTAAACAGTGCTAGAATGAGCTAGCTGGGGAGGAACTTCCAGAGGAGGCATGGGGGAAGATATATGTATGGAATACCATTCCTTGGAAACCTCTTCACACCAGACATTGAACATAACTTTAAGGTACTACAAGGGTGGCACAGAGACCCCCATAAGATTTCCCGAATGTTTGCAGGGTCATCCCCTTTGTGTCCGAGGGGGTGTGGCCCGGTAGGCTCGAGAGAACACGTGGTGGCACTGCCCATGGATCCAAACATACTGGAGGGACCTACTGGGGTGGATGTCTGAAATCACGGGTGAGATTCTGCCCCTCGACCCCTCCAGATGCTTTTGGGGCTCAAACCTAAAGACTCACACACCTATCTGTACCCCAGAATGTAGGAAACTATGTTCAGGGTGGCAGTGGCCCAGAAATGGAAGAGTGTAACAGTCCCACACAAAAATGATTGGTTGAAGAAACGAAGAAATATGTGCTTAATGGACAAGCTGACGGCAATGGTGAATGATGAAATGAGCTCATTCACAGTGGAATGTGACTTGGCCATACAAAAATGGAGATGGGACGTGCACTAGTGGGATAGGATCCTCGACCACCACAACAGGGTGAGGGGAAGGGAAGAAGGAGGGAGGGTGAAAGAAAGGGGTGGATCACGAAATGAGGCACGGACAGTAGAATTGGAGTGCTATGGTCAAATAACGCCCGATTAACGCATCGAAAAGGCAGCACACGCCATAGGAGGATCAAACCAGGTCAGAGCCTGAGACACTAGGAAACCAGTCTTCGACCTCTGTGAGCACTCCAAGGAACAGGGACACTTGGCTCAGAGAAGGGATGTGCAAGGAACCACCATTGTTTGTTTGATAGGTGAGGGAGGTGGGTGGGGCGAAAGAGGAATGTTTAACTTGAGATACATTGTGATATGTAAAACTGGTTTTCTTCAATAAAAATGTGAAGTTAAAGTCTATAACCACCAACAGTCACCACTGGGTCAATCTCACACTTCCACATCCTTACACCGTCCAAAGTTAATTGTGAGCACGCCCACGTTTCCTGGAAGCATATGATATAATATTGTATGAAATCTGTTATCACCCAATAACATCGAATGAAATCACTGTGAAGCCGACTTCATCACATTTTTTTCAATTAATTTGAGCACATTTCAACGAAAATATAGATGGGGTTTGGCGAATTAATTAAGGTGGGGGGATGTGCAGAGGTTGCGGGAGGTCTCCCCTGCATTTATTTTCAAAGAAATGTGTTAATATTTGGAGAAAAAACTATTTGATGTTGTGGGCTGCACAGTGATTATTTTTTTCCTGATATATTCACGTAGATTCTAAAGTCTAGCCAGTCTGTGAGGGATCAGTAATGTGAGACTCAAAACTGTGTTTAGTTTTCTCAAGATTCGCCATTTTATTTTACGCAACATTATACAATAAACCCTAACTAAACCTACTCTACCAGGGTATTCCCTACCTAGTCTAAGTGTAGCTAGGTATCTAATTGTCCGATGTGTACCTAGTCTAGGATCTAAGGGGAAACTTCCTAGCATTCACAAAATTAACCCTCACACTAAACAACATAAACATTCAAAGCAAGATGGAAACAACATAAATAAATGGTTACCAAACCACCAGTGTCTTGGATGACTTCTACTGATCCTGGATAGATCTTGCTCCCCAGGAATGTCCCAAAGTCCATTTCTTCCAAGGAAAATAAAGTCTTAAACAAAGTCTTGAAAAGATCAAAAGAAACAACAGTTCACACAAATAAAAATCCACTGGTAAAAGTCTCTTCTTTGCTTGATGAAAAGATTCCCTTTTCCAGTTCCACAAAGAAAATAACCGCACCAATGGGGGTTCCTGGATGACTTCCTTCTAGGAAAGAATAGGTAAAGTTGAAGACAAAATGACCAGTTATGTTTACATCAACTCCTCTGCACATCAACTCCTCTGCTTTCAACTTCTGCAGCGTCTTTTATACACAGTTTGTCAGGATTCTTCTGCTTAAGGTGTGCTCCCTCTTCAGCAACTCCCTTCTACTAGTGAAACTGTGCGAGCAGGCTCCCTTGCCCCACAGTTGACTTCTGCTTCTACTCCTTCTAGCTGCTACAATTCTGACAAAAATGTTGACGACCACAGTTCTGCTGCTACTACAACTTCTAATGTTTGGCATATTTGCTGCTAAAACTGCAACTTCAACTTTATCAACTTTAGGCAAATTCAACAAGACTTCTTCAACCTCTACAGGTTGACATGGCACTCTTCTCACATGTATGGCACGAAAGGACAGCCTCTTTGCCTTTCCCTCTGTCTTGCAGCTACCACAAAATCTGCCTCTTAGCGTCCACACTATTTCTTCTCCACTAAACTAATCTCATCCATGCAGATTTTAAATCGGCTTCTTTTAACAAGTATCCGGCTACCTGCCCCAGCTTCATATACACTTCTTCCTCTAATAGTTGCTGTGCCACTCTTCCAGCTTTGGATAACCTTGTCACTTTTACTTTAGAGGACTCTTGGGTAACAACAACTTCAGTGACTCTAGAATAATGGTGGAAAGTTCTTCATTGAGCGGGATCTACTTTTGCAGAGTTCACTCTATGGGCTTGGGTAAGGCTTCTTGGTTCAGCTTCAGCCACTTCTACGACTTCTACTTCAGTGTTTCATATGTTACAAGATGTGGGCTTCTTAATGGAAACAAAATTAGGAACACACAATTTGGTTTTACTCTTGAATTGCTACTTCAAAAAGATGCGCGTTCCCACCACTCCGTCAGCGTTCAGCTTCCAAGGTATCAGGAAACATTGTGTCATGCACGTCCTCTTTAAACTATGCTTGTAACATTTCGGAAAAGTAAATTCTGCTTCAATTAAGTGTAACCGACATTCTCCATGTTAATAGGAGCCACGCGACTGCTAGGCAACAAGTTATTTCTAATAATGGGGATGCTTTCACTACACGCATGCACTTCAACTTGTTAACATAAGTGCGTGTTACATTTCCCTTATTAGAAAGACTTACACCAAAGCAAACAACTTCTACTCGCTTAGATGTATACGCGAGTGTGAGTAAGAGCTGGCTACAACTACCAGCAAAGTTTTCTGTTGTTCAGGAGTACGAGCTTCCCTTTTCCGACTCCACAATTACAATGACTGCAGGCTGCTTCTGCTTACCGGCTTGGTTTCTTCTGCTACTGCTACGGGCACTCTTGGGATCCACTCCCCCTTGCTGCATGGGTGTCTCCAATCGGCCTCTTTAAGGGACAGTCTTCCACTCTCCAGTTTCCCTTGGCTTGCTTCTGCACACGGGCATTGGGATCATGCACAACTTCAGCTCTGTATTCACAGCAATTAGGTGCACCTGGAAAGACTGCCAGTCTCTTCCAATGTTACCACAGCCAAACAGGTTCTGTGAGCACAGGACCAACTTAGAGCCTGCAGATGAAATGTGCCCTTGCTCTGCTCCGGCGTCCCTTCTGTGGTCACACTTCCTTGTGAACTGCCAGCCTCATGCTCTGCTTTTTCTGCTTCTTCTACTGCCAACCTTCCAGCTCCTGCTCTAGCTTTTTTCTACTGCTCCTCCCTGCTGCAGCCTTTTATGCCCCTCAGGTGGGTTAATTGGTTTCAGGTACAGGCTCTTAGGACTAATTGCCTGACCTTGCCAAAAGCTTTTAGGCTTGCCTTCCTGACCTGACTCATGCATGCCTCTTCGGGCCCTCTACTTCTTCACAGTCCCTGAGGGATTCTGTGACTTGCAGTTCAGTTTGGGTACATTCCATTTTTCCATTACTTTAAAATGGCAAAAGCCCATCAAAAGGGCAGTGTTACAGGGAAAGTTAAAAAGTGGTTCCTACCAGTCTTCCTGGTCTGATTTCTCCCCTTACCCCCCGTGTAATCCTCCTACAATACACCACCCCCAGGGTCGGGATCAGAGAGCGCCTGCCTTCCCTTGGCCACATGAGAAGGGTCCCAGACCAGGTTCTTGGCTGGAATCCCATTGGATTCTCCACTAGTCACTGTCCAACATGTTTTTATCCAGACCTGCAATATTCCACGTAAGAAAGGTGATAGATCCAGTCTCACCTAAAATGGGCCTCACAATCCCTGGATTGGTCTCAGTGACCGGAATAGCTGAGAGGTGGACGGAATGGTCTCATAATGTTGATAAATATGGTTCTAAGACATTACATGCTTGATTGGCAACCAATTTAGTGTCCGGTATAGTCCTTTCAATCACCAGGAGTAAATCTGGGGATGAAGGTTTACTCCTTAGTTCATTCTGGAGGTGTTAACATGGATAGGCACATATGTCTGTTGCTAACAGCCCTGTCATTGGTTGGGGTCATTGTAATGTAGTTACATTGGTGTGAGTCCTGTCTCAGAACTGCTTTGCATCTACGATCACAGAGAGACATCCCTTCCTGTGTTGTACCCAGTGTATACACTTATTAATTAATGCAGCTCTTCGCTCAGGGTAATCTTGATTTTGTATGGTTACGTTAACCATATAGATTAATCTTTCTTTACTTTGATACCTCCTGTTGCCCACACTATTACTTAGGCCAGGATGACTGTGATGGATTTACTCTATCCAGTATTGTTGGTATTATAACACTATTACTGGATTACTGACGGCTCAAATTTGACTCTTTCTCTTATGGTAAATGCCCCATGTGCTTTGTGGAAAATGCCGACCTCTTTCATTTAATGTGGTCTTGCCCGGTGGTTCAACAATTGTGGTCACAAGTGGTATTATGTACGTCTGTCTCTTGAGCAAACAGTACAATATCTCCATGGCATCCCGGAAACTTTTATCCAGACTTTTAACCCTGGCTTAAACTCCGAACAATCATGTCCTGGAACAGTAATAGAGCCTCCTTTGATGTAGTCTGGTTAAGGACCTGGTGCGGTGCAGAAAACTGAAGTTAATCATGGCAATCTTTGCCCGCTGGCCGTTGCTATCTGATAACTGGCCCACCTTCAGACAATACTATCATGCAATATCCAAACAGCCCCTGTTGTCGGCAATCATCGATGACAGTGTAAGCTAATTTTCAATCCTTGAGGGTTTCCTGTCTTTCTACTCCAGAAGCGGAATGTTCTATGGTGTTCAAATAAATAAATTACTGTGTCGATTTTCAGATTACCCTGGGATGGCTCTACACTTAAAATGTGCTGTTTTGCATAACTGCCTTACTTTGTACGACTATTCATTTGTTTTGGTTTTGCTGTGATTGCATTGGACTGTTATGTTTGGAAATATAATTAAATAAAATATTCAATATGGGGCTTAATCCCCCCCTTTTCCCTTGAGAGTATTTACGTAGCGGATTGCTATGTTCGGACTGCTGTACATTATTCTCTACCTCTTGCTTGCTCTGCTTTCTTTCTCCTTGGTGGTTTGCTGGCTGCCCAGTTGTGAAGGCTTCTGACATTGAAGATGCTATTAGACAAAGAGAAAGACACTCATCGGTATGGTGCTGTGCGGGCATGGGGTGATAGATTCTGGTACTCTTCTTAAGCTTGCCGGAACATGAGGGCGTCTCAGATACTGCCCCCCCAAGCCTCTTACAGGGTCATGACCTTGTCCCAGTCACAACTGTGACACATTCTAATGAGTGTACACAGTATTAGATATTTGTAGGATTATAAATTCAATAATGCACATTAATGTTAAGATCTTCGTCACTTAAACTCTTGATCTATATATGTTGGCTTACATATCAAAATTCAACCGATGAATTGTCATGTCTCACTTGTCTAGACAGAGACAACAGATTCAAAGTTCAAAGTAAACACTTTTATTAACTTAAATGTCAGGATGCAAAAACGCTCATCTTGCCCTATACTATGGTGGTATTTCCCCACCAAACCAAAACTAAGGAAAGTCAAAGTCCACAAGTACAACTTATATATCTATCTGTATCCAAAACCTATTCTTGCCGTCACAACTAATCTTATACAACGTGTAGGGATGTCAACAACCAAGAAAACAGTTTTCATCATAATGTTTGGAGCTTTGTCCAGCTCACAGCTTTCTTTCAGCTTCCTTCCCCGAGAATAAAGCTGTTCTAACAAAAGTTTCAGTATTGCCTTGAGTTCCAAAATAATATATGATTAACCAGTACTCTGGGTTCCCTTGCCCAGGTTCCAAAACGCATTTCAAAACACAAAATATGCTGAGGCTCCGTCCACAAATCAATAAATAGTTCAAAACCCCAGGGTTCCCTTCCCCAAGACGTACTTTCAATGATATATTCATATTATGGCATTTCCCAATTTTCTTAATGTTCTGCGCCATATTTGCACCCTGTGCATATGGCTGGTGTTTGCACACAAACATACAGTTTGTTTTAATTCACTTTTTAAAGTTCATCTTCGAAGTTCCATTCACTTGGATTATAATACACATTGGGTTCACTGACTTTGTTAAAGTTCTATTAATCTTAGAGTTCAATATGCATTGGTTTATTTGAGCTAGAACTTAATTGATTTGTAGATTCAATGTATATGAACGTTGCTTGCATGGTTCAGAATGTGAATATATATTTGTCATGCTTTGTTTTCGTTTTGGTATTCAATAATGTTTAAAGGTTTTCATTGCATTGTTAAGACTGATTTTCTATACTCTGGCCTGGTGGACAGATGTAAAGAAAGCCAACTTATATTGTGAAAGGGACAACTCTGGGGAGCTGTAGCCAAACGAGTTCAAGGTAGTAAGGTGAATGGTCTAGGCTAGGTTTCTAGAGGTGGTGAGTTGGTAAAGGTTCCAAAATTAGTACAGACAGTGCAGCAACCTAGAACATACTTAGATAATCAGGTATACAAATACTTCTTTACTTGTAGCCAAGTAACACCGTAAAAAGTGACTTCTAACAGGTAATATTATCACTCAATACTAAAAATTAGATACATATATACAATTACTGGTGTAGGACAAAATACATATCAAACCCCTGAAAAGAAAGGTACAGATTAGCATTGCACTATTAGTCCACAGAGATTTAATCCTAACTTCAGAAGTTCATCCCCAAAATGTATGTGGCCTTGTGCCCTAACGTTCAGCAAAGTTCCACATAGTTTGTGACGCTGGACAAAATGAAGGTAGGTCTCTGGGTTTCAGTGAACAGTTCCAAGTGTCAGGGGACAAGTTAATCTAACTAATACACATGTTCCCAACTTTCGGAGTGCTTGTGTGAACAATCAATGGCGAAGCCAAAGTGTTAGAAAAGTTTTATAAAAGTTATCAAACGTTTAAAGGGGATTTAGGGGGGCAGGTAATTATCGCTATAACTCCCCCTACACCACCGTACACCGATTCTTCATGAGACTTGGCAGGTCAGTTGAAGAAGGTCCAAGGTAGCTTTTCCTGGCGTCGGCCTCAGCCCGTGATCCATAGGGGTCGCAGGTTTGAGCACATCTCTGGTCGGTATTTGATGCTTGTGCAAAGACTCTCAGTGGAAGAATGCAGCAGAACTCGATACAGTGCCCCTCTCAGGACAGGAATGGACGCATATAAGCAATTTCGGACGATGGCCACCGATGGACAGCGACGCAAAGGGATTCACTTTTCACAGTCAGACTTTCCCTCCTATCTCGGGTTCGCTTGATGCTAGGACCATGAAATTATGCAGAGGTAAGTCTTGTTTCACAAGCTGAAGATCGCCCAAGTTCCAGGCCTCAACTCAGAACGGCAATGTCTGCAGCACGATAGCCCAAGCTCAGAGCTGGTCAGTCACAGGGCTGTCCTGGGGCACTTCCGAAGGCTCTTCTTCGTAGGACTCCAAGCTGATGTCAAGATTGGATGTTCCCTCCACTCCAAGGGTCGCAGCTCCTTCACAGGACTGCTGGAGGTCTTCCACAGGACAGGGCTGTACCGGGGCAGCAGCAGAAGTTGGTCACCAACCCTTCGTCCGACGGGTCCACGGTGTCCTTGCAAGTCTTGTAGCTGGACAGGAGTCTTGGCTCCTTTGGTTTCTGCCAGGATCTCTCCAGAGTGTGTGCAGGGGTTCTCTTCTTATCCAAAAAGCCAGGTAAGAGCAGCAGCTCCCACTAATCAACGACAGATCTTCCCCACACACACACACACACCCCAGTAGTGGTCCAATCAGGACCCCTGGCGGCAAAACTCATTCATTCCACCCTGACCCATGGGCATCAGCATGTGGATTGGCACCAGACAGTTCCAGCACACTTCCTGGCAGCAAACACACATAGCCCTCCAGTAGACGGCCAAAAGCCTCTGCTTTCCCGGACACTGGAAGTTCATATAAGGATGTTACTTGGCCTCACAGGCCAGGAAAAAGGCTAAAGGACAAGATGGCCAAAGGACAAGCGAAACACCTTGTTGCATGGCCATGTTTGGCCACTAGTCACAGTTAGTAGCCAAACGTGATAAGGCTAAAATGAAATGCACCAAAAAATTCTAAAAAGTCACTGCTGCCACCAGGTTGTCCATTTAGCACACCTAGATTAACCAAAAATCCACTGAGTGTTAGTCTAGGGCAAAACAAAAGGTTTACCCCATTGTACTGCATTGTAAGATGCATTGTACAATGATAAAATGATACAATGTTATCACAAGTGATAACAAGTTACTAAAAGTAACAGTAACAAAGTAACAAGACTAAGGGAAAAAAAATTCCCATTACTGACATCCTGAAGGAAATGTCAGTTTCCCCCTAACAGATGAGCAAACGCCAGTGTAGTGGAGTTTAAGACTTCACTGCACTGTAAAAAGTACAGGTCAGATATAAAAGCAAAAGGTTTGGGGGTCCGTAGACATGGAAGGTAAGGTGCAGTCAAGAGGAATCTTTCCTAACATTCGCCACTCCCATACTAGGGACAGGGGGAACTAATCCACCCCTGGGTGGGTACTCTGTTCGAGTCAGTTATCCCAGTTGGACAGCCCATTGGCCTTGCTAAATTTAGGATCTGGCCCATGCTCAATAGTGAGGTTCAAGGCCTGTAGGATCATGATCCAGCTGAGCCACTTTGGATGTTCTCCCTTAATATCCACCAACCACTTCAAAGGCTTAGGGTGAGCATACACGGGATATTGAGCACCATAGAGGTAGGACCTCAACTTCCTAAGGCACCATATAATGGAAAAGCATCTCTTCTTCACCTAGAGCCATCTGAGTTCTCCACTCCTATATAGGTCGTTCCTCACCTTTGTCATCAAGCAGTGAAAGTCTTCCAACTATCCCAGTGTCATAGGCGCCTGTATGCACTATGAAAAGTATCTTCCAATCAGGTGCCCTTAAACCAGGGGACTGACCTAAAGATGCTTTCAGGCCAGTGAAGGCCTTCTCAGATTCCAGAGTCCATAAGAATTCTTTAGGTTCCCTTGAATTTATGAGGGCAGTCAGAGAGACAGCAATATAGTCTGCCACTTTACTCCTGAGTTTCCCAGTGAGGCCCAGACAAGTCCTAATTTGGGCTTGTGTAGTGAGGGTTGCACAGGTCTGTACATCATGCACTTCACTGATAAGAGGTTGCATCTTGCCTCCACCTACACCAAAGTTATGCTGAAGGAAGGACAAGGGCTCTTGTTCAGTTTGACACTTGGGTGTCTCCCAGAACAAGTTGGCCTGTTGAAGGTCCTGCCTGACACCCAGTATCTTGAGTTATTCCCAGCTCCTTCCAAGTGTGAGTTGAATCTGCCATGTCATCCAGACATGTATTGCTGAGATTCTTTTTCCCATTCAGAACAGGGTTTAATCTCATTTGATAGGTGTTAGTTGCAGCCACCAATCCAGAAGTCAATACATTGAAGTAAGGATCTGAAAAGGCTGAAACTGCTATCTTCTCATTAGCATAGACTGCCAGGGATATGTTTCCATACCCTGCAGAGGGATCAAAAAGGCTACTGTACTTTTCAGTACAGAGCTGATTCACCAAGTTGTTACCTCTTATTGGGGAGTGTGTATGTGTCTTGGGGACAGCATACTGAGCTCTAGTGTCCATACAGAGCCCCAAATTGGCTGTACCTGTATGTTCTTCCAGATCCTCAGAACTGGACTCTAGGCAGCTAGAGTGCTCAAACACTCTGTGTTCCAGCACATGGTGGATCTCACACCAACTGTCAGAACTTCTTGGTGGTTCTGAACCACCACAACTCCCAAACTTGGTGGGTTCAGCAACTGCCATAATACAGTCTGGTTTACACCAACCCAATATCAGGGGTTTCAGTGACAACAAGGGGGAGATTGCCTTAGCAAAATCTCCACCTCACCATTATTTATTTATTTTATATATGACTATACCGCGCCGAAGCCCAAAGGGATCAGTGCGCACCAAAAAGACAAAAAGGACATACATATAAAACTGGACAAATGAATGGCTTAGCTAAAGAGGCGAGTTAACTAGAACATTAGCTTTCTCTTGAAGAGGTGCGTTTTCAGCATTTTCCTAAAGATTTTGTGATTCCTTTCGAGCCTTAGTTCGATTGGAAGTATATTCCAATTTTGGGCTGCTTTCACAGGGAAAGCCCTCCCCAGACCATTAGACCGTTTAAAGATTGGGCAGTTGATCCGATCCAGAGCCTCTGATCTTAAGGATCTTGTTGGAACATATTGGGTGATCCTTTATTTGAGGTAGGTTGGGGCCTCCCCAAACAAACATCTGTGTACTAAAGCCAGGCTTTTGAAATGTATCCTATCCTCGACTGTAAGCCAGTGCAGAGCTATTCTGTCATTGGTGATATGCTCTCTCCTTGTTTTCCTCTGTATTATTCTCTTTATTATTCTAACAGCATTGTTTAGAATAGTCTGGCATTTGGTTAAGCAGTTGTTGGTATGAGGTCAGGTGGGGAGACCCTAGGTCATCCTCACTGGAGCCTTTAGAAGGGCTGCTTTGGCACAGGGCAGGGAGCCTCACAGATTTCTCTGGCTCCCTCTCTGTAGCCTTAAGCAGGGCTCAAAAGCTTTTTCTCATGATACAATCCTCCACACTATTCACAGGAAACATTATGGTAGCCTTTCCAGTTCCACCAAGGCCTATTGAATAGTTTACCTTGCAAGCTATGAAGCATGGCAAGGCCCAGACCACTTGCATGTGTTCAGGGCTTTACAAAGTAAGTTTGACAGGAGAAGGTCCCACGTCCTTTTCTGGGCCTCACTGAAGGCTCCAGTCAAACTCAAGAGAGCTTTGACAAGTCCCTTTTCGAGAGCATCTTCCTGTGGATGATAGATCAGTGAAACTTGACAGGTCCCCCTTTTTAAAAAAAAAGTTTTATTGGTTTTGTGCAAACATATATAAAGCAAAGTAAAAACCTTTAACAGTTTACATCTAAAACTCCCAAGAACAAAACAGAAGGAGCGTAGACACCAACAAAAGGAAAGCAAAATCCTAAACATAGTACACTCTCAAGGATAGTTACAATCACTTAAAAAAAAATTCCAAATCCATTTCTAATACAGATTCCTAATCCTAAAACCAAAATAGACACCACCTCGAGCCTCCCTCATACCATCAAATAACTCAAAAATGCCCATAACTCCCCACAGATTGTTTAACTTCATTGAAGATTCTCTAAAATAAATGTCATTGCCGCAAGAGCCATGCTAACTTTTTCTCCCATTAAAACAAACTCCCACCATTCCTCTGATGACAATGAGGCTGTTTTTATCAAGTGTTCTCCTACATATAGTTATCTTAGGTCTATCAGCGCAGGGCAGCTCGTGATCAAGTGTGATAGGGACTCTGCCGGCATGATAGTCACTCTATCGCTGTAAAATCGACAAGCATTTTCCACCTGTATTTGGTGTCTTCTTAATAAGATCTCTTTTGTGGGCATGATGTTCAGCCAACATCTTAACAAGAGATCTCTATAGCGAACTGATGGAAACTTCTGCTAGTATCTTGGCAGATCATTGAGACCTTTTTTTTCTTTCCATAATCCATATCTCACAGAGACTTTCTCCTTTGCCTCTGTAGTTTCTATCCAGTCAGCTTTTTACAGAAGATCTTTAGCTTTAACTCGATTTCCCAATAGGACCCCCAGATCAATACCATGGAAAAGTAGCTGTGCTATTATTTTCCATCTTCATTCTTCGATTGGACTTCCCTCGCATTCCTGCGGTTTCAAGATTGCGAAGGGGAGTGCCCCTTTTTCTAGTGTGCACTATGGACTTCCAGAGCACTACCAAGATCATGGACTGCAAACGCAATTCATGGCGTATCACTGCAGCCTCAACACTTTGCACCAAAAGTATCCCTCCAATAAGGCCAACACTTCCCATGTGAGGTTTAGGATGGCTTCGGCGCCATATGTGAGTGCTTGGATGACCTTTTACTTGTAAAAGGTAATCACCGGCATCCGAGAGAAACCACAATAGCGCCTGATGATGGCAGCCTCCTGGGTGGTCAGTTTTTTACTTTATCCCTCAAGAAAGTATAGTGACCTTGATCGGACAAGCTTTTATTGATCGTAATTCCTAGGTAGACAATAGACTCACCATTTCCAGGGGTTTATCCTCCACCCTCCAACGGAAAGTTTCTTTCCATTTCCTTCACGCTGATGACATCACCAGGACCTTAGATTTTCCAACATTTATTGTCATGCCATTCTCCTCCAAGTGATGTTTAAATCACTGGTCTCTGGGTCATACTGCCCCCAGCCAATGACTGCCCTCTACCCAAGCCCCTCCTCTGGCAGCCATCTTCAGATTTTTACCACACGTTCAAGTGTTAGGAGTCCTTGTGCTTAGATCGCAAGCTTTTACTGCGTTTTTCCCTTTTTGGAGAGTTTTGCTCGCACTCCATCAGTCTACCTTCCGATTAACAGGGACCCGTTTTTCGGATTCTTCAGCGCCCCTCAAGAGCGAATTTCGTCGAGTTTCTTCGTGGAGGATTCCAGAAGTTTCTTCAAGGCCTACGCTGCATGGACATGTTGGAGGAGAAGGATTCGGCCCCCCTTTTCAAGATTTGTTCCGACTGCGGCTTGCTGAATGTCTTCTCGGACGACAAGCATTCCAAGTGCCTCTACTGCCTGTACCTGGACCCAAGGCACGTGGAGGAAGCGTGTGCATTTTGTCAGGAGATGGTGCCTTGCAGGTTGATGGAACGGCATCGCCGGCTCAAGGAGTGCCTGTTTATTTATTTTAATTATTACATTTATTATATGACCAGACCCAGAGGTATCACAGCATAGTTACAGACAGTGGGCACGTACAATCTTTATATTATAACAGCAGAACACAATAAAAGTACAATATTTATATTAAAACAGAAGAACACAATAAAACAATGTTAATGTTGCATACAGTGTATATACAAGGGGAGGGTGGAGGTCTAGTCGGGATGCGTTAGGGGTCTTGGCTCAATTTAATATTGGTTGAATAACCAAGTTTTCAATGATTTTTTGAATTGTGGGTAGGACGTTTAATTTTTGATATTGGTAGGTAAAGAATTCCAGTGTCTAGGAGAAAGGACTTTGAAGCTGCTGCCCCCCGCTTTCTCGCTTGTATATCGTGGGATTGTGAGGTGCGAGTTGTTATTGGATTTAAGGAGTCTGGTCTGGGATTTCATCACGACTATGTTGATGAGATATTTGGGAGCTTTGTTGGCAATGCATTTCTCCAGCATGGGGTCTGGCATGGATTCACATGCTCTTGAATATTCCCCGTCGTCAGGCTGGGAATCCTCGGTAAAGAAAAAACCAGTATCAGTTTCGTTTCTGATCTGTCTTTTGTAGTAGTAACCAATCACTGATCTCTGCGTCATACTGACCACAGCCAATGACTGCCCTCTACCTAAGCCCCGCCTCTGGCAGCCATCTTCAGATTTTTACCGCACGTTCAAGTGTTGGGATCCTCGTGCTATTGCTCTCGAGCGTTAGTGCTATTTTTTTCACGTTTTTTCTCAAAAACTTCGATTTTTCGGTCAAAAAGAGCCTCAAGCTCCACCGACTGTTCATCCGATCAACGGGGACCCGTGTCGGATTCGTCTACGCCCTTCAAGGGCGAAAATTTCGTCGAGCTACGCTTTTGGAGGACTCCAGAAGTTTCTCAGGCCCATCTCGGACATGGCCCAGGAGAAGGGAAGCTCGACGCCCGGAAAGCTGTTCAGGGTCTGCCCTGGATGCCAGCTGCAGAATGTCTTTAAGGAGGACGAACACTCCTTTTGTCTTTACTGCCTACATGAGGACAAGACGCACGTGGAGAAGGACTGTGCGTTTTGCGGCAACATGTCGGAGCGGACCATGAAGGACCGCCATCAACGTCTCGCCAACTGGCTGGAAGGGAAGAGCCCGTCAGGCGAGAAGAAGAGGAAGAAATCCGAGCGGTCTTCTAAGACCTTTGAGGACGCCCCGGCGACGGGGGTCCAACACAAGGCCAAGCACCGCGAGTCCGCTGACACCGGGAGCGCCGAACGGTCGGGCTCTACGGGCGCCAGGCAGGGCGCATCCTCCCCGGCACCATCAACCACGAGCCAACGCTCTGGTTCGGGTAAGAGGAAGGCCGAGCACCCGGCGAAACTCCTGGAGAGGCCCCGGTCGAGCTCGAAGGCCCCTTCGGAGGGAGAGCGAGGCAGTGTCCCCCCCAAGGAGAAGGCGGTGAGCACACCTAAGGTGGTGAAAGCCTTAATCCATCCGACCAAGGCCTCTATCGAGACAGTCGCGGTGGCCCTGGCTCAGCCTGTGGAGGCTACACCAGTGGTGGCGACCTCGGGGCTCAGAGTCTCCCTGCCACCGCGGAGGGAGTCCTCTTTTATGCCCATCGACAGGACCCCCGTAAAACCTCCGACGGAGAAGAAAAAGGGGGGGCAGGAGGTCGTCGTGGATTCGGCCTCAACCTCTGAGGAAGAGCTGATCGAGGTCTTAAGCCACGGCGTTGGCGTGGAAGAAGACCAGCCCGTCGGGAGGGATCACGACGTAGGAGACGACGATATCGTCGAGGGTGCCGACGGGGCCCCTGACCGCCCGTCGGACTCCCCTCAACCAGTGCCGCAAGACAACTCGGTGGCCATTTTGTTGGCTATACAGTCCTTATGCTCGGAGATGAGGACGAGACTGCCGTTACCACCAGCGGAGGAACCGCTCCCGACGGGGGACCCGGAGCCTGGCCCTTCTGGGAGCCCTCCCCCTAAGAGAAGAAGGATTCACCCTCCACCTCCTTTTCAGCCATCGCACCCTGCTCAGCCCGCCTCACCGTCCACGACTCGTGGGGATGATACGGGGATTGACACGGCCGCGACGGGTACGGACAACAAGGTTTACGACGAGGATCTGCCGTCGTCACCTCCCACCCGGGCTTCCCCGCCCGACGAGATTGGATCGTTTCACTCCATGATCGCCAGGGCATCCGAGCTTTTCCAGCTCTGCCCGGAGGAGAAGAAGAAGGAAGGTTTCCTTTATCAACGGCGCGAGGCCAAGAGGAAGACGGTCCTCTCCGTGCCTTTACTGGACGATATTTGTGATGAGGGCCTCGCCCTCCTCAAGAACCCATCCACAACGCCGGCTAGAAGGGATCGGTACGAGAAGAAGTACCGGGTCCCGGACGCGGCCCCCTTGTGCCTCCGGGCACAGCCGACCCCGGACTCCGTCGTCTCCGCGGCGGCCAGGAAGAAAGCAGGGGGGGGTGCGGCCTCCACGTCGACTTCCCCGCCGGACGGCGAGGGAAAGAAATTGGATACGATGGGGCGCAGGGTCATCTCGTCTGCAGCGACGACGATTAAGGCGGCCAACGCCTTGGCTATCGTAGCCCGCTACGACAGGGAACTGTGGTACAAACTGGCCCCCCTGCTGGACTTCCTACCGGACGACAAGAGGGCGGATGCCCCAGAGATCTTGCAGGAAGGTGAGGTGGCGTCGGACCACGCCATTACGATTGCGACGGACATCGCCGACACTGGATTTCGCCAGTTGGGCAACAGCGTGTGCCTTAGGCGGCGTGGATGGCTCAAGGCTACTGACTTCCGTCAAGACGTGCAGACCAGAGTCTTGGACATGCCGTTCGATGGAAACAACCTGTTTGGGAAAACAGTGGACGATTCCCTTCAAGTCATTAAAGCAGACACGGAGACGGCCCGAGCTCTCGGGGTTCTCCAGCAACGGCGGCCGCCCTTTCGGAGCGGCGGAGGCAAGGGCGCCTCCAAAGTTTCCGGCGGCGGATTTTCCACCTACCGTCAAGCGGCCCGTTCGTCGTCGCAGGAAGCTTAGAGGGGACGAGGCAAGTCAGGCGGACCCCGCCATCGTCGCCAAGGAGGTCAAGGCGGCAAAGCGTCGTCGAAGCAGGACTGAACCGGCCGTGGGGTGGGGCCCCCACCGAAGCACCCCGGTGGGAGGCCGGCTGGCGAGCTTCGTCAGCGTGTGGGAGTCCATCTCCACCGACCGTTGGGTGCTGGACGCCCTAGCCCAGGGCCACGCGCTCGAGTTTCAAAGAAGGTGCCCGCGCGTCCCCCCTGTGGCCAGGAAAGAACTTCACGTCCCTCAACTTCTCTTAGAGGTAAAGGCGATGCTCAGGAAGGGCGCCATCGAACTCGTCCCAAAGAGGCTTCGGGGCTCCGGAGTTTACTCAAGATACTTCCTCGTGAAGAAGAAGACGGGAGGATGGCGTCCCATCCTGGACCTACGACGACTGAACAAATTCATCAAGGCACAGAAGTTCCGGATGGTCACCCTCCAACACGTCCTGGGTCAGCTGGAGGAGGGCGATTTCCTGTCGTCGTTGGATTTGGAGGATGCCTACTTCCATATTCCCATCCTAAAGGGACACCGAAAGTTTCTCAGGTTCGTGGTCCAAGGGCGTCACTATCAGTTCAGAGCCCTTCCCTTCGGACTAAGGTCGGCACCCAGGGTGTTCACCAAGTGCCTCGCACCGGTGGCGGCGCAGCTGCGCCGAGAGGGGATCCACGTCTACCCCTACCTGGACGACTGGCTCAACCGAGCCAAGACGAGGGAGCTCGCCGTGGAGCACACGGCAAGGACCGTCCAACTTCTCACGGACCTGGGATTCTCCGTAAACTATGGCAAGTCCCACCTGGTGCCCGCGCAAGACGCACTGTTTCTGGGAGCAAAGCTCGACACAGTGTCGCTTCTGGCCTCCCCGTCGGAGGAAAGGACGAGGGCCATTCTGGGCAAGGTGCAACGGATGCTGGTTGCGGACGCGGCCAAAGTGAGGTCCATCAAGTCCCTCCTCGGAATGATGTCTTCTTGCATTTACCTCATCCCCCTGTGCAGGCGCCGGATGCCCCCGTTGCAGGAGTTCCTGGACGCGCGCTGGATCCAGACGACGGGCAGCTTCGAGGAGAGGATCACACTCGACGAGTGTTTCCGACGAGCGATCCGGTAGTGGGGCGCCCGGGCGCATCTGACGGCGGGCATGGACTTCCAGACCCCCGGCCACCAGGAGACCGTGACCACGGATGCCTCCCTGGAAGGGTGAGAGCGCACACCGAAAATCTGCACGAGAGAGGCCTTTGGCTCCCGACGGAGAAGTCCCTCCATATCAACGTCCTGTAGCTCCGTGCAGTGTTTTAGGCCCTCAGGTCCTTCCTTCCGTCCCTCAAGGGTAAGGTGGTGAGGATCTTCACCGACAACACCACCACCATGTTCTACATCAGAAAACAGGGCGGAACCAGGTCCCCAGCCCTGTCCAGGGAGGCCCAGGATCTGTGGCATTGGGCTGTCGCCCAAGGGATGTTTCTGGTGCCGTTTCATCTGGCAGGGATAAAAAACACCATCGCCGACTCACTCAGCAGGGAGCTGCGCTCGTGCCACGAGTGGGAACTACGACTGGATCTAGTGGACCGCCTCTTCCGACGGTAGGGCACACCCCAGATCGGTCTGTTCGCGACGGCGACGAACTCCAAGTGCCGGAGGTTCGCCAGCAGGTTTCCCTAGCCGAGGAGCATGGGCGATGCTTTCTCGTTCCCCTGGGAGGGGCTGTTCCTATACGCGTTCCCTCCATTGCCATTGCTGATCCGGCTCATCAACCAGCTCAAGAGGTCCCGGTGCAGGATGATCCTCGTCGCACCTGCATGGCCGAGGCAGATATGGTTCCCGGACCTTCTGGATTTGTCAGCGTCCCCGCCAATCAAGCTGCCAGTGGACGCGGATCTGCTCTCCAGGGAAGGAGGCGCCATCCTCCATCACGACCCGAAGTCGCTGAACTTGCAGGCCTGGCTCCTGCAGCGTTAGAGTTTGGAGGATACGACATACCGGCCGACTGCAGAGAGGTTCTTGCAAAGGCCAGGGCGTCCTCAACTCTTAAATGCTACGGACACAAATGGAAGAGGTTCTCTGTCTGGTGCCACGCACAGAAGATTAACCCTCTGCGGATTAGGGCTCCCCAAGTACTGCCGTACCTACTGACGCTGGCCAAAGCTGGACTGGCCCACGCGTCCATCAAGTTTCATCTTGCTGCGATCTCCCGATACACCAGAACCACGGGGCGGACGTCCTTGTGGTCTCATCGTCTGGTGAAAGAGTTCATGAAGGGACTGTTCAGATCGTTCCCGCCGGTGAAGGCTCCGGCCCCGGCGTGGGAGCTCAACGTGGTGCTGACCAAGCTCATGGGACCTCCGTTCGAGCCTCTGCACTCGGCCCTGTTGAAGTTCTTGTCGTGGAAAACAGCGTTTCTTGTGGCCATCACCTCCGTACGACGGGTGGGAGAGATCCAGGCCCTTTCCTGCAAGGCCCCGTACTTGACTTTTCACGACACGAGGGTAGTGCTCAGGACGCACCCCTCCTTCATGCCCAAGGTGCCGTCGGACTTCCACCTCAACGAACCCTTGGTGTTGCCTGTTTTCTTCCCGTCGCCTTCGTCGCCTGCTGAGAGGACTCTGCACTCGCTGGATGTGGCTAGAGCGCTGAAGTTCTACGTGGACCGCACAAAGGGTTTTCGGAAGACGTCACAACTCTTTGTGAACTTTGGACCTTTCAATCAGGGGAAGGCTCTCTCGAAGGCTTCCATTTCCAGATGGCTCTCCGGCTGTATCATGTACTGTCATCGGTTGGCAAACCGACCCCTGCCTGGCCGTCCGAGAGCCCATTCCACCAGAGCGATCGCAGCTACCACGGCGTTCCTATCTGGTGTTCCCTTGCTGGACATCTGCAGGGCTGCTACGTGGAGATCGACGCACACCTTCACGAAATTCTACTGCGTCGATTGGGATTCCAGGGAGGAGTCCAGGGTCGGCCAAGCAGTGCTGCGCAACCTGTTCACCTAAGGTGAGCCTGGTGAGGAGGTAAGATTTGCTTAATGTTGAGTTTGATGTAATGCTTAATGTTGAGCCTTTGCCACCTCCCGTGGTTGTGCATGTGTGTACTGCTATGTATTCTTTATTCATGAGCATGTGAATCCATGCCAGACCCCATGCTGGAGAAGGAACAAGTTACTTACCTGTAACTGTTGTTCTCCAGCATGGGTCTGGCATGGATTCACATGCGAACCCTCCCGCCTACCCCTCTGCGGCTCTTCACTTGGTCATACTGCCACTTCACGTGCTACCAAATCTGAAGATGGCTGCCAGAGGCGGGGCTTAGGTAGAGGGCAGTCATTGGCTGTGGGCAGCATGACGCAGAGATCAGTGATTGGTTACTACTACGAAAGACAGATCAGAAACGAAACTGATACTGGTTTTTTCTTTACCGAGGATTCCCAGCCTGACGACGGGGAATATTCATGAGCATGTGATTCCATGCCAGACCCATGCTGGAGAACAACAGTTACAGGTAAGTAACTTGTTCCTTATGCGTAATGCTTAGGGTTTTGAATAGTATCCTGGCTTGGATGGGGAGCCAGTGGTTGCCTCTCCTGGTATTGGAGATGTGTTAAAAAAATGTTATGCCTAGGGCACCTCGCAGGGCTTTATTCTGGCTATATTGGTTTTGGAGGTGCCAAGGAAGAGGATATTACAATAGCCGTGCTTGGAAAATATAAGTACTCTTGCTAATGTAACGCAGTTGTCAGGTGAGAGGAATTTACAACTTAGGGAGATGAGTTTGGATGTGGAGGAGGCTAGGGTATTAACTTGTTTTGACATAGTTAAGGTGGGGTCTAAGTAGACACCTAGTGTCTTGACTTCTTTAGGTACTGGGATTGTGGTGCCATCAATGATAAATGATTTGTAAAAAGGCTGGAGAGAGTCAATTTTGGAGGATGAGCCTAATATGAGTAGATCTGTTTTATCATCATTGAGGCAAAGGCTATTGTTAGCCATCCAGTTTTGGATAAGTGTATCGGGTCCAATATTGAATCTTCCTGCAGGAGTGATGCTGGCCCACCAGACCCCCTAAGTCTGCCTGCCTAACAGTCTCTCAAAAGATAAAACTACCAAGCTGGCAAACCCAAGGGGAAAGGGGAATTGGAAAACAAAACAAAGGCAGATCTTCACTGGCTTGCACTGATGCCCTCTGATACTCTGGTAGTGGATTTTTCGCCTCAGTGTCTGTGAAATCTAGAGAAAACAATAACATACATATTTTATGTACAACTGATACATATTTCTGCTATTAGTTCAATTTATTATTACTCTCTATCTATCTCTAAAATACCTGTTGCCTATGCGTAGATGCTGATAGGCGGTTTCTCTTCTGATGGAGTTGAACTAAAATATTCTGTAGTTCTATAATGTTCTTAAAAATATCAAAACTTCTCAACTAGGTTTTCTTCTTTCTTCTTTACTAAAGGAATTCTTCTGTTGCTAAGAATCTCTTAATTTAATTCCTTTTTAAAATGTCTTTGAATTCTAGATTATTGAAAATGTCTCTTTAATTAGTAAAAGAGATAACTATATCAAAACTGAAGTGTTTGCTGACTTAAGCTAAATTTCTTAACTTCAAAAAGTCTCTTTAAAAGTCTATTCACTTTTTCTTCAAACTCAGCTCAAGAAATTCAGATCCGTGCATTATTAATGCTTACCGCGATTAAAATGAATCGCGACTATTTAGATGTTGTTTCTTGACTTGAGTTGTCTTGAGATGAACCGCGCATTGAACCGGAGCTTCCTTCTTGTAGATGAATAACGACTGCACATCCAACCGACGCGTCCTTTCCGGAAAAGACGAGCCGCGCAACCACTTACGTGAAAGCAACGAAACGCATGCGAAAGAACGTAGAAAACGTCAAGGTTCTTTACTCTAGCCTCACTCTGAAGAACTGTGAGACTAAATATACACTTGCGCACGCATCTTGAGTAAAAGATTTAAATGTCAAATACAGCCCGAACGTGACTATATTTTAAAAAATATTCTTTAAATTAACCGCGCGTATGTTAGTAGGTTACCATCACGCATTTGTTAACTAATATACACAAAAAATAACTTGCTACTTGTAGATAACGGATAATTAAAACAGATTCAATTCTGAACATAAAAATACAGTCACTTATATCAATACATCTGTTTTAAAAAATCAAACGAGCTGAACTTCACTCAATTTCATTAAACTTTGAAGAGTGAACAACTTAGCTTGCTTCATCTGTTTCTTCTCTGCAACTTAGTAAGTCTTGAATTAAAGTCAATTCTTCTGTAGATTGAATTCTTCTTTTTTCTTCTAGAATTCAGGAAAAACTATGAATTATTTTTACAATATGTTCTCAGAGCTCAAAGACTGCGACCTACCACTAAGGCAGCTAAAATGAAAGGCAGTTTAGAACTTTGACCAACATTCCAAACTACCTCATATTCTATTCCCTCCAATCACTGCTGTAGGAAGGACCCTCCATCTTGCTTTGGGGAAACAAGTGATTCCTGTAAATGGCATTAAGGAATTTTTGTACAAGTTCTAAATTCTAACCAAACATAACCCAAACATCACTCTTCTAAAGTTGAATCTCGTACTGTGTTTCATTGTTAAATGATGACTTCCTGATTTAATGTTCATTTAATTGAAGTATGTGCTAATGAAGCCTTTGAAAAGTACCTTGGGATTCTAACTGTGTGTCTTTTAAAGTTGTGTACCTTTGAAACCCTGGAAATGTACCATGGAATCCTGACAAAGTGAGCAGATTTGCTTGATGAGCAGTGAGTCTTGCTCGTGGTTGCCTGTTCGTGGGATGAGGATCTGGGTGTCATCTGCAAAGTTGGTGTAGATGACACCCATGGCATCCAGGGCTGCAAAGAGCAGCTCAGTATAGGCGTTGTACAGGGTGGGGGATAGGCAGGAACCTAGCGGGACGCCTACGGGAACTGGTATGGGGTCGGCCGATTCTTTACTGATGGACACTCTTGATGTCCTATCTGCTAAAAAGGACTTGATCCAGTCAGTGGCATCATTAGACAGATTGAAGTTCTTGGCTAGTATGCCGCAGAGTTTGTCATGGTCGACCAAATCGAATACCGCAGAGAGATCCAGTAGCATTAGTAGGCAGAGTTTGCCTGCTTCTCTAGTGGCATCCATTTGGATCGTCAGGTCAAGAAGGGCTGTCTCCGTGCTATGATTAGGGCAGAATCCTGAATGTCGGTCCCCCAGTAGTTGGTGATGTTCTAGGTGGTTTTGTATTTGGGAGTAAGCTATTTTATCAATTATTTTCAGGAGGAACGGGGTCGGTAATTTGTGGGGATTGATGGATCTAGGGTCTTTTTTTTAGGAGGGGGGTCACCTATGCTTTTTTAATGCTGCTGGGGACTGTGTTGGTGTGAAAGGAAGCATTAACCCATTCGGTGAGAATAGGTGGGTGTGAGGCTGGGGGCGCAGAGTTTGACTAGGTGGGATGGGAATTGGTCTTCTTTGCAGTTGGAGGCTTTAAGTTTGGCTATGGTGTTTGACACTTCTTTGTGTGAGACCGGTGTGAGGTGAAATGGAGTGCAAGGAGTGGTGTTACATCGGTTAGATGTGATGGTGGGTGGAGTTTTTTCCGCTAGGAGTATTTTTTTGCTATTCATTTTCTTTTGTAGTAGTGGGATTGTAGATGCTAAGGCGTCTTGGATTGTGGTGCACCAGGCTTTGCTGGCGTTAGTGGGTGTTATAACTTGACATGGATTTTCTAGCTCTCTAAGGATAGAGAAAAGTTCTTTGCTGTCTGAGGAAGCATTGGTGATGCGAAGGTTAAAGGCATTGGCTTTTTGGGTGATTATAGCTGATTTGAATTTTTTGTTAGCTTCATCAAAGGCTTTCGCTGGTTCTGGGTTGTTAGTCTTCCTGTGGAGGTGCTCGAGCGATCTTTTTATGCGTCTCAGGGAGACTAGTTCCCCGTTGAACCAGAAGCAAGATCTTTTATCTGGCATTCGAGTTTTGGTGGTGATGGGAGCAAGTAGATCAATAGTATGGGTGAGACTTTGTTGGTAGCAATCTGCTAGGTAAGCAGGATTGTTGGTGTCTGGAGTTGTATTGGCTAGTGCTGCATTCAGGGCAGGGGAGAGGTTGTCTGATGAGAGCTTTTTGATATTTCTGGATTCAAAGGTATCAGGTTTTTCGGGGATGGTGTGGTCTATGATGTTGTTATACAGTATAGAATTGATAACGAAATGGTCTGACCACGCTACAGGGAGGATATAGTCGATAGTGACTTGTGAGTTAAGAGTGAGGAGCCAATCCAGAGTTCTTCCTTTGGAATGGGAATGGATGGGTTAATTTATCAGCTGTGCGAAATTCATATCTAACATAGCTGTGTGGAAGGCTGATGCGTCAAGATCTAGGGGATCACTGAAGCCTAAGTTAATGTCTCAGAGAATGATACATTTAGTGTTAGGCTTGATAATGGGAGTTAATAGTAGAGGGACGTCCAAATTCGGGTGAGTGTTTTTATTCGGTGATCTATACACTACGAGGAAATTGGTGGTGGTTTTAGGGTTGGATGTACATTTTATTAGTAGTAGTTTGTAGCCCTGTATTTGTTCCATTGGGCAGGTTCTGATTTGCAAGGTGGTTCTGGCTATTAGGGCGACTCCGCCTCCTTGGGTGTTTGTCCGTTTCTGTCCGGTGGATGCTGAATCCTGGGGGGGATAGCAAAAGCTAGGAGTGGGCCGGCAGTAGGGTGTATCCATGTTTCTGTGACTACCAGATACCAGGCCAAGGCCCCTGCTCTGCGTGGGTCCCAGTAGCATGCCTCCCCTGCTCCCAAGAAATCTGAGCGGTCTTATCAGACCTTTGAGGGCGCTCCTCCCACGGGGGCCCAACAAAAGGCTAAGCCCCGCGAGTCCACTGTTACCAGGAGCACTGTTGTGATGGGCTCCTCGGCGGCCAGGGTGAGTACAGCGTTTCCAGCGGCTTTGATCATCAGCCAACGCTCTGTATCTTCATCAAAGAGGAATTCAGACCATCCAGGCAAACTCAATGAGAAGCCCAAGAACGGCCCTCCGGAGAAGGCCAAGGGAGAGCGGGGCGCTGGCCCTTCCCCTAAGGAGAAGGCCACGGGTTTGACCAGGAACGTGAAGACCCTGGTATATCTGATGAAGGCCCAACCTTCCATGGAAGGGGTGGTGATGTCCCTCGCAAAGGCCGCAGTGGTTGATCCGCAGGATGCAGCCCCGAAGGCGAGAGTATCACTGCCTGCCAGGAGGCAGTCCTCTTTTCAGCCCATAGAGAAGACAACGGAGAAGATGATGCCGGTCATTTCACCGAAACCGTCCCACCTGGTTGCAGAGAAGGGGGGGTGGCCCGGTAGTCCTGCGGGAGGAGGAGCTTACCTGCCACCAGACCATCCAGGGGGAGCAGTGCATCGAGAGCAGGCCCTACGCAAGAATTCCGACGAGGGCGACGACGAGGGGACCGACGAGGAACAGCAGGGCCTTGAGAGCCTGTGCGATCAGCCTACGCCGCAGTCACCATTTTCACCTTTGGCTCTGTTGCCTCAGTGGCCACCTGGAGATATTTCGTCGGAACATTCTCTAAGTTTTGCATACTCTGGTCTCAGAGGTCCAGACGAGGATGCCTGTTGCACCGGCAGCCCCTCCCGCGGCACCGGTGCTGACGGGAACCACTGGCCAAGAAGATGAAAGTTCACCCCCCACTTCCTTGCCACCCTTCGCCCCCCCCCCCAAGAGATGAGATGGATCCTGACACAGTGACGACGGGCACTGCCACGGACGACGATGGCGGTAGTGGGGTCTCCCGTCGCCACCTCTCAGATCTTCACCACCCAACGAGATAGGATAATTTCAAGCCATGATCTCCAGGGCTTCGGAGCTCTTCCAGCTCATTCGGAGGAGAAGAAGAAAAAGGGTTTCCTATACCAGCGCTGTGAGGCAAAGAGGAAGACCGTCCTTTCAGTCCCACTCCTGGATGACATTTGGGACGAGGGGTTGTCCCTCATGAAGAATCCTTCCACGGCCCCGGCGAAGAAGGACCGTTATGAGAAGACGTACAGGGTGCCAGACTCTGCACGCAAGTGCTTGCAGACCCAACCGTCGCCGGACTCTGTGGTATCGGCAGCAGCCAAGAAGAAGTCTTCGGGCTCCTCCTCTTCGGCAGCCTCCACCTCCCCGGACAGTGAGGGGAAAAAGTTGGATGCCATGGGGCGACGAGTTATCACGTCAGCAGCGACTACAATCAAGGCCGCCAACACTCTCGCCATTGTGATTCAAGATCGCTCCCATCCTGGACTTCCTTCCCGATGACAAGAGGTCAGAAGCTTTGGAGATTTTGCAGGAAGGTGAGGTGGCGTCGGACCACACCATCACGCTGGCCATGGACATCGCTGACCCAGGGTTCTGCCAAATGGGCAACAGCGTTTGCCTTCGTCGGCGGGGCTGGCTTAGGGCCACCAACTTTCGCCAGGACGTTCAGTCAAGGGTGTTTGACATGCCCTTCGACAGGGCCAATTTGTTCGGGAAGGCCATAGATGAGTCTCTTCAGGCCATCAAGATGGACACGGAGACGGCTCGTGCCTTGGGCACGCTTCAACAGCAATGGCCGTCCTTTCGGACCTCTGGCGGCAGATTCCAAGGATCCTCCAAAGGTTTCAGTGGAGGTGCCTCGTCTTACCATCAACCATCCCGCTCTTTGGTCCAGGAGAACAACAGGGGCCGTGGCAAGTCTGGAGGAGGACGTCGTCGTCGCCAGGGTCCCCAAGGCAGCGCTTCGATGTCCAAGCAGGATTGACCTGGCCGTGGCGTCGGACCCCCACCCGTGCACCCAGGTGGGAGGCCATCTGGCGAGCTTTGACAGCTGGATGCTGGACGCTCTTGCCCAGGGACACACCCTGGAATTTCAACGGAAGTGTCCCTCTATACCACCGGTGGCCCGGCAAGAAAACCCCTTCCCTCAGCTTCTGCTGGAGGTGTGGGCCATACTGAAGAAGGGCACGATAGAGCTTGTTCCAAAGAGGCTCTGGGGCTCCGAAGTGTACTTTCGTAACTTCCTCGTGAAAAAGACCAGCGGCTGGAGGCCCATCCTAGACCTCCATCTAAACAAATACATCAAGTCCCAAAAGTTCCAGATGGTGACCCTTCAGCACATGCTCGGACAGCTAGAAGAAGGGGATTTTCTGTCGTCGCTGGACTTGGAGGATGCTTACTTCCCCATCCACAAGTTTCTGCGCTTCGTGGTTCAAGGGCTGCATTACCAATTCAAGGCCCTTCCCTTCTGATTGAAGTCGGCGCCAAGGAGTTTTACCAAGTGCCTGGCACCGGTGGCGGCACAGCTGCGTCTTCATACGCTCCACGTCTACCCTTACTTGGACGACCGGCTCATTCGGGCCAGTTCAAAGGACATCGCCGTCGACCACACGGCAAGGACCGTCCACCTTCTGACGGATCTGGGGTTCTCGGGGAACTATGCAAAGTCCTGCTTGACTCCGTCGCAGGACGCGCAGTTTCTGGGATCCCGACTCAACACGGTGTTGTGCCTGGCGTCTCCGTCGGAGGAAAGGATAGCGGCCATCTTGGGCAAGGTGCAACAGCTGTTGGCAATGAAGATCGCCATGGTGAGGACCATCAAGTCTCTACTCGTCATGATGTCATCATGCATCTACCTCATCCGACTATGCAGGCTACGGATGTGTCCACTACACGAGTTCCTCGACGACCGTTGGATACAAGTGTCGGGAAGCTTCCAGGACAAGATTGCGCTCGACGAGAGCTTCCGTCGAGCGATACGATGGTGAGAAGTTCACGCACATCTATCCGGAGGCGCGGATTTCCAGAACCCACAGCACCAGGAGACGGTCATGACAGACGCCTCTCTGGAAGGTTGGGAAGCTCACACCGGAAGTCCTCACACAAGAGGCCTGTGGTTGCTGGAGGAGAAGACATTACACATCAACGTGCTGGAGCTGCGAACAGTGTTTTGGGCTTGAGGGCAGCCTTCCTTCCTTCCGTCCCTCAAGGGCAAGGTGGTGCAGGACTTCACAGACAATACCACCACAATCTTTTATATCAGGAAGCATGGGGGCACCAGATCCCTGGCGCTTTCCGGAGAGGCTCAGGACCTATGGCACTGGGCCGTAGCCCAGGGGATGTTCCTCATCCCGTTTCATCTTGCAGGAGTGAAGAACACTGTCGCTGACTCGCTCAGCAGGGAGCTGCGCTCTTGCCACGAGTGGGAACTTCGGCAGGACCAAGTGGATCACCTCTTCCGCAGATGGGGCAATCCCCAGATCGATCTGTTTGTGACGGTGACGAACACCAAGTGCCGGAGGTTCGCCAGCAGGTTTCCCCAGCCGGGGAGAATGGGGATGGCATTCTCATTCCCCTGGGACAGCCTGTTTCTGTATGCATTCCCTCCGCTGCCTTTGCTTCTTCGACTCATCAATCAACTCAAACGGTCCCGGTGCAGGATGATCCTCATCGCACCAGCGTGGCCGAGGCAGATATGGTACCCGGACCTTTTCAGCATGTCAGCGTCCCCTCCAGTCAAGCTTCCAGTGGTCGCAGATGTTCTCGCCAGGGAGGGAGGCGCAATACTGCACCACAACCCAGGATCGCTGAATCTGAAAGCCTGGCTCCTGCAGTGTTAGAGTTCGGGGGTTATGATCTCCCAGTGGACTGCAAGGAGGTGCTTGCCAAGGCCAGAGCATCGTCTACTCTAAAATGCTATGGACATAAATGAAAGAGGTTCGCCGTTTGGTGCCATGCACTATCGACCCTCTACGAGTTAAGGCTCCGCGGGTTCTCCCATATTTGCTGTTGTTGGCCAAAGCAGGGCTGGCCCATGCCTCCATCAAAGTTCATTTGGCGGCTATCTCCACCAGCTACACCAGATCTCTGGGACGGTTGTTGTTATAGTCACACCGTCTGGTTAAGGAGTTTGTTAAAGGACTGTTCTGTTCGTTCCCGGCGGTGAAGGTTCCAGCCCCAGCGTGGGAACTCAATGTGGTGCTCATTAGGCTCATGGGCTCTCCATTCGAACCTATGCATGCAGTGCCGCTGATGTTTTTGTCATGGAAGACAGCGTTCCTTGTGGCCATCACCTCTGCACGACGGGGGTGTGAGATTCAGGGCCTGTCCTTTAGGCCCTGTCCTGTAAGCCACCTTACTTGACTTTTCACGACACAAGGCTGGTGCTGAGGACACACGCCTCCTTCATGCCCAGGGTGCCGTCAAACTTTCATCTAGACGAGCCCTTGGTGTTAACCTGTGATTTTTCCGATGCCTTCATTGCCGGCTGAGAAGACTGCGCACGCTGGATGTGGCTCGAGCGGTAAAGTTCTATGTGGACCGCACAAAGAGTTTCCGGAAGACGCTGCAACTTTTTTTGAACTTTGGCCCTGTGGACCATGGAAGGCCCTCTCCAAGGCTTTCATTTCCAGGTGGCTCTCCGGCTGCATCACCCATTGTCACCGTTGCCTGCCCGTCCGAGAGCCCATTCAACCTGAGCGATCGCTGCAACTATGGCGTTCCTGTCTGGTGTGCCCCTGCTGGACATCTGCAGGGCTGCTACATGGAGGTCGACGCACACCTTCACGAAATTCTACTGCATCGACAGGGATTCCGGGGAGGAGTCCAGAGTCGGCCAAGAAGTGCTGCGCCACCTTGTTCGCTTGAAGCTGAGCCTGGTGAGTAGGTAAGAGATGCTTATGTTGAGCCTTTCCACCTCCCGTGGTTGTGTATGTGTGTACTGCTATGTATTCTTTATTCATGAGCATGTGAATCGATGCCAGACCCCATGCTGGAGAAGGAACAAGTTACTTACCTGTTACTGTTGTTCTCCAACATGGATCTGGCATGGATTTACATGCGAACCCTCCTGCCTACCCCTCTGCCGCTCTTCTCTTGGTCCTACTGCCATTTTACGTGCTACCAAATCTGAAGATGGCTGCCAGAGGAGGGGCTTGGGTAGAGGGCAGTCATTGGCTGGGGGCAGTATTAGCCAGAGACTAGTGATTGGTTGTTAGGAGAAAGACAGTTCAGAAATTAAACTGAAACTGATTTTTTTCGACGACGGGGATATTCATGAGCATGTGAATCCATGCCAGACCCATACTGGAGAACAACAGTTACAGGTAAGTAACTTGTTCCTTTGTAGTTTGCCTTTAAATATGCCCAGCACGAAGAGACTTTCTAAAACGCGCTTTCATGTGCATGCGATCATTCCGTAACAAAGTATTCTCTTTTTTTCAAGGATTAACAAGTCCTTTTGTTTGCTGGTTTGCAAGGATTCGGATCAGAGACCTTCGAAAACATGTCTCAACATTCACGCAACCACTCTGATACAAAATAACCTTTTTTTAAAAACAATTTTTATTAGTTTTTACAACAACCAATCAACACAAACAAAACCAACAGTGCATGTCATAGTACGTCAAGCATCATATACAGTATCATAAAACATCCGATGTCTCCCCATTACCCTGCCCCTTAACTCAAGCCTACTCCACTTCGCCCTCTGCCGTTGTTCCCTCTAGGGGCTCCTCCCCCTCTGTATTCCGGGAGGAGTCTTGTTCACTTAGGCAGGCCTGGGTGGGCCCAGACAGCGTGGCCACTAAGTGTCTCCAGGCCATCAGAGTTCCCACTTCCTGCTCCCCCCCTTTTTGGCTGCCTCGTTCCATACCGCCATTTCCGCCTCTGCCCATTTCTGGAGATTGTGCCACCAGACCTCTACCCTTTACCTGTTGTTTGCTTTCCAACCCATGGCAATTCTGCGCTTGGCAAGTGTGTAGGCCAAGTCCTTGAGTTTACTCATGTGTTTCTGTTTGCGCAGTATAGAAAAGCCCCCTACCATACATGCCCACACAAATTCCACATCTAACGTGATCCCCTTCTCAGTTAGGCAGTGGGCTACTACTCCCCAGAATTTCCCAATTTCCGGGCATGCCCAGAACAGGATCTACGTGATCCGACCGTGGCTGATTTGCCCGTGGCCAGAAAGTTTGCATGAGAAAGGTGCGAACCACCAAAAGTTCGCACCTTTCTCATGCAAACACACATACATACCCCCACCCACACCCATGACACACCCCAAATACACCCCCACCCACACCCCCAACATAAAGAAACCCCACTTACCTTTTTCTTCACGCTGAGTCCCTGCGGCGCCAGTTCCCTTTCATCACTTCCATGATCTGGAACCGGCGCCACAGGATCCTTTTTTTTTGTTTTTCTTTTACGGGGGCTGCAGGATTTTCTCCCCCCCCAACCCCTGCTCACTATACTGTGAAGTATAGTGAGCAGGGTGTTGCGGGGGACACCGCGGCAGCCCCCGTTTATCTTTTCGTGGGTGTGCTGCGAGGGTGTCCCCCGCAACACCCCGCTCACTATACCACACAGTATAGTGAGCGGGGTGTTGGGGGGGACACCCCCGCAGCCCCGTTTATTTTTTCACGGGTGGGCTGCGGGGGTGTACCCTGCAACACCCCACTCACTTTACCACACAGTATAGTGAGCGGGGTGTTGCGGGGAACACGCCTGCAGCCCCCGCAGTCTTTTTTTTTCTTTTTTTACTTTCCTTCAATACTACCACCTAAGCTTCGAACTTTTGGTGTTCGAACCTTTGGTGGAAGCATTTTTAGACCTTTTTGTATGTGCGACCGTTTAGATACAGTCAAAACGTACAATACCCCAGAACATATGTATCATTCCTGCGTTCACTTCCCCACATTTGGGACATATTTGTATTTCTGCGCTCTTGAATCGAGCAATCCTCTGGGGGGTCATGTATGCTCTGTGGGTAACATATAGCTGGATCTGTTGCAACCATGCATTCCTATACACTTTTTTATGATATCGCTTGACCCTCTCCTACAACCCCGTCGTTCATGTGTTCCCCGGCTTCCTCTTCCCAGTCCCGTCTCAGCTGGGTCACTTCCTTTCCCACCCTGGACATCAGCAGTTCATAGATTCGAGAGACCTGATACAAAATAACCTTGTGCGTAAGATCAAACTCTCTCACACCGGGTTTCTGTTTGCTTAGAAGCTCACTGGTTGCTTTGATGCGAGTCCTGCAGCGCAGATCTCACGGCCTTCTGGCTGTTGCCTCACGGCTCCACCTCCTGCCCTTAGGCACTCCTGGGTCGGCTTCTGACCCCAGGAGAATTAGCACTACAAGCAATAGAAAAAGGGGCAGCCTTTTGGCACGGCTCCCCTTTCAAGGCTCCTCACGGGCCGCTCTTCCCTAAACCATAGCTCAAGGGCAACGCGTTTGTCCTGGAAGCAAGACAACGCAGCGCAACACAGGTTTGAATCCCCATCCCGTGCTTAGTAACCAATCTCTGGTATTAAGTGTGTTATAAAAGAACAATTATATTGATAATTATAATAATTTGATGGGGCTTTTTATACACATGCAGCCCCTTAACAGGCTGGAGGTGCGAGTTTATTATTAGCCCTGCTTGACCATCATTAAGGGGACATGCCTGACCACTACTGCTCTCTGCAGACATTTTCCTTGTCCCAGTACCAGAGTGGTAAAAGCAACTAGTACTCATTACTCCTGGTTGCCTCTTCCTTGACGCAGTAATTTTTGTAGTTTTATGTGAGGAAGTCAGTGGAGTTGGTTTATAATATCCCAGCAAGACGTGGGAAGGGTTGGGTTGGTCATTAGTAGGAAAAGGGGATACCGTGTCACTCCCAAGGTCATCCCACTCCCAGTCCCCACAGACCCTTCACCCAGGTCATCCTCCCTCGCTTGTCCACCCCCAGGGTCGGGATCCAAGAGCGATGGCCTTTCTCTGGCCACCTGCGCAGAGGAGCCATGGGGAATAGGAGTGAGAATACCCTCAGATTTCTCACACTAGGTAAATTGCTTGTCTTTGTGTTATATGTCCTTTTTTTTGCCTATGGCGTATTATAAATATTAAATTAAACTCAGTGGTCGAAGTGTACGAAAAGAAGTAGTGGAACTATGTTCCCAACCGGCCTGCCCCCGCTTCCCACAAACCCCATCACCACGCCCCCTCCCACGCACTATGCAAACCCCAAACAAACACTCCTGCTGTTTAAGGCAATGCTCTGTGCAGTGCACCAAAAGTGCAAGTTTCAACTTCTTGCTACACTTTTATTTTAAGTAAAAGTATAGGAACAGTAAAACTTAATTTAAAAAAGTAGAGGAGCACCGCTTACAACCGTTCCCACCCACTTCAACCGCTTACTAAACTCAACTTCAAACAGTTTAGTTGTGGTACCAGAAAAGCTTGCTGTCGTGTCATGAAAAATGGCAGATTACAGTCACGGGCAGGGCCGTCAATAGCACATCCCACATAATAGTATCTGAAAAGCTGGGCCTCCTAGAAAATGTTCAGGTGGTGCACAGAGGATCATGATTCACCTTAAAACAGTGTTTGCATAGTCTTCATATGGGGGGACATTTATTTGGGCATTTCAAATGATGGTGTCCCAACGCAAATACCTCCCCTCTCGAGTCGCTCCTCTACCTCTAACTCCCTCAGGGTCAGTCGTTTTTCAAAGAAACAAGCTGGGGGTAGATCTCTGTCTTCGGCTGGGGCCTCCCTCTGGAACAGCCTCCCAGCCTCTCTAAAACTTGAGGAGAACAATCTCCGGTTCCGGAAGCATCTCAAGACCTTCCTCTTTGCTTCTGCCTTCGCCCCTGTATCCCCTGCTGATCTGGTCTCTCTTGGCACCGTGCACCTGGCCACCCTCTGTCCTCCGGGCCCAGGTACCTGCTCACCCTCCTGCACTGCCTCCGGTTCACCCCTTGCACTGGGGTTTGTATCTGTTCCCATACAGACACCCCCTTTTTTCTTCCTGCACTTATCAGACCTACCCTGTCTGCTACCTTAAACCCAGCACTTGCCACTTGCTGGCTGCACTACCATTGTTTGTTGCCTTTATTATTTATTACTATTTATCTTTCTCCTTTGCTCCGCACTTTCCACTCCTCCCCCCTTCCATGCACTTTTCCCCTCACCCTCTCCCATGCACTTGCCCGTTCTCAATGCCACTGGGCCTAGTAAAATCGTTGTTTTGTTCTTCCATGTTCCCCTCCCTTGCCTTGTCGCGCTTTGAACCACTTGTGTACGAGCGCCATAGAAATAAAATATCATATGATATCATATCAGGGTGCTCCTTCAAAGATGTTGTTCTTTTATTGTTATGTTTGTCAGAATTTCTAACCTGCAAGAGATTTACAACTTTATATTCAATCTCTGAATAAAGGCAGTTATGGTGATGGAGTTTGTTCTTGAGGGTTCTGTGGGTGGACTACCCATATCTTGTAGCTGGTGTCTCAAAAAGTCAGTTGAATATAACATTTCATTTTATCAGTAAGTTGGTCTGCTCATTATATATGGGGTAAAGTTCCCCCTATCGTACATTATAAGGATATTGCAAGTCATTGAGGAGATTCCTGACCAAATAGAGCAGCCTGGCCGAAGGCGGAGTTCCTTTATAAGGTCACAGAAAGAACTCTGAGAGGATATTGTATTCCTTATGACACATGGTCACACAATGTCTTCAGATTTAATACCTGGCCTCTTGGTTAATGTAATGTAAGAGAGCTTCCGGTTGCAGATTCATATGATCAATGTTGGATCTATATGGATAAAAAAAAATATGCAACTTCTAATGTGTTGCAGAAAAATAGATTAAGCAGTTTAATAAAATGCGTTTGGTGTACGTTTTTGTCTGTGCTTTAAAATAAGTAATAACTCGTAGATTCTTGCTCCAAATAAACATGCTACCATAAACAGTGCCTTATCAGTCAATGACTGCACAATGTCACAGAATGCCATTTTATAAGAGGGCAGTTGGAAAAGGTTGACATAGCTTTAATTAAGAGCTGCAGTGAGAGCAGGAATATGCATGTTATTACTTATTTTAAAGCACAAAATGAAAACTTGTGTTGATCCATTTTATTAAACTGCTTGAACTATTTTTACTGCAACATATTAGGAGCTGCTTTTTTGCTTTTTTAAATCCAAACAGGTTCTATATTGATTATATGAATCAGCAAATGACAAGGAATTAAAAGGACTGAAAGTATGTGGCCGTGCATAATAAGGAATAAAATATACATAAAAAGGATATTGCAAGCCACATTGAAGTTCTTTGACCTTATACAGTAACTTGGCCTTCTGCCCCATTCCTCTAATTGGTTACGAAATGCCTTGGTTACTTGTAATATCTTTATAACGTTTGGTAGGGGTATTTTATCCCTTATATAAGTATTCCGTGTATCCTTTGTCATGTGATCTGTCATTTGCTTTTTCAGATGATTTTAACTGGGATGATTACTTGAATGAAACTGCTTCGACAGCTGCTCCCCCGTCTTGCTTCAGACAGGTGTGTACATAAAATTAAGAATTTTGGTCTTTAGCATGTGAATGTGCATGCATTTCTGTACACCATGTTTTATTTGTGTACACGAGTACCCACAGTAATGAAGAATAAGGTTGTTTTTAACCTGTTGAAAAACATAATTGCAAAGGTTTGCCTCAATGAAGTTATGCTGTGCATTTCAAAACTTTAACTTTCTGTCGTCACCGCTGGTGTACCTGACACTTCCTACTGGGGTATATATATTTCTTAATCTGCATAAGGTGAAAGATGCCCAGAATTCAACCTATCTCCACATTGCTTTGAAATCTGTTCTCTGACAGGGGTTTCAGTCTTTTTTTGCTGTCGAAATACACTTCTGTTTGGAAACAGAGCTTAATGCCTTCTTCGGGCCATACAAGCAATTCTTTGAAGAAGCCCATTGTGTTAAAACATTTTCAGGCCTCAACAGGACTCGCTGCCTTTGCGCCAGTGACCACCTACACTGGTGCAGCCTCATCCCCTCTCATTTATTTCTGGGTACACTGTAGATGTTTGTGATTCCTTTAAAAATATTGCATTAAAGTACGATTACAACATTCTTTCTTTTGTGAGCACTGCCTCTTATGTCTGTATTCTTTCTCATGGTTAAGTATTCTCTCTCCAGATTTCTGGAATTCCCATTTGTTCTGGGCTTGCCATCAATTCCTGCAGGTCATCTATGGCCCTATCTTTACCCTTCTCCAGCATGGAGTCCGGCATGGATTCACATGCCCATGAATGTTCCCTGTCATCAGGCCGGGAACCGTCGCTAAAATAAAAAACAGTTTCACTTTCACTTACAAACTGTATTTCTCCTCTAAACCAATCACTGCACTCTGGGTCATACTGCACCCAGCCACTGACTGCCCTCTCCTTGAGCCCCTCCTCTGGCAGCCATCTTCAGATTTGTACCATACGTTCAAGTGTTGGGAGTCCTCCTGTTTTACTCCATGAGCTATTCAACTGTTTTTTAAAAAAAACAATTTTTATTGATTTTTCCACCAACAAAACAACATAAAACAAAACTTGCAGTACATATAATAATAATTCAAAATTTACATTTATCCTTGAATGTCTGCTGCCTACCCAATTCCCTTCCCCCCATTCAAGCCTACTCCACCTCGCATTCCTCATCTATTTCTCCTGAGGGGGTTCCTCTTCTGTGTCTTCAGCAGAGTCCCGGTCGCTCCACCAGTTCTGGGTGGGCCCATACAGTGTAGCCACTAAGTGTTTCCAAGCCGTCAGGGTTTCTGCTTCTACCTCCCCTCCTTTATTCCCTGCTTCTTGCCACACTGCTGTTTCAGCTTCAGTCCATTTCTGAAGGTCCCTCCACCAGACTTTTGTCCTAGGTCTGTTGCATGCCTTCCATCCCATGGCTATTCTACGCTTGGCAAGCATGTATGCCAGGTCCTTCAGTTTACCTACATGTTTCAGTTGGTGTGGCCTAGAGAATCCACCTACCAAAAATGCCCACGCTGATTCAACATTTATCTTGATCCACTTTTCATCTAGTCGTTGAGCTACTTCTTCCCAGAATTTCCCAATTTCTGGGCATGCCCAAAACATGTGTGATCCCAAAGTTTTCTTCCCCGCATTTGGGGCATTTTTGCCGTTCTGCGTTCTTGAATCTCGCTATTCTCTGGGGAGTCATATATGCTCTGTGGGTAATATATAACTGTATTTGCTGTAGCCTCACATTCCTAGAAACTTTCTTGGGCCCTTGGGCCCGCTCCCATATCCCGCCACTCATGGGTACCCCAACCTCTTCTTCCCATAGGCCGACATCTAGTGGAAGCTGCTGAGTATTACAGTTTGTTTTTCGAAACTCGAAAATGGACGTTGACACAGGGCGTGCCAGTAATTCTATCCCTAGTCTGACGTCCACTGTACCCATGATCCCTCACGCGTCTAGGACCCTCAGATTGTTTTTTTCCGCCATACTGGTCGGAAGTATCCTGAGGAGTTCCCTGGCCTTAGCCATAATTTTGCAAAATTCCTAATATTTCCCCATTTTCTCCATCCCAACGTCGAGTCACCGAGGTTCGACACTCGACGCCGGCCCGGAGAAGAAAACAACCGTCGAGAGCTGCACGACGTACTTTGGGCCTAGGAAGGGCTCTGGCCTCGGCCCGGGCCTTGGAAGGCCTCTGGCCTCGGCCCTGCAAGTAGGGAGAGTGGGGGGGTACATACTAAACACTCTCTCTCTCTCTCTCTCTCTCTCTCTTTCTCTCTCTCTCTCTATATATATATATATATATATATATATATATATATATTTTCTTATATATTCCTACACACACTAACTTGCTGCCACAGGGTGCGTATGGAGGGTGCCCCTCTCCAATTCAATTTTGCCCCAAGTGCAACCGCAAGTACCCTTGGGTTGACAGACACGCCACCTGTAACCTCTGCTTGCCGAGGGACCACCCCGAGGCGAACTGCAGAGCGTGTAGTCAGTTTAAACCGAAGACTCTAAAGGACCGTTCGATCAAACGTTGGGCCCAACATGCCAGGCCAACGAGAGGCCATGGAAGCGGAGGGCGCCTTCAGTGATGGTAGCGACGCAGTCCTATCGGACGGCGAGGGCAATGTGGCGTTGAGAGGCAGCCAAGCGCAAGTCCCCCACCTCAGAAGGTTGTCTGGCAGGGCAGCTATGGGGAACACCATCGGCGACACAAGCGTTACCCACAACACTTCCACTAAACACTTGAAGTCCAACCGAGACTCGACACGCGCGTCGAGTTCTGGGAAAGAGGCACACAGAGAATGGTCCACCGAATCGGTGTCCTCTGGGCGTTCTCGATCAAGATCGCCACATGACACCAGGCAACCATCCACTGTTGCCAAGAGTGCCTCGCTCACTAAAGTAATGGAGGTTCGATTGTCGGAAGACGACCACCATCCCAGGCCGCACTCCAGGAGTCAGCGTCAGCAGACCGCGTGACGGCTGCTCCCGTGTCCCGACCTCCACTCTCTAAGGAAAGAGACACTACCCCCGAATCTCGACGCCAGACGTCGAAAAGCTCTGAAAAGGTGAAAACGCCAGGGAAGCACTCTTCCACTCACGGGGAGGGGGAAAACAACAGAAGAAACATTCTCAGCCTTCATCTGCACCACAGACACATAAATACAGGTCACAGTCTTCTGTAAAATTATCCAAGACCCCTGCACAAGGCCATCGGTCCAGTCAGGATATAGCAGGGAAACCCTCCCAGGAAAGGGTAATCCCCAGCTCTAAAGAATGGTCAAGTGAGGATATAGACAGAGTTATGTCTAGAATGTCATCCCTAGCAGACTTCTATGCCAAGAATCCACAGCACTTCCTCGCCTATACCTCTGACGGGGCTACTCCCTCAGGGTCTAGGGACCTGCAACCCCCTGGTAAAAAACCTTGAGTTGAGGCGCCAACGCAAAGTCGGTCTTCTGACCCTTTCTACGTACAGCCATACTCTCAGTATGATGAGGATCCATCACTAAATGAGGATCCAGAATTGGCCACGTTGGACAACCAAACTGGAATGGATTACTATGGGGATGACGAAGGCCAAGAGGAGGACGAAGATGACCCAGAAGTCTACAGAGTAGACTCCCCAGTAGGCAAAGAACCTCTGGTTACCTACTCTCCTGTCGACAACCAACCTCTCTTAAATGAGGTTTTATCTAGAGCGGCTGAACACTTCCACATAGATGCTCAGGGAGCACAGGAGGAGAGGGACTTTGCCGAGGAACTAGTGGGAGAAAAGAGACCTGTTGCCCAGGCCATCCCTATTCTCAAGTTTATACAAAGGAGAATAGACCCTTCCCTTCTCAATCCCAACCTCACCAGGGCAGTAAACCCCAGGATCGAAAAACTGTTCAGGGCAGCCTAATCAGACCCACTGTACATAAGGGGGCAACTGAAACCGGACTCCCTGGTAGTGATTAATACCCGAAAGAGGGCAGGAACACCCCTATCATAGTCTGAAGCGCCCCCCGACAAGGAGAGCAAAAAGATCTATGGGTTGGGAAGGAAGGTAGCCTCCACTTCCGCCTACCAGGCAAGGATTGCCAACTCCACCACCCTGCTTGAGAGTTACAACTGCCATCAGTGGGAAGAAGTTGTGGCGCTCATTGACTCCGCCCCAGAACCTTTAAAAAGCCAGTTGGCACAGGTTGCATCGGAGGGAAGAGCTGTGTCCGGTTGCATCCTTAAGGCAATCTTTGATGCCGCGGATAACGCCGGCAGACTGATAGCAGAGAGCACTGTTATCAAAAGACATGTTTGGTTAAGACAATCTGGGTTTAAACCCGAGACACAAGCATCCTTAATAGACAAACCGGTGGAGCCTGATCTACTGTTTGGCAAGGCGGTAGAGGACGCATTAAAAAATGCCAAAGATGAATACGAGACTCTCAAATCCCTGGGCCAGTTAACACACAAACCCCCTAATCAAAGAGGGAATGGCAATTTTCGTCGCCCACGCGGCCAAAATTCACAAAGAGGCTCCAACTATTGCCAGGGGCAGGGTACACCATGGAATAACAACAACCAGCAGTCTACCCAGAGTTATGGCAGGGGTAACAAAATGGGACGTGGTAAGGGAAGAGGCAGCCCCAATAGAGGTGGTGGCACACCTCCCGCAAAACAGTGACGTTCCGTTCAGGGTCCCTTCTCACGCATCCCCAGTAGGGAGACGCATTTCCAACTTCACCCAAGCTTGGGAAGGGATCACATCAGACAGATGGGTGCTGTCCACAGTGTCTGCAGGATACTGCATAGAACTGTTAGAGCGTCCCCGAAACCACCCTCCACGTCAAAACGTACATTCATTAGACCACCAGAAGATCCTCCTCGAAGAGATCGCCAATCTTCTAGCAGAGGACGCGATAGAACTCTTCCCGGGACACCAGGTAAACAAGGGTATTTATTCAACTTACTTCCTTGTGCCAAAAAAAAGATTTGACAATGCGCCCAGTATTGGATTTACGGCCTGCAAACAAGTATGTCAAGCCCCAAAAATTTCACATGACTACTCTCCAAGAGGTAATCCCCCTCAAGGTACTGGCAGTGGCGGCGGCACACCTACGCAGGCAGGCAATCCCAGTGTACCCATACCTGGACGACTGGCTCATCACGGGGGAGACCCCAGTAATTTGCAGATCAAATAACTATCGACCTCCTCTACGAACTGGGTTTCTCCACAACGAGAAAAAGTCAAGCCTGGTGCCAAGCACCTCCAAACAGTTCCTAGGAGCTGTCCTTAACACACAAGAGGGGTTGGCCTTTCCATCAGAGGATAGAATTTGGAATCTACTGCTGCAAATTGCGCTATATCAAGCTGGTCCCAGGTAACGGTGCGCAAAGCGATGCATTTGCTGGGCATGATGGCGTCATGTATTTACCTAGTCCCCCACGCGCGCCTGTGCATACGTCCCATGTAAGAATGGTTGGCGAACAGTGGTCTCAGGCAAGTGGTCAGTGGGGCGATCTAGTGGTCGTTTCACCAACACTTGTACGAAGTCTTCACTGGTGGACAAGAGAAAACCTGTCAAAGGGGAAACCCTTTTACAATCCCGAGGTACAGGCTGTAGTCACAACAGACGCATCCATGTTAGGGTGGGGAGCACACCATCTCCACCACACAGCTCAGGGTCTCTGCTCTCACTCAGTGGCCAAGAATCATATCAATCTGCTAGAGCTTCTGGCAGTATTCAGAGTGCTTCAAGCGTTCCAGTCCT
This sequence comes from Ambystoma mexicanum, assembly GCF_040938575.1. Taxonomy (NCBI): domain Eukaryota; kingdom Metazoa; phylum Chordata; class Amphibia; order Caudata; family Ambystomatidae; genus Ambystoma; species Ambystoma mexicanum. The sequence continues at coordinate 738,514,679 of NC_090939.1, read as the reverse complement.
ACCTGTTGAACCTGTCAGTGCAGATCCTGACAGACAGCACAACAGCTACGTTTTACCTGAACAAGCAGGGAGGGATTTGTTCGCCAAATCTGTCCAAGCTTGCCCAGAAAATTTGGATATGGGCACTCAGACGGAACATCTACCTGTCATCTCAACATGTTCCAGGGGATCTCAATTCTCTGGCGGACGCTTTGAGCAGAGATCCCCTCCCGGAAGAACACGAATGGTGTCTACACAGAGAAATCAGAGAAGATATCTTCTCTCAGTGGGTTTCCCCACTATAGACCTATTCGCCACAAGCGAAAACAGACAGTGCCCAAGATTCGCATCCAGGTTCCCCCAACCAGACTCTCAAGGGAATGCCCTCTGGATGAACTGGTCAGGGATGTTTGCGTACGCTTTTCCACCAACCCCTCTCATGAGGAAGGTGGTCAACAAGATGCACAGGGAATCGATGTCGCTCGTCCTAGTTGCTCCCAGGTGGGCGAGGCAACCCTGGTTCCCACACTTACACAGACTAGCGGTGTGCGAACCCATCAAACTCCCGTGCTGGTACAACCTACTGTCCCAGCACCAAGGTCAGACAGTGCATCCTCAACCCAACTCAATGAACCTGGCAGCATGGCTCCTGAGGTCATAGAGTTTGGACATCTCAATTTACCTCAGAGATGTATGGACATCCTAAGAGAATCTAGGAAGCCAAACACGAGGCACTGCTACTTTGACAAATGGAAAAGATTTGTTATCAGCCCAGTACTGGAACGCCCTACCAGTTGAACTAAGAAGGGACCAGCCCTACAACAGCTTCAGGCACCATACCCACACCTGGCTTCGACGCAATGACCTCTGAAACCGGTGACCCTGAGCATTGTGACCTGATGACACACATACCCCTCCACTCTTACATGTAAAATGTACATAATGTATTTACTGTATATAATTTGTTACCTTTCCACCCTTACATGTAAAGAATGTACATAATGTTACTCTCACGCCTGTCCCTCAAGGATACTGGAGCCCATAAAGGCCTTGTACACGGAAACCACAATATGTGTCCGGTTGAACAACCAAGGCCTTTTATCTTCCTGGATGAAGACGGAAAGAGGGGTAAAGCAGGGGTGCCCCTTAGCCCCCGCCCTGTACAACACTTACACGGCCGATTTCAAAGAGTATGAAGTTAGAGTCCGGATGTTCCCCCCAACACTGGGATCAAGCAAAATCTCACGCCTATTATACGCGGACGATATAATACTCTTTGACGTAACCCCGATCGGCCTCCAGAGGCAGATAAATAACCTCGACTCCTATTTGAAGGAAAACAACCTTTTGATGAACTTGGAAAAGACTAAGATCATGACTTTGGGCGGAAATGAAAGGAAGTCGGAGAAATTCACATGGGCTGTAAACAACACCAAAATCGAACTGGTGGATAGCTTCAAATACCTGGGCGTTATTATCAACAAGAACAGCAAGGAAACAGTGATGCAAGAGACCATCATGTCCAAAGCGAGATTGCTCATTTCACAATCTCGGGCAATATTGAAAAAATGTGGAAAATTCACTATGGCGCCAGTGGTGACTTTCTACAAGTCTAAAGTGATCCCAACGCTCACTTACGGGGCAGAAGCTTTACCGAACCTCCCAACATCATTTTGGTCAAAACTGGAAGGATTTTATTGGAGAAAGGTTCTTAACCTTCCTGACTCGCTACCAATGGTGCTAATAAGAAGGGAACTCTCTCTACAATCTTTGACCTCCATTGTGACCCGTAACGAAGCTATGCTATTTCGAAAGTCCTTACTTCCAAGCTCCCCACTGATTATGCAAGAAATCGAACAAGAAATTCAGTCGGGATCATGCAAAATGCTAATAAAATGGGCGGCAAAGATCGAATCAATCCTAGAGGGCGCTGGAAGCTCTAAAGACGAATTAATTCACAACCCTTTGAAGGTCAAATTGCGCCTACTACAGCAAGATTGGATTGATACTTTGGAAAAAGCAGCCGCATCAAAACTGTTCACAGATCTGCCTCCACAGTTGACTAAAGTGAACAAACTTAAGCCTTACTTGTTAATAGGCCCGGATCCCATTCTCAGGGTGAACTTCTTAAGAATCCGCCTGAACATTCTCCACACAAGGGAAGTCATATTCCGAAGAAAATTGGTATCGGATAAAGCCTGCAGATTCTGCAGAAAGTTAGAGATGGCAGAAACCATAAGGCACCTCCTGCTAAATTGCTTAGGAGTCACGGGCCCCCGCCTGAGACATCTGGGGCACCTGTTCAAAAATATACATGTTTATGATGAAGAGGAATGGTGGTGTCGGCTTTTAAGTGGGGAGAAGACTACTTGGGTGATTGCGGTGGTGGGCTTCTTCCGAGAGATCGAACTGCTTACCTGACGGTAGTTAGGAGCGAGTAGGATCGCTAGCTGGGCGTCCTCACCTTAACTTTTCCTGGGGGGACGCTGTCTCTGACTCTGATTTTGAATTTGAAATAGAAATCGAAAAAGAATTGATCTGATGGAGCCTTTTGGGGAATGTTGAGATGTTTTGGGGTTCTGGACAAAGAATGATTTTGCGGGGAATCCGGACCAGTTAATGTGGGGATTTCTCTTCGTTTTTTTTTCGTCCCCTCTTCAACTTTGTAAAAATTGTTGTATACAATTAAATCAAATAAAAAAAAAAAAATACTGTATACAATTTATGTTACCAACAACCTGTAATATGCAACCTGTAACCAAGTTCTAAGCATTCTTGTTATTCTGTGCGCCCAGCTACCCAAGGGTTTTCGGGCGCCCTATAAATAAACAAACAAACAAACAAACAAACAAACAAACAAATCTGGTGCCAGAATAAGCAACGACACGATGATGAGTGGTATTGTGGCTACATCATTTGTCTGTTTTTCACCTGGTGTGGTGAGTGTATTACCCCCCAATTATTTGGTGTCTTCTCTTCTTGGGAGGGTCCTAGATGTATGGATGTAGGCTTCAGTCCTACTGCAGATGCCACTGTAAATCAGACTTCTGCACAGGGTACCTAGATGTGGGCTGAAATATGATTAGGGTCATTAACTAGGTCAAGGTATCCATTTTTATGACATAATTTAAGCAGCCTCTTCAATTGCTTCAGGCAGAGTTCCCAGGCAACAGGAAGTACCAACACATATCTAGTTATGTGTGTTTATAAGGTACAAATATACCATACCCGGTAAGTGACAGACACAGGGGTATTTTACCCTAATGCAAGTCTATACAATGAACACATCCTACTAAACTGGTGGGTGACTGTTGATAACACTAAAAATTAAAAATTAGTGACCCCTTAACAAAAGCTTTTAAGATGTGGGGCTGGACTAACCTGTTGGCCCCTTAGTTGTGCTTGCGAGTCATTTGAAAACGTTTTTGCGGCTTAATTCAGGCGGGGGAAATTCAACAAAAAGGGCACCACACTAGATGGAATACAATAGAAAACTGCAATAAGTATGCGCAGGTCAACAATGCGTTTGTCATGATCTCTGCTTCCAAAAGGTCAGGGTTTTCCCAACTCCCTTGGAAGCAGATCCATAACCCAGGTTCCGAGTGCCAACCAGTCCCAATTGGGACCTTTTGGACCCAGTCCTGGCGCCAGTGGCACCAGGCTCATAAATATGCCCAGTCCCAGCGCTGGAAGCGCCGGGCTCATAATGCTTGGGTGGACTTACCTGCAGCAGACCATGCTGCTTACTTGCCTGCCAGTTGAGCCTCTGATCCTCTTCTGTTTGGAACTACTTTTCCTGTTGGGTGGGGCAGGAGCCACTCCCTAGATTCAGAACACTGGAACTCTTCTGGAAAGCAGGAACTCTTTTCTTACCTAGGCGTGGCTGTGGAAGGAGACACCTAAGCACTACAGGAGGCTATTTAAACCACACCCGATGGATGAATCTTGCTTTGCGTTATTCTGCATCCTCTGCAGCAGAACGCTCATAGTGTCTTCTGCATCTGATCCTGGGCCTAAGGGAAAAGGCTTACCATCCTGAATCCAGTCTTCAGCAACACCTATAAAGACAAGAAAGAACAGGTTAGCATTACGGTCTTCAATGACAGCTCTTCACTTACCTGGTCCATCGGCTGTCACCAACGCCTCGCGCTGCATTCCGGCATCTGAAAGACAAAGGCTTACCTACTCTTCGTGCGCTCCGGAGGTCTTCACACTGCATTCCGGCATCTGAAAGACAAAGGCTTACCAACTCTTCGCACGCTCCGGAGGCCTTCGGCGCCTGCATCCCGCATCTGAAAGACAAAACAAGGTGCGTTTAAAGACATTGGGGAACTTTAATACTCACGTGCCATTACTCCTTTCCACATCTAACCCAGTGGGTATTCCGGCACCCTGCAGCCGCTCCGAACTTGTACCTGCAAAATAAAAAGACAGTTAGAGCGCATCGTGAAGCAGGCAACAAGCGCTTACTTATGTGCTTCCAGGCGCTTCTATTCATCACACGGGCTCCATCTTCAACTCCCTTCAGCCCGTCATCCGCCATCGCCGGAACCCTGCAAAACAAGAAACATCATTACTAAAGACTTTAAAGACATTAGAATTACTCGAAACTTACCGTTCGTGCAGTAAACGACGGACAGCAGTCCTCTGAAGTCAAGAGGCCTGCTCCCCTTATCCAGTGAAGAAACTGGTTACAGCACCCTGCCCCGAGGCAGATGGAAAGCACGGTGTTCACTTACCTAAGGTGAGAGCGTTAACCTTTGGGGTTCTACAGGAGAAGAGAAAGGGAAGAAGAGAGAGACATTCAATAACCCAGTTCCTTAATCCCATATTTTCTATCTGCAGACATCTTACCCTTTAAGTCAGACATACAGTGCACAGAGGTCCAGCCCAAAGAGCCAGCCGTGTGTTACACATCACCTTTGAAGATACGGTATACGCCCAGTCAAGACCGGCGCCTCTACGGGAATCAGGTGAGCGTTACAGAACGCAAAGCCTACCACAAAACTCCCGTCCAGGCGCTATGGAAACCTCGGATACCGACCAGCTAGCCCAGTTATGCTTGGGAACTAAGGGCAGAAGTGCATGCAGCCCGTCAGGAAACGAACGCTCTAAGAAGGGAACTGATTATTTCCAAGGAGCGAACAGGTGATCTCGCTAGACAATTGCTACAGTCACAAGCCGGACAGACCCCGTTACCTGCATCTGGGGGAAATCTTCCTTCTACATCCTCTATGAATCCAGTGCAGATCAACCTACCTGGGAATGTACCTCTGGCTCCGCCCGAACGATTTTCTGGTGACCCAAAGAGGTTTGCAGTATTTATCAATCAGTGCCGGTTGCATTTCTTATGCCGGCCAGCAGCCTTTCCAACTGATCAAGCTAAAGTAGCTTTCGTGCTTTCGTACCTTAGTGGCAATGCGGCAGACTGGTCGATCCCTCTAGTAAATCAAGATGATCCGTTCCTCCATGATTTTCAAGCTTTTCAGCTCAGTATGGAAAAACTGTTCGCAAGACATTCACAGGGGCAGGCCTTGGACAATGAGCTTCTTTCGTTGCGACAAGGTAATCAAGACCTTTTGGCTTATATTGCGTCTTTCGACAGACTGATAGTGGAAACTCAATGGCCTGAGTTCAAAAGGATTACGCTGTTTTATAGAGGTCTACGTGGAGAGCTCAAAGATGTGTTAGCCCAAGTAGTGAATCCCCCACAAGATTGTTCGGACTATATAGACTTAGTCGTTCAAATAGATCACAGACTGCAGAACAGGAAGGCCGATCGTTCCAAGTTTGATGCTCGAGTATTTTCCAAACCGCCAACTCCTTCCAAAGGAGTAGACTCCGGGGAACTCATGCAAATAGGGGGTCTGAAAGGTCCTCTAACACAAAAGGAGCGGGAAAGGAGAAAACAGTTGCAATTATGCCTCTATTGCGGAAACTCAGGGCACTTTCTTCGAGACTGTCCGGTGAAACCTGCCAAGAAGGCAGTAGGAGCTGCAGTTACCAAAGTTACAAACTCTGAGCAGGGAAACAACCTCGTCCGACAAGAATAGAGGTCCTCTTGCCGAGCGTGAAAGCCAGTTCCGTGACCTCGCATTTCGTGATACCTATGGTCCTCATTAGCCCTGATAATCCGGATCGATTACATGCAATTGAAGCTTACGTCGACAGCGGTGCCATCGGCAATTATGTGGATCATGAAATGGTTTTGAGGATGAATCTAACTCTTTGTCCCAAGGCTGTAAAGGACGTCATTACTACGGTGGATGGTACGGAGATAGCCTCCGGGCCAGTAACGCATACCACTCAAGAGGTGACGCTAGTAAATCAAGATGGACACCATGAGAAGATCGTGTTCGATGTGATCAAGGCCCCTCAGTTTCAGATTATTCTAGGAATACCTTGGTTAGAGAAACACAATCCTCTGATCGATTGGCGAGCAAGAACGGTCCAGTTTCCAGAATGTGTCTCTACTTGTCACCCTCCACCTGGTGTTGCACTGGCAGCAATTTCTTCAGAGACTCCCCAGTTACCTCCCGAATACCTAGAATACCAAGATGTTTTCCGGAAGGATCAGGCTAACTCTCTACCTCCTCATAGGTCTTATGACTGCCAGATAGACCTGATACCTGGATCTACTCCTCCTTGTAATAGAATGTATGCCCTCACCGAGCCTGAGAACCTTCACCTTCGACAATACCTGGATCAATACCTGGCAAATGGGTTTATTCGTCCTTCCAAGTCCCCTGCTTCTTCAGCTTTGTTCTTCGTTCCAAAAAAGGAATGAGACCTTAGAACTTGTATAGATTATCGCTCCCTGAACCAGATCACCGTTAAGAATAGATATCCGTTACCTTTGATCCCTGAACTCCTGGACCAAGTCAGAAAAGCATGCATATATACAAAGCTGGATCTTAGAGGAGCTTACCACTTGGTACGAGTAAAAGAGGGCGATGAATGGAAGACGGCCTTCCGCACCAAGTATGGGCTATTTGAATATCAGGTCATGCCCTTCGGACTTTGCAATGCCCCGGGCGCCTTTCAATATTTTATGAACGATGTCCTCAGAGAGCTCATAGATGTGTGTGTTGTTGTTTACATTGACGACATCCTCGTTTATTCTTCATCGGAATCTGAACATCGGAAACACGTGAAAATGGTCCTCGAAAGATTGCGTCAACACAAACTTTTCGCTAAGTTGGAAAAATGTGTTTTCAACGTGACTGAAGTTGAATTCTTGGGATTCATATTATCACCTGGCGGAGTGCGTATGGATTCAAAGAAGGTCGATGCAGTTCTCAAATGGCCATCACCATCCTCCGTAAAAGGTGTGCAAAGCATGTTAGGCTTCGCTAACTTTTACCGCAGGTTTATCCGCGAATTCTCTCGAATAGTCCAGCCCATCACTGCCTTGTTAAAGAAAAACAAACGTTTTGAATGGTCTACCGAGGCGGAACAAGCTTTCCAGGATTTGAAGACTAAATTTATCTCTGCACCAATCTTAAAACACCCTCGCCCCGAACTCCCCTACATCGTGGAAACTGATGCTTCAAGCCTTGCCATGGGGGAAGTTCTATCACAAAAGGACCCGGTAACCAATCAGTTGCATCCCGTGGCATTTTGGTCCCGCAAATTCTCGCCTCCTGAAATCAATTACACGATTACTGACAAGGAACTTCTGGCTATCAAGTCTGCCTTTAAGGCTTGGCGGCATTATCTGCTGGGGGCCCGACACACCGTTACTGTGATTACGAATCACCGAAACCTGCAATATTTGAAAACCGCAAAAGCCCAATCCTCTAGACAACTCTGTTGGGCATTATTCTTTGCCGAGTTTGACTTCATAATTACCTATCGACAAAGAACGGTAAAGCTGATGCCCTTTCTCGGATGGGAGTGGAAGAACACTTGATCAACCCTAAACCTGTACCAATCATTCCCGAACAAAGAATTCTGGGTGTAATCGCCACAGAATCCATAGAGGAAGTTAAGGATAAAGCCAGGCAACTTGTAACTCCAGCAGACATACAGAATTGGCATCTGCAGGGAAAGGACTTTGCAGTAAAGGACAACTTATTGTATTTCCAAGAACGATTATACCTACCCAGCACAGATTTACAGAAAAAAGTAATCTCTTGTTATCACGATTCTTTAATGGAAGGACATCCCGGTATGGCCAAGACCTCAGAAAAGATCAAGCGCTACTTCTGGTGGCCGTCTTGGAAAAAAGATATCAGAGACTTTATAATGTCCTGTGGAGTATGCGCCCAAAACAAGAGTCAAAAGGAAAGACCAGCAGGCCTCTTGCGCCCTATTGACATCCCACCTCGCCCTTGGCATACGCTTTCTATGGACTTCATCACCGATCTACCTCCATGCTCCGGATACAATACGATTCTAGTAATCGTGGACATATTCTCCAAGATGGCGCATTTCATTCCGCTCAAAGGCTTGCCAACAGCAGCAACTCTGGCCCGAGAATTTCTCGAAAACATCGTCCGACTGCACGGTTTTCCTTTGGTTCTAATTTCGGATCGAGGTAGTCAATTTATTTCTCATTTTTGGCGAAGTTGCTGTCGGTCGGCTCAAATTGATGTGAGACTATCGACCAGTCACCACCCTGAGACCGACGGACAAACCGAGAGGACCAATCAAACTCTGGAACAGTATTTACGCTGCATGCTGCAACAAACTGAAAAAACTTGGAAAGACATCCTTTGGATAGCCGAATATGCCTACAATAACTCTGTCCATTCGGGAACTGGGAAAACCCCGTTTTTTCTTTTGTACGGCAGTCACCCTCGAACCTCGGAGTTGGATCCCCTCCAAGATCTTGAAACACCAGCAGTAGACTACCTGCATTCTACAATCACCCAAGCCTTTAAGGAAGCTGTTTCTCACCTTCAAAGGGCTAAAGAACAATACAAGAAAGGAGCAGATCAACATCGGAAGGAAGCCCCTCAATATCAAGTAGGGGATCAAGTCTGGTTATCCACCAAATATCTACCTCTAAAAGGGCCACGCACATTCAACCCAAGATACCTTGGTCCCTATTCCATCACTACCATAGTAAACCCAGTAGCGGTCAAGTTGGACTTGCCCCCGCACATGAAGATACATCCGGTCTTCCATGTCTCTCTATTAAAACCCGTGCAACCTCAAACCCGACTAACTAAATCTCCAAAACCTATCCTAGTTGATGGAGAACTCGAGTTTGAAGTCAAAAGCATTCTGGACTCCAAGATCTCTAAATCTAAACTATTTTACCTAATTGACTGGAAAGGCTACGGCCCCCAAGAGAGATCCTGGGAACCTGCTGAATATGTCCACGCTCCTCGCCTAATCAAAAGATTTCACCGAACATTTCCTGACAAGCCAAAACCCCCGGAGAAGCCTGGTTTGGGAGGGGCCTTGAGGGGGGGTACTGTCATGATCTCTGCTTCCAAAAGGTCAGGGTTTTCCCAACTCCCTTGGAAGCAGATCCATAACCCAGGTTCCGAGTGCCAACCAGTCCCAATTGGGACCTTTTGGACCCAGTCCTGGCGCCAGTGGCACCAGGCTCATAAATATGCCCAGTCCCAGTGCTGGAAGCGCCGGGCTCATAATGCTTGGGTGGACTTACCTGCAGCAGACCATGCTGCTTACTTGCCTGCCAGTTGAGCCTCTGATCCTCTTCTGTTTGGAACTACTTTTCCTGTTGGGTGGGGCAGGAGCCACTCCCTAGATTCAGAACACTGGAACTCTTCTGGAAAGCAGGAACTCTTTTCTTACCTAGGCGTGGCTGTGGAAGGAGACACCTAAGCACTACAGGAGGCTATTTAAACCACACCCGATGGATGAATCTTGCTTTGCGTTATTCTGCATCCTCTGCAGCAGAACGCTCATCGTGTCTTCTGCATCTGATCCTGGGCCTAAGGAAAAAGGCTTACCATCCTGAATCCAGTCTTCAGCAACACCTATAAAGACAAGAAAGAACAGGTTAGCATTACGGTCTTCAGTGACAGCTCTTCACTTACCTGGTCCATCGGCTGTCACCAATGCCTCGCGCTGCATTCCGGCATCTGAAAGACAAAGGCTTACCTACTCTTCGTGCGCTCCGGAGGTCTTCACACTGCATTCCGGCATCTGAAAGACAAAAGCTTACCAACTCTTCGCATGCTCCGGAGGCCTTCGGCGCCTGCATCCCGCATCTGAAAGACAAAACAAGGTGCGTTTAAAGACATTGGGGAACTTTAATACTCACGTGCCATTACTCCTTTCCACATCTAACCCAGTGGGTATTCCGGCACCCTGCAGCCGCTCCGAACTTGTACCTGCAAAATAAAAAGACAGTTAGAGCGCATCGTGAAGCAGGCAACAAGCGCTTACTTACGTGCTTCCAGGCGCTTCTATTCATCACACGGGCTCCATCTTCAACTCACTTCAGCCCGTCATCCGCCATCGCCGGAACCCTGCAAAACAAGAAACATCATTACTAAAGACTTTAAAGACATTAGAATTACTCGAAACTTACCGTTCGTGCAGTAAACGACGGACAGCAGTCCTCTGAAGTCAACGGGCCTGCTCCCCTTATCCAGTGAAGAAACTGGTTACAGCACCCTGCCCCGAGGCAGATGGAGAGCACGGCGTTCACTTACCTAAGGTGAGAGCGTTAACCTTTGGGGTTCTACAGGAGAAGAGAAAGGGAAGAAGAGAGAGACATTCAATAACCCAGTTCCTTAATCCCATATTTTCTATCTGCAGACATCTTACCCTTCAAGTCAGACATACAGTGCACAGAGGTCCAGCCCAAAGAGCCAGCCGTGTGTTACACATCACCTTTGAAGATACGGTATACGCCCAGTCAAGACCGGCGCCTCTACTGGAATCAGGTGAGCGTTACAGCGTTATAGGTAAGCAGGCTCTTCCGAGGCGTATTTAAGCAAAAACGAAATCGAGCGTGACCCTTGAGATTAAATTCAGGGTTTTTACCTGGTTATTTAGTGCTTGTTCGGGTGCAGTGTGCCTCTGCTGTTTTCCTTTGGTTCTAATTTCGGATCGAGGTAGTCAATTTATTTCTCATTTTTGGCGAAGTTGCTGTCGGTCGGCTCAAATTGATGTGAGACTATCGACCAGTCACCACCCTGAGACCGACGGACAAACCGAGAGGACCAATCAAACTCTGGAACAGTATTTACGCTGCATGCTGCAACAAACTGAAAAAACTTGGAAAGACATCCTTTGGATAGCCGAATATGCCTACAATAACTCTGTCCATTCGGGAACTGGGAAAACCCCGTTTTTTCGTTTGTACGGCAGTCACCCTCGAACCTCGGAGTTGGATCCCCTCCAAGATCTTGAAACACCAGCAGTAGACTACCTGCATTCTACAATCACCCAAGCCTTTAAGGAAGCTGTTTCTCACCTTCAAAGGGCTAAAGAACAATACAAGAAAGGAGCAGATCAACATCGGAAGGAAGCCCCTCAATATCAAGTAGGGGATCAAGTCTGGTTATCCACCAAATATCTACCTCTAAAAGGGCCACGCACATTCAACCCAAGATACCTTGGTCCCTATTCCATCACTACCATAGTAAACCCAGTAGCGGTCAAGTTGGACTTGCCCCCGCACATGAAGATACATCCGGTCTTCCATGTCTCTCTATTAAAACCCGTGCAACCTCAAACCCGACTAACTAAATCTCCAAAACCTATCCTAGTTGATGGAGAACTCGAGTTTGAAGTCAAAAGCATTCTGGACTCCAAGATCTCTAAATCTAAACTATTTTACCTAATTGACTGGAAAGGCTACGGCCCCCAAGAGAGATCCTGGGAACCTGCTGAATATGTCCACGCTCCTCGCCTAATCAAAAGATTTCACCGAACATTTCCTGACAAGCCAAAACCCCCGGAGAAGCCTGGTTTGGGAGGGGCCTTGAGGGGGGGTACTGTCATGATCTCTGCTTCCAAAAGGTCAGGGTTTTCCCAACTCCCTTGGAAGCAGATCCATAACCCAGGTTCCGAGTGCCAACCAGTCCCAATTGGGACCTTTTGGACCCAGTCCTGGCGCCAGTGGCACCAGGCTCATAAATATGCCCAGTCCCAGTGCTGGAAGCGCCGGGCTCATAATGCTTGGGTGGACTTACCTGCAGCAGACCATGCTGCTTACTTGCCTGCCAGTTGAGCCTCTGATCCTCTTCTGTTTGGAACTACTTTTCCTGTTGGGTGGGGCAGGAGCCACTCCCTAGATTCAGAACACTGGAACTCTTCTGGAAAGCAGGAACTCTTTTCTTACCTAGGCGTGGCTGTGGAAGGAGACACCTAAGCACTACAGGAGGCTATTTAAACCACACCCGATGGATGAATCTTGCTTTGCGTTATTCTGCATCCTCTGCAGCAGAACGCTCATCGTGTCTTCTGCATCTGATCCTGGGCCTAAGGAAAAAGGCTTACCATCCTGAATCCAGTCTTCAGCAACACCTATAAAGACAAGAAAGAACAGGTTAGCATTACGGTCTTCAGTGACAGCTCTTCACTTACCTGGTCCATCGGCTGTCACCAACGCCTCGCGCTGCATTCCGGCATCTGAAAGACAAAGGCTTACCTACTCTTCGTGCGCTCCGGAGGTCTTCACACTGCATTCCGGCATCTGAAAGACAAAAGCTTACCAACTCTTCGCATGCTCCGGAGGCCTTCGGCGCCTGCATCCCGCATCTGAAAGACAAAACAAGGTGCGTTTAAAGACATTGGGGAACTTTAATACTCACGTGCCATTACTCCTTTCCACATCTAACCCAGTGGGTATTCCGGCACCCTGCAGCCGCTCCGAACTTGTACCTGCAAAATAAAAAGACAGTTAGAGCGCATCGTGAAGCAGGCAACAAGCGCTTACTTACGTGCTTCCAGGCGCTTCTATTCATCACACGGGCTCCATCTTCAACTCACTTCAGCCCGTCATCCGCCATCGCCGGAACCCTGCAAAACAAGAAACATCATTACTAAAGACTTTAAAGACATTAGAATTACTCGAAACTTACCGTTCGTGCAGACAGCAGTCCTCTGAAGTCAACGGGCCTGCTCCCCTTATCCAGTGAAGAAACTGGTTACAGCACCCTGCCCCGAGGCAGATGGAGAGCACGGCGTTCACTTACCTAAGGTGAGAGCGTTAACCTTTGGGGTTCTACAGGAGAAGAGAAAGGGAAGAAGAGAGAGACATTCAATAACCCAGTTCCTTAATCCCATATTTTCTATCTGCAGACATCTTACCCTTCAAGTCAGACATACAGTGCACAGAGGTCCAGCCCAAAGAGCCAGCCGTGTGTTACACATCACCTTTGAAGATACGGTATACGCCCAGTCAAGACCGGCGCCTCTACTGGAATCAGGTGAGCGTTACAGCGTTATGGGTAAGCAGGCTCTTCCGAGGCGTATTTAAGCAAAAACGAAATCGAGCGTGACCCTTGAGATTAAATTCAGGGTTTTTACCTGGTTATTTAGTGCTTGTTCGGGTGCAGTGTGCCTCTGCTGGGTGAGCAACTTGTTTGCAATGCAGGTCGCGGCGCCGAGACAGGAACTCTCGGTGAGCCGGCAGCCAAAAAGTAGCTTGTGATCTAGATCATGTGATGTTTACTAATTGCATGCGTCGCATTCTGTGCGTGCATAGCTTTGTGCGGCCCTGCAGGGGGAGGAGCTGACGCGCGTGTCGCAGGCTATAATGGAATTGTGGGAATTGTAGTATGTATGAGTGAATGCGCCTCAGTGTTTTTAAGTATTCGGAAGTTTCTAAAGAAGACCGACCTATTTGTCTGTTCACACGGCTAAGATGCTGCAGACTACCTCGTTCGGGTGCCGTGGCCAGTGAAGTAATACATGTTGTTATGAACCGGCATCCATATAGGTGGATGAGTGGATGTCGGTCTCGCCAGCGCGAGATAAAGTGTACTGTTGGGTCACAACTGGGGGGAGTATGGCCTTATAAGTCCCCATGGGGCGGTGGACAGATGACAGAGTTGAACCAGGAGACTCGGTCAATACATTACAACAGTGCCTACAGAAAGACTCAAAGATATCTAGATAGACATAAGTACTTATATCTTAAATTGCAAACTCCAAATCCCAAACCTTAATTTCGGGATCCAGGGTTTGAAATTCAAACTTCAAGTTTGACACATCATACTTCAGTAAATAATATTGGAGGCTGACAAATTTTGTCCTATTGTGTGAACACATGCAGGTGATGGCATATCGACTGAATCACACTTTCCTTGTCTGTTGCCATCTTGATGGCATAGTCAGTTGAATGCCCACACATTGTTACTGTTTATAACATTGCAAGAGTTTGCCAGGATGTAGGTTCGTTTAAACCTTTGGCGTCTGTTTTTAATCTAAATATCCATTGCTGCTCACGGCGATACAGTAGATCGTGAAGGTTTCCTCCTCTTGATGGAGTGTTAACTCTCTCAATGATAGACCAGGTGAAATTATCAGGAGCATGGTTTTTACTGGCAAAGTATTCCACCATCGGTGCTGTTAGTTTTTTTTGTCCGAATACATGAACGATGTCCAGCTAGCCTGGTCCTGATGGGGCGTGTAGTCATCCCTATACAGTGCAGGTTGCACGGGCAGGTTATGATATAGATGACATTCTTCGTATTGCAATTGGTCAAGTCCTTTTGTGTCCAGGGGTATCTCAAACCGATGTCGATTTCCTTTGTACTAATAGTGCTTGCACAGGAACTACATGTGCCACAGGGACCATGGCCTCTTGGTTTTTCTTGGTTCCATAGTGATATCTGCAATGGAGTAACAGGTTCCTTGTAGGTGTGCATCAGTGAATCTTTGAGGTTTTGCCCTATTTTAATTGCAAACCTTGGGGATTGGAGTTGGGATTCACCAACATTTAGCATCGGCCAGAGTTTTAACACTTGTTTTTTTATTTTGTTGGTTAAAGGGGAGTAAGTGAAGACAGCTGTGATGTTATCATTCAAGGAGCTTGTCTCTTTGATGTGTTGTTCTAGAGTCACGTCCCTTGGGATGTTCCTTGCTCTTTTTCTTGCTTGTTTTATAATCCTCCTCGGATATTCCCTATTTTTCAATTTCTGGCTTAGTTGGTCTGCCTGCTTTTCATAGTCTGTTACGTGTGAGCAGTTCCTACGGAATCTCAAGAATTGTCCAAATGGTAGGTTTTTTCTCAGGCTTACTGGATGGTAACTATTGAATTGTAACAAGGAATTCCTATCAGTAGGTTTGTTAAATACCACAGTGGATATGGCATTGTTGCGTATTTCGAGTCGCAGATCCAGAAAATGTAGAGATGTATGGCTATGTGTCTCAGTGAAGGATATGTAAGGATTTTGATGGTTTAGCCTTATCAGGAATGCTGCAAGTTCCTCATCTGTTCCTTTAAAGATCATGATGATGTCATCTATGTATCTTTTCATAAGAAAAATCGAGACCATGGAGAAAAAGGAACAACATACATTCAATAATTTCACTAAAAAAGATTGCCTAGCCCTAAAAAGCCTGACCGAAAATGACAAAATCACAATAAAATCGTCCGATAAGGGAGGTGCCACAGTGATTCAAAACACAAAATGGTGCAGACGCTTCTAGATGACCACACAGAGCTTCTAGATGACCACACAGACAACTTGGCAAAGACCCCACAGAGGATATACGGAAACTGATTCTACCTATTATAGAGGAAGCTATGATTGAAGGTCACATCAGCTTGAAAGAATACGAATATCTGAATCCAAAGACACTGAGGAAACCAGCTTTTTATGCACTTCCAAAAGTGCACAAAGGCATAACACCGGTACCAGGAAGACCCATTGTGTCTGGTATAGGATCCATCTTAGAGCCCTTATCTGAATTCGTCGATTTCTTCCTCAGACCTATGATAAGCTAAATGAAATCACACCTAAAGGATACAACAGCTGTTTTGAAGTTACTAAAAGACCTTCCTTTCGATCCAGGACAACAGATACTAGTGACTATGGATATTGAGGCCTTATATACCAAAATCCCACAAATGGCCACTCTACAAGTTGTAGAAAAGATATTGAGAAATGCACAACCACCTGTCGAAACACCTGTTACTCTGATTATGCAACTAACAGAACTTGCACTCACCAAAAATGTCTTCCTGTTTGAGAAAACATTCTATGAACAGACCTCCGGAACTGCAATGGGGCAACATTGGCCCCTAATCTAGCAAACCTATATGTAGCAGACTTTGAGGACCAATAGATCTATCCATCAACGAACCCATGGCTGTAAAAAATAGACCTGTGGAAAAGGTACATAGATGACATTATCATGATCTTTAAAGTAACAGATGGGGAACTTGCAGCATTCCTGATATGGCTAAACCAACAAAATCCTTACTTATCCTTCACGGAGACGCATAGCCATACATCTCTACATTTTCTGGATCTGCGACTCGAAATACGCAACAATGCCATATCCACTGTGGTATTTAACAAACCTACTGATAGGAATTCCTTGTTACAATTCAATAGTTACCATCCAGCAAGCCTGAGAAAAAACCTACCATTTGGACAATTCTTGAGATTCCGTAGGAACTGCTCACACGTAACAGACTATGAAAAAGCAGGCAGACCAACTAAGCCAGAAATTGGAAAATAGGGGATATCCGAGGAGGATTATAAAACAAGCAAGAAAAAGAGCAAGGAACATCCCAAGGGACGTGACTCTAGAACAACACACCAAAGAGACAAGCTCCTTGAATGATACATCACAGCCGTCTTCACTTACTCCCCTTTAACCAACAAAATAAAAAAAGAAAGTGGTAAAACTCTGCCCGATGCTAAATGTTGTTGAATCCCAACTCCATTCCCCAAGGTTTGCAATCAAAAGAGGGAAAAACCTCAAAGATTCACTGATGCACACCTACAAGGAACCTGTTACTCCATTGCAGATAACACTATGGAACCAAGAAAAACCAAGAGGCCATGGTCCCTGTGGCGCATGTAGTTCCTGTGCAAGCACTATTGGAACAAAGGAAATCGACATTGGTTTGAGATACCCCTGGACACAAAAGGACTTGACCAATTGCAATACGAAGAATGTCATCTATATCATAACCTGCCCATGCAACATGCACTATATAGGGATGACTACATGCCCCATCAGGACCAGGCTGGCTGAACATCGTTCATGTATTCGGACAAAAAAACGAACAGCACCGATGGTGGAACACTTTGCCAGTAAAAAACCATGCTCCTGATAATTTCACCTGGTCTATCATTGAGAGAGTTAACACTCCATCAAGAGGAGGAAACCTTCACAAACCACTGTATCGCCGTGAGCAGCAATGGATATTTAGATTAAAAACAGACGCCAGAGGTTTAAACGAACCTACATCCTGGCAAACACTTGCAATGTTATAAAGAGTAACAATGTGTGGGCATTCAACTGACTATGCCATCAAGATGGCAACGGACAAGGGAGGTGTGATTCAGTCGATATGTCATCACCTGCATGTGTTCACACAATAGGACAATCATGTTGTCAACCTCCAGTATTATTTACTGAAGTATGATGTGTCAAACTTGAAGTTTGAATTTCAAACCCTGGATCCCGAATTTAGGTTTGGGATTTGGAGTTTGCAATTTAAGATTTAAGTACTTATGTCTATCTAGATATCTTTGAGTCTTTCTGTAGGCACTGTTGTAATGTATTGACCGAGTCTCCTGGTTCAACTCTGTCATCTGTCCACTGCCCCATGGGGACTTATAAGGCCATACTCCCCCCAGTTGTGACCAAACAGTACACTTTATTTCACGCTGGTGAGACCGACATCCAATCATCCACCAATCATCCGGTTCATAACAACATGTATTACTTCACTGGCCACGGCACCCGAACGAGGTAGTCTGCAGCATCTTAGCCGTGTGAACACACAAATAGGTCGGTCCTCTTTAGAAACTTCCGAATACTTAAAAACACTGAGGCACATTCACACATACACACTACAATTCCCACAATTCCATTATAGCCTGCGACACGCGCATCAGCTCCTCCCCCTGCAGAGCCGCACAGAGCTATGCACGCACAGAATGCGACGCACGCGATCAGTAAACATCACGTGATCTAGATCACAAGCTACTTTTTGGCTGCCGGCTCACCGAGGTTCCTGTCTCGGCGCCGCGACCTGCACTGCAAACGAGTTGCTCACCCAGCGGAGACACACTGCACCCGAACAAGCACTAAATAACCAGGTAAAAACCCTGAATTTAATCACAAGGGTCACGCTCGATTTCGTTTTTGCTTAAATATGGCTAGGAAGAGCCTGCTTACCCATAACGCATTTTTGACCTGCGCACACTTATTGCAGTTTTCTATTGTATTCCATCGAGTGTGGTGCCCTTTTGGTTGAATTTCCCTGCCTGAATTAAGCAGCAAAAACTTTTTCAAATGACTCGCAAGCACAACTAAGGGGCCAACAGGTTAGTCCAGCCCCACATCTTAAAAGCATTTGTTAAGCTGTCACTAATTTTTAGTGTCAGCAACGGTCACCCACCAGTTTAGTACGATGTGTTCATTGTATAGACTTGCATTAGGGTAAAATACCTCTGTGTCTGTCACCTACCGGGTATGGTATTTTGACCCTTATAAACACACATAACTAGAGATATGTTGGTACTTCCTGTTCCCTGGGAACTCTGCCTGAAGGAATTGAAAAGGCTGCTTAAGTTATGTCATAGAAATCGATACCTTGACCTAGTTAATGACCCTAATCATATTTCAGCCCACATCTAGGTACCCTGTGCAGAAGTCTGATTTACAGTGGCATCTGCAGTAGGACTGAAGCCTACATCCATACATCTAGGATCCTCCCAAGAAGAGAAGACACCAAATAATTGGTGGGTAAGACACTCACCACACCAGGTGAAAAACAGACAAATGATGTAGCCACAATGGTAACTCATCATCGTGTCATGTCTTCTCTCTCCTTCCCCTCCACTTTTCTCCCCTCCATCCCCCTCCCCGTTCTGTATCCATACAGACTGGTCCGCCTGCATGTAAGGAAGCTATATCTAGCCCTAAAAACACCAACAGCAACATACATGGTTAAGCTGTTTTCAGCCCTGATGAAAGTGGTCTCATACCACTGAAACCGGTCGGCTCATCACAACACTGTACCTGCATACTTGAATGCAATATGTCAGAATACAGTGCGATCAACCCTAATGAAGATGAGGACTGATCAAGGATCATTACTGTGTATAAAACACACAAATATAGGAAAAACTCCCTGTATTACCAACAGCAAGACAAAGAGAAAAAAACGAAACATAAATAAAGAAAAGAAGCTGAAGCGAGGACTGTAGGTCCCAGATATACCAAATATACCCACCACCCAGAAAATACACTAATCAGGGATAAGTGGGGGTCTTTTAAAGAAAAAACCTGCCCTCGAGGGAAACCTGATAAACTCAATGTTGCTTCATCTTGAGGACAGCCTTTTTATGACAAAACAACAGAAGTGTTTCCAAAACCTTTTTGTTTTTTAAGGAACTATTATAAATAAAATTGCCCAAATTCTAACATGAAGACGCAATATCCAAGGGAAGATTTGGATATTTGACCACCCTTATGGTCCAGTACGTGGATACCCTTCAGCCAGAATAAGCAAATCAAACCAGTTGATTGCACTCCCTCCACTATAGTCACCTACATGCTCCACCTGCTGGACGCAGGGTTGGTATTTAATTGACTGAAGGTACACCTGGCAGCTCTGTCAGCATTCACCACCTCGCATAACAAAGTATCGTGGTGGAAAGTACCAGTGGTTAAAGCCTTCATGGAAGGAGTAAAGAGACTTCACCCTCCAATTTCTAACCCACCACCAGGATGGGACCTTAATGTGGTGCTTGCTAAACTCATGGGCCCTCCCTTCCAGCCCAGGCATAAGAGCAGTCTCAAACACCTGACATATAAAACCGCCTTCTTGGTAGCCATTACGTCTATAAGAAGGGTAAGTGAAATTCAGGCTCTGTCAGTGCAGGATCCTTTCTTTACTGTCCATAAAGATAAACTGGTTTTACGAAAACACCCTAGGTTCTCACCTAAGTTTATTTCTAAATTCCACGTGAACCAGTCTATCGAACTTCCGGCTTTCTTCCAAGACCCACAAAGCTCGGCTGAGGTGAAACTACACACCCTGGATGTGCGTAGGGCGGTCCTATACTATGTAAACAAAACCACACCGCTAAGGAAAACAGACCAACTGTTTGTCTCCGTAGCTACAGGCAGAGAGGGAGATTGCGTCTCTAAAGGTGCCATCTCTAAGTGGATTATAAACTGTATCCAGCTGTGTTACTCCCTTTCTGAAAAAACTCTGCCTTTCACGCCAAGAGCCCACACTACAAGAGGCATTGGGATCACTCTGGCTTTCATTGCAAATGTACCCCTTGACACCATTTGCAAAGCAGCTACATGGAGCTCTATTCACACTTTTACACAGCACTACTGCATTGACACCCATTCCAAGACAGATACTCAAGTGGGACAAGCGGTTCTAAGACATTTATTTGCTCATGACCCTTCTCACATCCCACCTCCTTCTAACACTGCTCGCTAATGTATGCACAGCATGTGATCTAAGCAGATTCCACAAGCTTCAGAAGGGATACATTACTCACTGTAATCGTATATCTGATGCTTGTATCTGCTTAGATTCACATGCGACCCACCCTTCCTCCCCTCTAAGAGAAGGCGCATGGATGCTTGTAGTCCTATCTTTCTATCTATCTGCGTGGATAATCTGTACTCCCGCTACTCCTCATACTACCTCATGTC
Organism: Ambystoma mexicanum; assembly: GCF_040938575.1. Lineage (NCBI taxonomy): Eukaryota > Metazoa > Chordata > Amphibia > Caudata > Ambystomatidae > Ambystoma > Ambystoma mexicanum. The sequence continues at coordinate 738,493,892 of NC_090939.1, read as the reverse complement.
AGAAAAAATACAATCTGAGGGTCCTAAACACGTGAGGGATCATGGGTACAGTGGACGTCACACTAGGGATAGTATTACTGGCACGCCCTGTGTCGACGCTCATTTTCGAGTTTCAAAAAACAAACTGTAATACTCCGCAGCTTCCACTAGATGTCGGCCTATGCACAGCATGTGAATCTAAGTAGATACAAGCATCAGAAATATGATTACAGTGAGTAATGTATTTCTTTCTCCACCAGCGTCCCAAATACCTTTATCTCCCCTTCCTGCCATGTCTCCCATTGTTACAATTCCCACTGGTTTCCAGTGCCTCCTAATTGTCTTCATTAGTTGCCCATTCCCTCCCGCTACTGCAACCAACGGTATTTGTGGAGAATACAGAGTTGGGTTCTCCATGACCTGACAAGCTCTTCGCCACACCTTTCATCCCAGTACCAGCATCTTTGAGCGCTCTTTCAACTCTAATTTGGGCAGCCATATCACTTCTTTTAGGAAGAATGGGGCACACTCTAGTCTCTGCAATCTCGATTCTGAGGTCGGGTCTTGTGATAACCACTTGGCCACATATTGTAGTTTACTAGCTAGGTAATAGGTCTCATAATTTGGCAGTTTTGTACCCCCTTTATCATGCGTATTCTGCAACTTCCAAAGGGCGATTCTATTCCTGGTCCCGTGCCATAGAAATTCCCTGCATGTGCTCTGTAGCTTAATAAAGAATCGCCTTGGTATCAGGTATGGTTATGTTCCAGAAAAAATGTAATAGTCTTGGCAATACACCCATCTTCAACAACGCCCCTCTTCCCATCATTGCCAAGGGGAGCTTAGACCAGAACCTCATACTATTTTCAATGTTCTTTACCGCTTTCTCAGCGTTATACTGGTGTTCTGCCTCTACCGTATGATAAATGTCTATCCCCAGATATCTGAACGTGTTTGACTCCCATGGTATTTGTAGGATTGGTAATTGATTGTGTGGGACTCCTACATACCCCCCTAATGGGAATATACATGATTTTTTGTGGTGCACCGCAATTCCTGATAGCGTCGCAAACCATTCCATCACTTCCAGGATATATTGGAGATTCTCTTCAGGGTATCTTATGTACAGCAGCATGTCATCTGCATATAGCAAAACTAAATGTGGCTCCCCTTGTATGCTGATTCCTATTCCCTCGTACTGCTGCCTCAGGTATATCGCCAGGGGCTCGAGTGCTAAGTTGTACAGCATCGGAGACCATGGGCATCCTTGCCTGGTACCCCTACTCAGTTGCCAACTTTCTGAGATAAGCATTTGAGGTACCCCGCCCTATACCATAGCTAGTCAGGGCTGCAATCAGCCAGGGCCATTTGACTGAGTCAAAGGCTTTTATTGCATGTAGTGATACAATTGCAATCTCACCCGAGTCTTCTTTTGTGTGCTCTATAATAACCCGGTGGAGTCGCCTAAGATTGTCGGATATATTCCTGCACGGAACATATCCTGTTTGATCAGGGTGTATTCATTTATTAATAATCAGTTTCATTCTGTTTGCCAACACCACTGTAAGCATTTTGCTATCTTGATTCAGCATTAATAACAGTCTGAACGATCCGCAATCCTTACCTGGCTTATTGGGTTTGAGGAGTGGAATAATAATCGCTTTTCTCAGGGATTCTGGTATCCGCCCCGTCTCGAATGCCTCATTTAGCATTGCTAGCAGCGTGGGGAGCACCTCGTTTTTATACATTTTATAAAATTCACTGGGGAGTCCATCAGCCCCTGGGGTCTTACTGGTGGGTAGTTGCACTACCACCTCTTTCAGTTCTTCTAAAGTGATTGGGGCATCCAGGTCCTCTCGCTCCGCTGCGCTTATTCGTGGCAGGCCTATGTCCTCCAGTGTGTCCCTTATCTCCCTGCTATCCCTCCCTTCTTTATTCCCATACAGTGTACGATAGTATTCAAGGAATTCCCAGCTATTCAACAGTTTTTGTGTTTTTCCAACAGAAAAAGTTCTATTTTTGTCAAAAAACAGTCAATGTGCTCTTCTCTCCATCTACCGACAGCGGGGATCCGTTTGTCAGTGAATTTCAGTGCCCCTCAAGGGCGAGGATCGTCAAAGTTTTCGTCAAAGTTTCCAGAAGGCCATCAGGCCTACTCAGCACCTCCGACCATGACGGAGGAGAAGGAAGGAAGATCCATTTTCAAGCTCTGCACCAGATGTGGATTGCGGAACGTGTTTGTGAAGGGCAGCGCCTTCAATGCCTCTACTGCCTTCACACAGACCACAAAGAAGGAGAGTGTGAGACCTGTCTTGGCTTCTCCACGAAAATGATGAAAGATCGACACAGTAGACCAGCGGCATGGCTAAGCGCCAAGGCCCCCCCCCCCACCCGTGCTCCAAGCATCGTCATGCCTCATCTAGGACCGGCCGGTCCGAAGAGCAGGCTTCTAAGTCCTTTGAGGGCGCTCCATCCGTGGGGGGCCAAGACAAGGCCAAACACTGCAAGTTCATTTCTGTCGGCATCGCCGCGCAAGCAGGTCCCACGATGGGCAGGGCGTGATCAACGTCACCATCTGCCTCCATCGCCAGCCAGCGATCGAGTTCCTCCTCAAAAAGGAAGTCGCCCAACCCGGCTAAGCTGCGGGAGAAGCCCAAAAAGCCTAGGGTGGAGGAAAAGACAGCCGGCCTGCACAAGAAGTCCCAGGCGGCGCAGGAGCAATCTTCGTCAACGATTGAACTGGTGGCAGCCGATTTCTCGAAGGCCAAAGGGGCGGACCCTGTGAAGGTGGCCCCTAATACGCCCAGAGTGTCCTTGCCTCTGAGGTGGTGGCGAAGCTTGCTGGCATACCAGAGAAGTGGATGCCGTTTCTGAGCCCGGGTCTAACCCCTCACGGTGCAAAAAGGGGCAGGCGATGGAGTCCCATGCCAGCCACAGGACGTGCCCCAGGACATGGATGTTTCTTCCGTAGACACACGATCCACTAGGACGTGGAGGATGACAGCGGCAGCGCCGATGGCGACGAGAGCACGGGGCCTAGTGTGCCGATCACATCAGCTCAGCCTAGAGATGTATCCATGGAAATCCTTTCGACCCTACACACGTTGGTGTCAGAAATCCAGAACAGGATGCTGCAGGGTAAAAAGAGGAAACGCCATCTGACGCCCCTGTATCAACCTCCACACCCGCGCCAACTGCCCTCCCCCTGGTGGTCCCAGCCACTGGGAGGGACACAGCGATGACGGATGACGACAGTGTCACGGCGGGCGGCATCGTTGCAACCGAAGGCGTCCCCACTGGATGAGGTGTGGTCATTTCATGCCATGGTCGCCAAAGTTTCCAAACTTTTCCAGCTGACAAACGAGGAGACCAAGAAGGAGGGATTCCTATACCAGAGGCGCAAGGCCAAGAGGAAGACCATAACGGTGGTGCCCCTCCTGGACAATGTGTGGGAGGAAGGCCTGGCCCTCTTGAGGAATTCTTGCACAGCCGCAGCCAAGCGGGATAGGCTATAGTATAAGTACCGGGTGCCGGAGTCCGCACCCAGGTGCCTTCGGTCGCAACCGTTGCCAGACTCTGTGGTGTCCGCGGCTGCGAGGAAGAGGTCGTCGAACCCCTTGTCATCATCCTCAGTACCTCCGGACATTACGCCATGGTGAGGAAGGTAATTTACTCCGGTGTCGACCGTCAAGGCAGCCAACGCACTGACGATCCTGGCCGTGTACGACAGGGAGCTGTGGTACAAGCTGGGCCCGATTCTGGAGTTCCTTCCCAACGACAAGAGGGTGGAGGTGATCGCAATCCTCCAGGAAAGTGTGAAGTGGCTTCAGACCATGCTATCACAGTGGCTCTGGACATCGCTGACACAGGTTTCTGGCAAATGGGGAATGGTGTCTGCCTCCGTTGTCGAGGCTGGCTGAAGGCCACAAATTTCTGCCAGGAGGTCCAGACGAGAGTACTGGACATGCCTTTCCATGGGGATAACCTCTTTGGGAAGGCCATCGACAAGTCTTTGCAGGCCATCAAGACGGATAGAGAGACGGGTCGTGCCCTGGGCACTTTCCAACAGCACTGCTCTTCCTTTCCCGCCTCCGAAGGAAAATCGGGCAGATCGACGAAAGGTTTCTCCTCGTACCATCAGCCCTCCTTGTCTATGACCAGCGAGGCCTACAGAGGCCGCTCCAAGACCTTTGGTGGAGGTGGTCAGCGCCATTGTCTCCAAGGCGGAACGCAGACGCCGACACAGGACTGAACCGACCAGGTCATCGTGCCCCCACCCATGCACCCCGGTGTGTGGCTGGCTAACGGGATGTGTCAGCGAGTGTGAGAAGATCTCCACCGACAGATGTGTGCTGGACGCTCTCGTCCACAAACATACCCTGGAATTTCAGCACAAGTGTTCACAGAACAGCACATCCCTCAATTCCTGCAGGAGGTAACGGCCATGCTATGAAAAGTGGAGATAGTGCTAGTTCCAGGATGACTCCGGCGCTCCAGAGTCTACTCTTTTCTTTCTTAGTGAGATAGAAGACTGGGGGCTGGCGGCCCATTCTAGACCTGTGGCGTCTCAGCAAGTACCTCAAGTCCCAAAAATTCAGGATGGTCACGCTGCAGCACATGCTCGGCCAACTAGAGGAAGGCGACTTCTTGACGTCGCTGGACCTGGAGGACGCCTACTTCCATGTCCCCATTCACAGGAAGCACTGAAAGTTCCTACACTTTGTCGTTCAGGGGAGGCACTACCAGTTCAAGGCCCTCCTTTTTGGCCTAAAGTCGGCTCCCAGGGTGTTCACGAAGTGCCTGGCACCAGTGGCAGCCCATCTACATCTATGAGGGATACACGTGTACCCATACATCGACAACTGGCTCTTCCGGGCCAATTCACAAGAGGTAGCCGTCGAACACACGGAGGCGACAGTCCAGCTGCTGACGGATCTGGGATTCTCCATCAATTATCCAAAGACCTGCTTGACATCATCGCAGAACGTGCTGTTCCTAGGAGCCAGACTCAATACAGTCTCCTGCCTAGCATCGCCCTCAGAGGAGAGGCAAGCAGCCATTCTGGGGAAAGTGCAACGACTGTTGTCACTAAAGACCGCCATAGTGCGGTTCATCAAGTCGCTGCTCGGCATGTCGTTGTCTTGCTTATAACCTTATCTGGCTCTGCAGGTTATGGATGCGACCTCTTCAGGAGTTCCTGGATGCTCGCTGGATACAAGGGTCCGGAAGTTTCACGGACAAGAACCCTCTCAGCGAGGAGTTCCATCGGGCGATAAGGTGGTGGGGCGTACACTCCAATACCGTCCAGGGCACAGGGTTTCAAACCCCCGACCATACCATAAAACGGTCACCAAAGACGCTTCCCTGGACGGCTGTGAAGCCTACACCGGACGTCTACACGCCAGAGGCATTTGGCTGCCAGAGGAGAAAGATCTCCACATCAATATCCAAGAGCTACGGGCTGTGTTCTGGGCCCTCAAGTCAGTCCTTCCGTCTCTGAAGGACAAGGTGAGGATCTTAACAGACAACACCACCACAATGTTGCACATCAGGAAGCAGGGGGAATTAGGTCCCCAGTGCTCTCCTAAGAGGCGCAGAACTTGTGGCACTGGGCGTCGAACAAGAGATGTTCCTCATCCCCTTCCACTTGGCGGGAGTCAAGAACACAATCGCTGACTCTCTCAGCAGGAGTTGCGCTCCTGCCACGAGTGGGAGCTTCAGCAAGACCAGGTGAACCGCATCTTCATCAAGTGGGGCAGGCCTCAGATCGATCTGTTTGCAATGGCGGTGAACTCCAAATGTCAGAAATTTGCCAGCAGGTTCCACCACCCGGGGAGCATGGGGGGACACGTTCTCCTTCCTGTGGGAAGGCCGGTTTCTTTACGGATTCCCTCCATTGCCTCTCCTGCTGCGAGTCATCAATCAACTCAAACAGTGCTGACGTAGGATAATACTCATCGCCCCAGCGTGGCCGAGGCAGATTTAGTGCCCGGACCTTCTCGGACTGTCAGCGTCGCCTCCCATCCAGCTGCCAGTGGTCGCGGATCTGCTCACCAGAGAAGGAGGTGCAATCCTGCATCACGACCCAGGATCGCTGAACCTGAGGGCTTGGCTCCTGCAGCCCTAGAGTTTGAAGAGTGCTGCGGTCACAAGTGGAAGCGTTTCGCTACGTGTTGCCGGTCACAGGAGATAACCCCTCTGAGGGTCACGGCCCGAAGATTCTTCCATACTTGTTGTCCTTGGCCAAGGCGGGGCTTGCGCACGCCTCTATCAAGGTGCATCTGGCAGCTATCTCATGCTACACCAGGTCTCCAGGAAGATTTTCACTTTGGTCCCACCGTCTCGCCAAGGAGTTCATCAAAGGACTGTTCGATCTTTCCCACCAGTTAAGGCCCCCCTGTCCCAGTGTGGGAACTCAACCTGATGCTGATGAGGCTCATGGGTGCCCCCTTCGAATCTATGCATCAGGCCCCTCTCAAGTTCCTCTCATGGAAAATGGCTTTCCTTGTGGCCATCACTTCTACCAGGAGCGTGGGTGAGATCTGGGCCCTATGCTACAAACAGCCATATCTGACTTTCCACGAATCGAGGGTGTTGCTGTGGACGCACCTCTCCTTCATGCCGAAGATTTAGTTGGAATTGCACCTCAACGAGCCTTTGGTGTTACCTGTATCTTTCCAAAGCCTTTAGTTTGTTTATTTGTAGAGCGCAGCCAAACCCAAGGGTAACTGGGCACATAGACATGGTGAACATCAAGGTTACATAGAGGTTGCACACACGTGATACAGTAGGTAGCAAGAGAACCGGGTTACAAAGTGGTTCGTGACAAGGTTACAGTATGCATTGCAAAGTACATTGTATATGCGTAGGACTAGTATTCTTACTGCGCTGAGAGCCATGTTTTTACTTTAGCTCTGAAAGGCCAGAATGATTCTTCAGCCCTGAATCGTCATGGGGAGTGTGTTCCAGCATTTTGCTGCTAGTACAGGGAAGCTAGACCCCCCTGCTGTTTTCAGGTTGAATTTGGGAATGTTCAGTTGGTGCATGTAAGGTGTTCTAGTGGGTCTGGACAATCTGTGTCTGGAGAATTTGTCAGATAAGTAGCGTGGGGCAGTCAGCGAGAGTCATTTATGTATAATGACAAGCGATCTTAGTTTGTTTCTGTCTCGAATGGGGAGCCATCAGACTTCCTTGCTAATGGTGAAGATGTGTGCCTTGCGAGGAAGGTTAAGGGCACATCTAAGGGCATTATTCTGCAGGACCTGCAGTCTGTTCAGATTGTTATTAGTGGAACCCAAAAAAAGAGTGTTCCAATATTCTAGTCTGGACAATATCAATGCTTTGGCTAGTGTAAGGTAACTGATGGTTGAGAGAAATGGCTTACAGGCATTGATTAATTTGTTAGTGTAGGCCGTGGATGAGGTAGTGGCGTTTATTTGTTTTTTGAGTGATAATGTTGAGTCAAGATACACACCTAGCGTTTTGACTTCTTTTGATACTTTTAATGATATTGCCGTCAATGGTGAATGATTGGTACCTGAGTTCCAATTTGTTAAATCGAGCCTGAGAACCTACTATGAGTAGTTCTGTCTTGTCGTCATTCAAGCAGAGGCTATGGGTGGCCATCCATGCTTGAATTTCCAGGTAGATTTCATTAAGTTTTGCAACATCTTTCTCATAATTCCCAGTGAGTGTAATGAGTACCTGGGTGTCGTCTGTATAATTGGTATACGTGACACCCAGTTTGTCAAGTTGGTCAAAAAGGAGCTTGGTAAATATGTTGTAAAGTGTGGGAGAAATACAGGAACCTTGGGGTACTCCACATTGGATTGGGACAGGGTCAGCTGCAGCCGCTGGTGTGAAGACCCTAGTCGACCTAACGGAAAGGAAGGACCAAATCCAATTGGTGGCATTCTGAGAGAATGCGGCAGCAGAGGAGAGGTGTTACGTGAGAATTCGGTGGTCAACTAAGTCAAAGGCTGCGGAAAGATTCAACAGGAGCAAGATGGCCAACTTGCCCTTGCCTTTGGCTTCATCCATTTGGATTTTTAGATCCAGGAGGGCAGTTTCGGTCCCATGCCTGGGTCTAAGGCCAGATTGTATTAGGCCTAGGAGATTGTCTTCCAAATGTTGTTGTATTTGGAGGTACGCCACTCTGTCTAGTATTTTATGGAGAAAAGGGACAGTGGTGATGGGCCTATAATTATTAGGTATGTTGGGGTCTAAGTTGGGTTTTTTTGAGGAGAGGTAAGACCCACGCCTCTTTGAGGTTGTTGGGTACAGACGAGTTTTTGAATGAGGAGTTGATCAAGGCGGTAATGAAGGGGGTTGGTCTTTAGCTCCATCCTTGATGACTGAGGCAGGACAAATGTCACCTTGGCAGTTTGAAGTTTTAAGGCTGGCAATTATGTTAATGACTTCATCCTCGGTTACTGGGGTGAAGTGAAATGGCGGGCAATCGGGACTGGTGGAGCTTTTTTTGATGTTCAAGTGGTCTTTGGTGGCAAGGCTAGCTTTTTTTTGCATCAATCTTAGCTTGTAAGAGAGCTATTTTATTTGAGAGTGCATGTTGAATATTATTACACCAGGCTTTATCCTTGATACAGTCATCTGTAGGGGGCACAGGCGATTCCAATTCTCTTAGGATGGAGAATAATTCTTTTGTGCCTGATTTTGCATTATGTATTCTGAGGTTAAAGCTCTCTTTTTTGGCGTCTGTGATGGCAGTTTTGTAAGTGGCTGCTGCTGAAGTGAACTTGTCTTTGGATGCGAGAGACGGGGCTTTTCTCCAGTTAGATTCCGCTGATCTTTTAATGTTGCGGAGATCTTTTAGTTCTGCTGAGAACCATTTATTTATGTGGGCAGCTGGTTTAGATTTTCTTAATTTAAGCGGGGCTATTTGATTGAGTGCCTGTTCCAACGTATCGTTATAGAGTTTAACGAGGGCAGCTGGATTAGAGTTAGAGATAGGATGGTTGCCATTGGAGATTGGGTTAAGTAGTGGTCTTAAATTCTCTATAGTGATATTGCATCTATTTCTGGTCGTGGGTCGTGATGTCGTGCAGGTAGGTGCACATTTGGGCAATTCTTTGGGTATGGAGAATGTGATGAGATGGTGGTCTGTCCAAGTGCAGGGAGTGATGTCAATGATAGGTTACAATTGGCGTCAGTCAACTAATCCAGGGATCTCCCATTTGAGTGTGTGGGTTTGGAGATGTGTTGTTAAGGCCTAAGTGAGTGATGGTGTCGTTGAGTAGGATAGCATTGGTATCTTTGGGGTCATTGAGGCCTAGGTTAAAGTCACCCATGAGGATGATTTGTGAACCTGGTTTAGTGTTGTCTGTCAGTAAGAGGGCGATGACCTCTTCGAAGGAGTCGATGGCACCAGGCGGTCTATATATGAGGTGTAGAGGTATAGTACGGGTGTGAGATATTGGTATTTTGATAGAGAGGAGTTCAGCGGATGGTAAGCCCGTGTTGGTAACTTCTCTGAAGTTTAGGTTGGTTTTAGCGATAATGGCCACTCCGACCTCCAATCCTGGATTTTCTATCCGCTCTGATAATATTGTAGTTCTCTGGGATGGCGATTGAGAGTGCTGGGCCGGCTGCCGGATGGAGCCAAGTTTTAGTGACCGCAAGAAGTCTAAATGATTGGCAGTGATCAGGTCAGCAATGTCGTGAGAATGCACTACCAGGGAGCGAGCGTTAATGAGGGCACCTTTGATAGTAGTAATGGTAGGTGTGTTGAGGTCATCTATTGGGATGTCTACAGGTATGAGTGGATGAATGGATTGTTGCTATTAGGATTGTTTGCTAGTGTCAGCAGCATTTTGTTACTTCTGGTCTGTTGGGTAGGCATCCTGTGATGCTTGAGTTTAGGGCTAATGCGCGAGCTTAGTCTATCATTTCTTATGCGAGTGGGACAAGCGATAAGATGGATAGTGTTATTGACTAGGTTAAAGCGAGATCCTAGTCTAATATTTCTTAAAGGCGTAGGGCCTGGGACAAGAGGGGTGCTGGGGCAAATCTGGTGATCCATTCTGTGGGTGACAGGCATGGTTCTATATGGAGAGAGTCAATAGTATGTGTATTGGATGGTATGTTAGGACCTGAGGGAGGTGGACAGTTCAAAGATGATATGTTATGAAGTAGTGGAAGGAGAGTGGCCATGGTGAGTGTCGCTCCTCTGAAGGTGGCCATAGTACGTGTCTGAACGGCTGTATATGCTGTTGGTGTGATGGGCCTGAGACCGGCAGTCTGAAGGCTTGTATGTTGTGATAGGCAGTGGCTAGAGTCAGGGCACAATGGGCAGAATGCAGCAATCGATAGTGTGTGCACAATGGGCTGCTAATGTGGAGGCTAGGAATAGGGTGCGATAGGCTAATAATACCATGGCTAATAGCAGTAGATGCAGTATCTAGCAATGGGACACAGTAGATAGAGTGTAGTAGCTAGTAGCTGGGCACAAAAAGCTGGAAATACTGTGGCTAGTAACAGGGCATAATAAGCAGCATGCAACAATAAAATGGTCATAGCCAGAAACAATGTTGAGGGCGGGAAGGGTGGCCCTGGCACAGAAGTGAAAAAGGTAAAGAGCATGTTCTTGATGGACAAACTCACTGCGATGGTGAACAATGACTCGGGTTCTTTCCTGGCAATCTGGTATGGAGTGCAGCAGTCCTGGGGATGGGACTTCCACTGATACCAAACATGCGCATAAGCCTGAGGGAAGGGGAGGTGGGGACTGAAGACGTGGCGTAAACAGTCTGAGTGCTCACGGACCGGGGAACGGCAATAGTAATTCAGCCGGTAAAAATGGTCACCAACCACATCACCTCCAAAGTACAGGAGATGAAGAGAACAATTAATGTCTCCCGAGTTTGAAGTTTTAATTTGATTAAGGGGGAGAGGGGGGAGGGTCAGAGTTTGGGAGGGAGGATGAGGGAGAGGGTCGAGGGGGTTGAACGGGCCAATTGTTTTTTATCTTCTGTATCTCCGCTTTGCCCAGTTTGTAACAATATGAAAAGGTTAATAAAACCAAAGTTTAAAAAAAAAATGGTCAGGGCACAAATGCATTTAGCTAAGTGGTTAAATGCGGTAAACACTAGTTTAGGTAGCTGAGAGGCCTATGACAGACAAGCAGTGGATCATGGAACTTACAGTATGGAATAAGCGAATAGCAGTACAATTAAAAAGTTTGGTTGTCATGGTGTAGAAGGTTTCATCAGGCTGTATATACACTTGCACAACGAGAAGTGCTATGAGGTACTCACATGTGTGGGTCCAAGTGGGTTGGTTGTACCGTGGCTGGTGGCGCTTTGTGGCGAACAGGGGCAGAACAGGGTCTTTGTGCGGCCATCGTGGTTGCTGCCGGCGAATCCGCCTACTGGCGGATATTTTCAAACAATAATGCTGGGAAACGTGGTTCAGCTTCGTTATGGTGGCGCACAGCGCCCGACATAGGGGAGTCAGGCACACTATCAGGACAGGGACAGGCAGGCAAGGCTTCTGTGCTGGGGCTTCTGTGCTGGGGCTTCTGTGCTGGGGCTTCTGTGCTGGGGAGGGCTCCTCCTTTGTCACCGGCTAAAAGGGCCTTGCACTAGCTGGGCTTTACTCGTGCTCTAAAGTTCTACGTGGCACTCAGGAAGAGTTTTCGGAAGGCATCTCAACTGTTCATGAAATTTGGTCCTGTGAACCCTGGGAAGGCCTTGTCCAAGGCTTCCATCTCAAGGTGGCTCTCTGACTGCATCACACACTGACATCGGTTGGGGAACTGACCGCTGCCCGGCTGTCCGAGAGCCCACTCCACCAGAGCAATCGCTGCAACAACGGCATTCCTGTCTGGTGTGCCCCTGATGGACATTGCAGGGCTGCTATGTGGAGGTCCACGCAAACCTTCACAAGATTTTACTGCGTCGACCGGGATTCTAGGGAGGGGTCCATAGTTGGCCAAGCAGTGCTACGCAACCTGTTCGCTTGAGGTGAGCCTGTTCCGGAGGTAAGAGTAATTGCTTCTGTTGAGCCTTGCCACCTCCCGTGGTTGTTATGTTGTACTGCTATGTATTCTTTATTCATGAGCATGTGAATCCATGCCAGACCCCATGCTGGAGTAGGAACACGTTACTTACCTGTAACTATTGTTCTCCTGCATGAGTCTGGCATAGATTCACATGCAAATCCTCCCTCCGACCCCTCTGCGGCTCTTCTTGGTCATACTGCCACTTTACTAAATCTGAAGATGGCTGCCAGAGAAGGGGCTTAGGGAGAGGGCAGTCATTGGCTGGGGGCAGTATGACCCAGAGTGCAGTGATTGGTTTAGAGGAGAAATGCAATTTGTAAGTGAAAGTGAAACTGTTTTTTCTTTTACCAAGGATTCCCAGCCTGACAACTGGAAATATTCATGAGAATGTGAATCTATGCTAGAGCCATGGTGGAGAACAATAGTTACAGGTAAGTAACATGTTCCTTCGTCTACATATGGCTTTCAAGGACTGTCCTTGTCAGAGAGAATTCTGGCTCCTTGCCAAGCTCAAAACTACTTCATTCCTTGCTCTCCCAACCTAATATGGTCATGGTGGAGAGGGCCCCTTCTCGAATAGCCTCTTTAGAACAAAATACCACATTTTGTGCCTTTGAACGCTGAAGACTTGGCTACATTTCTCTGATAATTCGAGCCAGGGGTCAATCAGATCCTACTCTGTAGGGTCGTTTTATGGTGATCACAGAAGTGCAACTTGCTAACATACTCTTTGTAGTGTGAGCGCGGTATCGCCCATGGCTCTCTGAACGTCCATAGTTTGGGGTATTCTCACATCTAGGTACTCAATACAAATAGCCAAATATAGTAGGTCATTTATCTCACCCTGAAAACCTTTCTTATTTTCCACATGGGGAATAGGGTCTTCATCCGAAGAGATTGGTTGCAATCATGTTAACCTCCAGATTCAGTAATTCACATCAGAAGTGTTCTCTGTTGGAGGACATGCAAGTTAGGGCTCTCATCACATTTCACTCTGTGGTCTGGCAGGCAGGCTGTTCGCAAACACTCAGTTGGACTGTACCATCAGGTTTACTTTTGTTCCTCACAAGTCAGAGCATAAAATGTGGGTGTTCCTAATCTTCAGTATTAAGATTCATCTTGAGGGGAGGATGTGTTGGCTCTTGCAAAATGGCCACTTAGGAAAGGTGTTTTTATGTGCCCTGCCATAAATCCTTAATTATCCTGGCAAGAAGCATGGATGAGACCCCCAAAGACCTGCTCTCCAGTGGGGCAGTTGCTTTGGGTGTGACTGAGCAGGAGCCTTGGCACCCAGGCACTGGAGGATGGAGTGTTAGGACAGTTGTTCTGAAGTCCAACTAAGGGCTAAGTAAAACCATTCAACTGAGACAGTACAAGACTACACTCTGAGTATAAGGCTGTACCACCTGAGTAAATGGTGCGTAGACAGAGCAGCAAGGCTTAATTTAGCACAGAGAGAGGGCCTAGTAGCATACCTGAGACTAATTGCTACATAGACTGATGTACGATATACCTGTTTGGCTCTACTGTAACATACCGGACTGAAAAGGAAAATGAGAATATCTCTCTAAAAGAAAACACATACTTATCTGGGATGATTGGAGGATGATGGAGAAACAGAGAGTATCTTATGCCAGGGAGGTCCCCTCCGTGTGCACACCTGGAAGAGGCGGACCAGAGAGGAGTCGCCGAGCCTGCGACTTTTGAAGACTGGCTGAAGGCCAAAGTGAGATTCTGCAAGCCCACTGGACCTACAACCAGAGAACCATTTTAAGGCATGAAAGCAGAGTCCATGGTGGACAGGACACCGAACAGAACAGGACAAGACCATCCAGGAAGGCCACTGGAAGCATGAGTAGCTTTTGAATGGTGTAGCCTGAATACAGTGTAAGGGAAGTAGAGAATGTGAGACCAACAAACACAGAGAAGGAGAGAGGCATTAGGAACGTGAGCAGCTTCCCAGCAACACTCCATGTGCGGCAGAGGGACGGACAAAGGTGCGACAAAGCTGAGAAAGAAGGAGAGACCAAGTACCAGAGGAGATCATACAAGCGAATGCAAGAGCCTGCACCATTCTCCAACCGTCTGAGAGGTAACAGGGAGAGGCGGGAGGTTGCCAGCGCAACAGAAGATGAGACAAGGAACTCGTCCCAGTACTTTTGACGATTTTCTTAACATAAACCTATGTAATTGAAACAGTATAAAACTGAGAAAGAGGGAACTGAGTAACCCAGGCTTAGAAGCCTTTGAAGATTCCAAATCAAATATTTCTAACAACGGGAAGATATTATGTGAGAAAGAAGCTGCAAAGACAAGTGCAGAAAGTGGAAAGCAAGAGAGAATCCGTAAGCAGAGAAATTGAAATGTGAAAGAAACCCCAGCATAGCTGGGAAAGCCTGGATCAACAGACTGGGCCTCATTACGACCCTGGCGGAATGGGTTTAACGGCACCTGCCGGCGCGGTTAAACCCATTCCGCCCTATTACGAGGTCCCCTTGCGGGACCTGCTCTGGACATCTGGTTTTACCAGACGTCCCTAGCGGGTCCCGCGAGGGGGCCAGCTTGCAAACAACGGGCCCGTCACTAACGGCCGTTGTTAGCATGCTCCCCATCCCCATTGAGCCCTGTGGGGGCTCAAATGGGAATGGGGATGGTCAGGGTCCGGGTTCCCTGAATGGGGAAATACCAGGCCCTCCAAGGTCGGAATGGCCCAGTATTTCCCCATTCAGGGAACCCGGACCCGAGTTTGGAGGCAGCCATGCCCCTAATTAAGGGCATGGCTGCCTCCAAACTCGTGATGAGGCCCACTGTGTGAGCCCTAAAAATCCCAACCATCAAGTGAGGAAGTATATCGAGGAAGATTGCCATAAATACTTCACAAAGAGAATATCAAACTCCCTAGTGTTGTGAAGGAATTACAATTACTAACTAACTAAAGTAATGAGAGACTATATATGAAGGTCATATGGGATAAATACTAACCAGTTAAAAAGACATTGATGCAAAAAGGGCATCGGAAAGACTGATATATCGAGAGAATCAAGACAGTTTTCCTGAATTAATTTGGGTTTTCTTTCTTGGGGACTTCCTGAAGACAGACAAGCCCCTTTAGTTCCTTTAGATAGGTAGGAAACCCCCTTTACAATATTTAATAAAAGTAATTTAGAAATGTCCTCAAAGAGTGACTCCTTCTTCCACCACAAAACCCATAGCTGCATACAAAGGACAGGTGACTTCAGCTGTTAAACAAAATATTACATCCATCAAAAGAGTGTTATGACTGTCTTAATATATCTATAACAGTAATCTTAGGAATTAGCAACAAGTACAGGTGGGAACCTGAGGATGCTGTTTTCATCAGGGGATTTCCTGTGGGATTATCTAGTTAAAATTGGTTAATGGAATGTGAACCCGACCAAATTTATGGCAACGTTTGACATGATGTAGTTTGGTCACTTTCCCCAGATGCTATCAATATACCCAACCCGCTTCCAAAGTTCACCACTGCTGCTCTGGTGATTGGATGTGCTGTGGGTCACATGACTTCAAAGTTAGGACCCTCAGAGCATCCTTGAGTGATACCGGTTTTCCTGCTCTGCAGTTGCTCAAGTTGCTCTCTAGTTGCACTGCCACATCTTTTAGCCCCGAAAATCAGTCCCACACCCATAAGGTAAGGGATTGAAACTGAAAAAGGTTATGACCAAATCGATCTTAATCCTGGATTTTTGCATCCATAGTATGATCCTTGCACCCATAGAGTGATTACTGTATGTCATATATTCCTTCAGATATTTGTGCCCACATATTATTTTTTTTACTCGTATTGCTCTTTGATTGTTGCATCTCATTTACGCCTCCTTGATGATTTCATCTTGTATAGAGCTCCTCAATTATCGCATCTCAAATACATGATTGCTCCTGGAGTATTGCACCCATTCTGATTGATGCATCCCATACTGTAAGAGATATTTTTCAAGAATCCTGTAGTGACAGCTCTAAAACCTGTATTGCAAGGTGGTGTTTGATGGTCCTTTGCTAGAAATCTGTACTGCTTTTTTAGGAGATAGATCCTTGCACATTCTTGTAGTCCCATCTTCTTGATGGTTGTTTTGGCCAAATTATGTGGCACATTGAGAGATAACCAGTTAACCCAGTGGCTTAATGAAAACAGCACCCATTGTGGCATGTTTTATGGCTTTAGAAAAGGGTTTTGGACCACAGAGAAAATACTTAATTTATATCTAATAACCAAGAGATATGTGCATAGCAAAGGCATTGCTTTTATGCATTGCAACATGGACTCTGTAAAGAGGGCAGTGGGTACTCGCAGAGCACCAGTGGATACTTTGGGCCTCATCACGAGTTGGGCTGCATCCCTTAAATGCGGTGGTAACGGTATTACCGCCGCATTTAAGGGCTCGCCCTATCACGAGTTGGGTGCTAAATTGGCTGTTTTACCTCTAGCTTTTTTCTGGAGGTGAAAATCCCTGTTTCCGGCGGTATTATAGCCAGCTGTATTAGCACCGAAAATTCCCCATTGGATCCAATGGACTCAATCAGGAATGGGGATTTACCGTTAAGGCCCAACCCGTGATCCGGTGGTAATACCACCGGATCGGTCGGTGTCAGGGCTATTAAAGTCAGCGGTATTACAGCTGGGAATACAGCCCAACTCGTGATGAGGCCCTTAGTATTTCCATTGTTAAAATGCATTGTGTGATACAAGCATGACGGTGAAAGCACACAAGGATTCTCACTGATGTCAGGAATACTTCAGGCATGTGCTCTTGCTCCTCTTCTGTTCAGTCTTTACACTAACTCTGCTGTCTCATTTAGAGGCATTGACTTTGGATTCCCCAAGGTTATGGAAATTCTTGTCATTATTATACATAGTGCAGTTTTCATGGATAGAACTCCAAAGGTCCTCCATATTCTGATGCATAGTTATTCTTCTTAAATGAAGGAAAAAGATGTGTTCCTTATGTAAGGTAGGCATGGTATCAACAGTTAGATATGCAAAACAACAGACACAAGAGAACAGTTTCAAAACGTTTATTTGTAATGTTAAAAGGGGTTGGAAACGTCCTATCTGGTCCTATCTCTAAAATGGGAGTAGTCTCGACCATTAACAAAAAAAGTCTTAAGGTTCCGTCCTGTCCAAACAATAAAAGTGTGTCAAAATAATGTCAAGATGGCAATAGAGTTCTTTCACAGTTCTTCTCCCCAAGTTCCAGTTACCTGGGATCTTCGGAATACTTCTTTTACTTTAAATGGTTCGCAAAAAGGGATACTTATGCTTTCATTATTCAGCTTCAAACCTTCTTGGCTTGCCACAATTCACACAGTTCACTTAGGCCTCTCTAGCCTGTTGTTGCATTTTCCAAGTGTAATACGGTTCTGTTTTACCAATTCTTCATGGTGTCTTTCTCAGGCTTCCGTCACCTGATTCTTGACTTCCTTAACTAGGCACACTTGAAACGGGGTACCCTGCCCCAACCTTTTTACTTCCCGATTCACTTTGCTTTACTGTCAGAGGCTTTTGGAACTGCATGGTTTTACTTAATTCCATGCACGACCACTCCAACTCTACTGCAGTCTGGTACTTGTATTTCTTAGATCTTGCTTCTGTTTCTTTTACACGTATCTTTAACACTCTGGAAGTTCAATTCCTTGTTACTTTACTTTCAGTTCTGTTTCAAACATGCCTTTGTGGGGATTCTATTCACTTTTCCTCCACTTAGTGATTTCCCTGCTTTGGCTTTCACTTTCGTGTGCTTTTCAATATTCACTTCCCTTCACTTCAGGGACTTTGCTTTTATTTTGCAGAGACTTCCGATATCTTGTTCACTCACACTGGGTCACTCTGTTACTTTGTTTCTTGCGTTTGCGTTCTCTCACTTTCAATGTATCTTTCAAATGCGGGTCCCCCTTGGTCGGGCTCGGACCCCTCCATTACTTCCACCTGTGGGTCTCCCTTGGTCAGGCTCTGACACCTTCTTGGTTTACTTGGTGCCTTCCCTCACATGCTCTGCTTCCCGCCCGCTCGCGGAGTCTCTCTCATTCTCTCTCTTTGATCAGACACACTGGCACCGTTGCAGTGTCAGTGGCTCCATCTTTGGGCGTGGGGATGAGGTCAGGGTCCCACCACATGCCCCTCACACCGCCTTGGGGTCGGCACTGTCCCCAAGGGAACGAGCAATTGCCCGGACCTCACAAGCAGAGTCCTGGCTGTCTGATTCCAACACGTAGGAGGTAGCGCTCCTGTGACACGCTGCAGCCCTTTCTTCTCACCGGGCCAGCGTCGCTGCACGCCGTCCTCCTCTGAATTCTCCTGACAGCTCCCAGTCTCTCAGCTTCCCTGCTCCAGACAGTCTTCCCAGCTCGCTTCTGGTGTTCGGGATTTGAAGAGGGATCCTCTGCCGGTATCAGCCTTGCAGCCACCCCCTCCTGCACTCCCAACTGCATTTGACATCTCTCCCTCAGCCGCTTCCCTTTATACACCTGTGTGATGTTAATCGGCTGCAGATGTGTGGTCAGGGTTTGGTCGGCCTGATCTTGCCTGACTCCATTAGTGGGACAACGTGAGGGTATTCGGTGATGGTCTTTCTTCTGTTTCGTAAGGTGTTTCATACAGGTAATCTTTGCTACTCTCAGTTGTCTCTCCTTCGTCCAGGTATTATGTGAAAATGGGGAGGGGCCAATGTATGTTTGAAAATACCCCAAGATGGTAGAGAGGGGTTGCGAATGTGGGTAACTGGTAGAAGGGGGGATACCATGTCTCGCCTAGGGTATTCCCATGAAAATGACCCCAGACTCCCCTTTCCAGGTGATCCTCCCTCTCTCGTCCACCACCAGGGTAGGGATTTGAAAACGACGGCCCTCCCAGGCCTCCCGAATAGAGGATTCTCAAGGCCTAAAAGTGAGAATACCCCAGGTTTCACATAATTAACATTTCTAAATTGAATTTTGCATATCTCTTGGGTCTAGCATATGAAAAAAAGAAAGAAGCCTACATGAAACAAGCCAACAAAGCCATATATAGAATCACTAACAAACTATGGAGGCCACCCAATATCCCCAATGCTTACGTTTTGGAGCCGAAAGTGTGACTCTGGCAAAATATGGCGCATGAACATGGGACTATATGGCACTTATCCATAATCAACAAGCTAAAATGCTTTACTTCGAAGCAACTGGGTTTTCCCAAGCATCCTCTGTCTATGCTACACATAAGGAAATGGCCATTAAGTTTATTTAAAATCAAATGTAAACCTGTTCTCCTTTGTCTCTGTATGGCAAAACCAACATGCACTCTTAACACATTTTTTACTGGCTCATCTCATTACAATTGAGAATAAGCATAGATGGAAATTACTGATCTATGTTAAAAACTCAGTAGCTGCAGTTGGGGATGTAACCAGCTTTGAAAATCGAAATGTGTGAAGTAAAGTATTGGTGGCCTCAAGGACTAACGTAGCTTTATTTAATTATGAACCATCAGAACAGGAATGTAAAATATTGAAAAAACTCTCTATAAGAGCTTGTACTGGCCTCTTGAGTAATACAAAGCCAGCAGAATATTTGTGAACTCATTTCATCAAAGCAACTTAAGAACAAGATTCTGACTTTACTTGCTATCCTTACCAGAGTTCACAGTCAAGTGTGTTGGTGAGCAACAGGAGGACTGTTTCTGTCCAAATTGTAGTAGAGAATTGTGACCCCAAATGCATTTATTTTTCCCTTTGTATGCAATTCTGAAACCTCCATACATAATCCCAATAAGCATGACCTGCCCTGGCACGTGACATTTTTATACTTCTTATTTGCACCAAATTAAGTAGTTAGTTGGGCTTTGCATCTTTTCTTGCGTGAGACTTGGGCACTACAAGCAAAATGTCTTAAAAACCCTGAAGGTACACTGCAAAATATATAGCTATTTGTGTATTGCCAACTGCTTAAGCTGTGTCTGAGTAGATGGGTGTATGCTAATCACAATAGGTTTCATTATATTGTGTATAGGTTTATAGTATGCATGCCTGCTACATCAATTAGGGTTTACATATTGTCACAAATGGCACACAAGAATCACTCCAAGGCTCAGTGGGTGTGTATAAAACAACTTGCATGCCATAAGGCCGTCCCTCTCTCTTTTGTCTTGTGTTGACTCTCCTGCATAACCATGCCGTCCCGGGGGGCATGGCCAAGCGAACCATGTAGGAGGACATGTTCATGCTGGAGCTCCCATCGATCCTACAATCATCCTGTTGAAACGGTGCAAAAACAGGTGCATATGCCTCATGAACTGAAGTACGGGTCCATGAAGCTACAGGGCATGTTCTGAAACAAACTGGGGCCGGCTTGCTAAGGAACTGCTGAGATGGAAGCTGCGGAAGACCTCGGAGGCAATATCTAAAAAAGATGGCCGCCGTCCGTCAAACAAAGGCAGGACAATAGACGGAACGAAACGGAGCGCTTGCACCCTTTCGAGATGCTGCACTGGAAGTGCCCGCAACGACGTATGGAACCGGCTGCGGCCGCCGGGTCATCAGGACATATGGAACGTTCCGATCCGAAATCAACAGCCACAAAGTGGGAGCGCATACACTGCTGAGAAGCCCCCGGGCTTGATCTGGGCTGATCACGGCGGGCGCATCGAGGGGGCGTGGATCGCTCTGTGCTACTTTGTCGCTTGCGATCCGAGGCCATCGGCACTGCTGGTAACAAGCCGATTACATTAATATTGTTACTAAGTGTCGGGAGCGGTGAAAGGGGCGTGGCCTACATTCGGGCACAGTCGACGTGGGTTTTGCATGCTCTTGCAACCTAGAAATGAGGCATAGCGGAACGAATGCTCAGGGCCCCTCTCCCGATGTGTACACCGCCTAATGAACAACAGAGGCTGAAGCGCAGGACAAACTCTGTGGATGAGGACAAGGCAGCTGACGCGGATGTTCGGCGGTGGACCAAGGGCAAGGAATGGAGTGACTGGGTTGCGCTATCACACGGGAAAAGCAACTTACTACTGAAAATGGAATGCTTTGCACTGGAATTTTAAAAGCATTCTGCACCACCGGAACACTCGCTGGGGCGGATGCTGTGATTAGATGTAGAGTCAACACTGGCACTATGGTGTCGCCCCAATAGCAAGGACGAGGGGAAAGAGAGGACAGGTGGACTACTGCAGGTTGCCCAGGACAAGACAGGGGGAGGCTGGATGAGCCCTTAGGGTACGGGTGCCCTTGCCCGGGTGACGCTGGCAATCGCGAGACTCAAAAGTGCACCCCCCACCCTGAAGTGCAGCTCAAGTGAAGACTTGTATGATTACGTGGGAGGACACAACCCACAGTGACAAATAAGGACTGGGCTGGAAACCCTCTGAGGCGGCCCCCTTGAGTGCGCGAGACTACAGCGGGTTGCCCCCGCTGGAGCAGGGGACCACAAGTGGTGAGGTCGACCTACAACCTACCTACAGCTGAAGCGCCATGTCCAACAAACCTCCAAGACTAAAAGGGAAGCAGCCTACGCTGGACGAATACGCCGCCGGGCTCGGAAAGTGTCAGGAGCAAGGACACGTCCCCTGCTGGGGGGATGGCTGTCGCGAGCACGAACCAGGAGATCCTAGCTGCGATTGCAGACCTGAAAGCAGCTTGGGAGACCAAGCTTGAACTGGCTGTGACTGAACTAAAAACAGCACTGGACCGCAAGGTCGGAGAGGTGCAGGAAGAGGTGAATCTGCTCCGGCAGGATGTCCGGTCACTGGCGGAGCGCACTGAGAATCTCGAGAAGGAGGTGAGTCCGAATACCGCAGACTGTGCTTCACACAAGTCGGAACTACACGCCCTGGTGCAGCGGGTTGGCAATCTGGAGAATAGGGCGGAGGAAGCGGAAGGAGGTGCCCGGAAGAATAACATCCGCATTGTGGGCTTGCCGGAGGGAGCAGAGGGCCACAACCCCACGGAGTTTATCTAATCCATGTTGTTGCAAGAGATACCTGGAGGAGCTCTTGTCGTAGGGGTTCGCGGTGGAAAGAGCGCACAGGGCTTTAACGAGGAAGCCTCCACCAGGCAATCCACCCAGGCCAGTGATCGCCAAGATCCTGAACCACCGGGATCGAGAAAAGGAGAAAAGATACTTGAACACTTCCGCAAAGGGGGAACTATTCAAAGAGGGGCGGCTAACATAACGGCCTACCCGGACTACAACCTGATGGCGCAACGGAGCCGAATGAACTTTGGGGCAGTCAAAAGGAGGTTGAGGGCAGCGGGCCATAAATATATGTTGCTTTACCCAGCGAAGTTGAAAGTTTTTCACAAAAACAGAACCTTGTTTTTTGACACTCCGGAAGATGCCATGGGATGGCTCGACACGCAGGGCTGCCCCCAGGAGTCGGATATCCAGACGAGAAGAGGCGATGGAGGAGATAAGTAATGAGCAGAGGGGGCACCTGAAGGTGGTGCGGCTTAGGACTATGGGACTTGACTATAGTTATTGATGCGGCCGGTGGGGCCAGATTGGAATAGAAAATGAGCCGTTAGCACTGTGACTATTGCTTTTTTAGGAGCCTTGCAGAGCTCGTCTTTATACCCCCAGTTAGAGATTAGTTAGGTCACCAATAGTGTGGCGACACCCTGCTGGGGACTTGGCCTGGGTTCCAGGGTAGGTCCAAACATGGGGGAGCCTGAGATCCAGGGATGGAGCTGGGCATTTGTTGGGGTAGGGTGAGGAGGGGGGAGAGAAAGGGGAGTCTGCAGTGGTTTGTTGTAGTTGAGAAAGGGAGAGGGAGAGGGGAAGGGGAGTTTGGGGGGATTGTAGTTATAGGAAGTTTGAATTGGGGATCTAGCCTCATAGTTTTGGGGAGTTTTAGTTTGTGTACGAGCCTACATGGAAATGTTGGACAAATCAGTGGCATCGGGTAATCTCAGAATTGTGGACCTGGAATGTGCGGGGCCTCAATAGTTATCTAAAACGTAATAAGGTAATGATGTACCTAAAGAGGATGCGGATTGACATAGACTGGAGGTGATCAGGAGAAAATGGAGGGGTAATGTCACGGGGGCTACATACTCGGCATATGCAAGAGGGGTGATTACATGGGTGGCACTGCATGTGCCATTTCAGCCGCTCAGTACGACAATAGACCCAGAAGGCAGAATGGTGGTGGTGGCAGGACTCCTGGAAAACAGAGAAGTGAATATCATAAACTTGTATGCCCCTAACCATGATACAGCGGCATATATTAGGTCTCTATATAGTAAAATTAGCCCCCTGGTGGGTGGCGCGATGGTATGGGGAGGGGACTTCAATTGCACCCTGAACCCTAGGATAGACAGGTCTGATGACAAATCCAACAAGCCGGTGCCAGCAGCTAGGGCGCTGAGGACACTGTTGATAGACCTCGGCCTAGAGGATGTGTGGAGAAGGCTACATCCAATGGACAGGCAATATTCACATTATGCAGCGCCACATGACCTGCATACAAGGTTGGATTATGTGTTTGCTTCTGCTGAGTCAAATCCATAATACACAGGAGAGGGTAAATGAGGAGTTCCTCAAGTATTACAGACGATTATCAGGGTAATTCATAGAAATTCGCACAAAAGTGGCGCACGCGGCTGGCGCACAGTGTCCCCGTGCAATACACTGCGCCAGCCGCGTGCGATAAAATGCTTTTCATCGCACAGCGTATTCATGGATTTTAGCCTCCAAAACCAGCCGTGGCGCAGCGACCCTGCAGCAGCGCCAGTTACGCCCCCAAGAACGCACTCGCGCAAGGAAAAGCCTTCAAAATGCTAAAATCGTCGCAAATGGCTGCGCTAACCCTGGACCAGTTCACAGGGCTGCCAAACAGCAAACGCCAAGCGGGGAACGTGTATTTCAGTGGTTCTCGGGAAGTTTCACACGCGATTGTCCTGGGTACGTGTACATCAGGGGTGCGCGGGAAGTATCACACGCAAAAGCTGCAGGGTACGTGTATTCCAGGGGTGCGCGGGAAGTATCACACGCAAAAGCAGCAGGGTACGTGTATTTCAGGGGTGCGCGGGAAGTATCACACGCGATTCCATCAGGGTACGTGTATTCCAGGGGTGCGCGGGAAGTATCACACGCAAAAGCAGCAGGGTACATGTATTTCAAGGGTGCGCAGGAAGTATCACACGTGATTCCATCAGGGTACGTGTATTCCAGGGGTGCGCGGGGAGCACTACACGTGAATTGCCCGTGTGGGTCCTCCCAGGTGTTCCCTCTACACCCTCCACGGCTCCTGCAGGCGGCCCACACCACAGGGGACTACCCTGCACATGTCCCGCAGGCAGCACATCCACCATGCCCATACCCCCCAGCCAACCCACATGTCACCTTGCACTACTGCCCACCAACGCATGTCCCCCTGCAGCCCTACCACCCAGCAGTCAGGGGCATCCTCCACCAGGCCCCCACTCATGTCCAACTCATGTCTCTCAGCACCCCCACACCCCAGCAGTGCAGGGCACCCTCCACCAGGCCCCCACTCATGTCCCCCTACACCCCCACCCCCCAGCAGCCAGGGGCACCCTCCACCAGAGCCC